>NW_027040630.1:820000-1282500 GCF_037179485.1 Ochlerotatus camptorhynchus | reverse complement strand
TGGGTCGAGATATTGTCAGCCCGATGGAGGGTCCGGGGCTTGAGAGCGTCTACCAGCTAGCTACTGAGCGTAGCGAGCTTCCGGCGGACCGGAAAATCACACTTGATGAGCTGGTGAACATCACCAAGTCGACGAAGAACATGAAGGCACCGGGTTTCGACGGACTCTTCAACATTGTCCTGAAGAATTTGGGACCGAAAGCGCATACTCTTCTGGTGAACGTATTAAATCGCTGCCTGGAGCTCGGATGCTTCCCAACTGCCTGGAAACGGTCCAAGGTGGTACAGATACCGAAGCCGGGAAAGGATCCTACCAACCCGTCAAGCTACCGTCCGATCAGTTTGCTTTTCTAGCTTAGCAAGTCGAGCACACCGAGACGAACGACATCCTACTGGACGAGCAATTCGGATTCCGACGAGGTCACTCGACGGTGGACCAACTCAAGCGGGTCTCAAACCTTATCAATCAGGCGAAGTCGGTCTTGAGGACAACGATCATGGCGATACTGGACATCGAAAAGGCATTCGATAACGTGTGGCATGACGGCTTCGTGCACAAGCTTCTGCAATTTCGTTTCCCCAGCTACCTGTTGAAGATCATCTCGGACTACCTCGACAGCAGGACGTCTCAAGTATGCGTAGGCAGTGCTCTCTCGGAACCGTATGATGTACCCGGTGGAGTCCCTCAAGGAAGCATCCTGCGACACTGCCGCAAGGTGGAACACTGTCGCTGTTTGCTGACGATTCGGCAATCAGCTACAAGCGACGAGTAATGCGCACTCTCGTATCGAAGCTCCAAAACGGATTGGATGCCTACACCATATATCTCACCGACTGAAAGATATGTGTGAACGCGGCCAAAACGCAAACCATTCTGTTTCCGCATAGCAACACCGACCGACTCAAACCGTCATCAAAGATACAGGTTCTGAACACTGAAACTGAGTGGTTACCCGAGGTACGCTATCTTGGCCTGATTCTCGACAGTAAGCTCCTCTTCCGGTCGCTCGTGGAAGACCGAGTCAAAAAAGGCACCATCATGCTGAAACGGCATCATCAACCGTCGCTCGAAAGCATCCACCGTCAACAACCTGGCTGTCTACAGGCAGATTGTTGCGCCTATGCTAAAGTATGGGTCTCCGGTATGGAAGGGTTGCGCTAAAACACATCGGAAGAAGCTCCACGTCCTTCAGAACAAGTTCATGAAGATGATTCTGAATCTGCCTCCGCGCACACGGATAGCCGACGTTCATCGGTTGGCAAATCTCGATCAAATCGACCAGAGAATGACTGAGCTCGCCAGTTGGCACCAAACTAGGACGCTGAATTTAGAGTACGAAAAAATTAGAAATCTTTGCCCATAATTTTGTAAACAGTAGGTTTAGCTAGGATTTAATGTAGTTAGATAGGAAGTTTAAAATTTAAAAATTTAAAATAGAACAATTGTTCACAATGTAAAATGATAAATACCAATTAGCAAAAATTAGCCAATGGCTGTAAAACTATGGTAAAACAAAACAACTGAATAAAAATAAATTTAATTTAATTTAAAAAAAGCAGATAATTAGAAGCATAACCTAAATATGCGAGTCGATTGAATTCTGCCGAAAATAAATGAGAACTTCGTTGATTCTTAACGTAGAAGCGTAGATGCATAGGTAAAGGATAAGAGTAAGGAGAGTAAAAGGTGTTGACACGCAGAATTAGAAGTCGTCGAGGTTGAAATTGGGTTGTTACCACCGGCGAACCGACATGACACTTGAGCATTTCGTTTGTCCGCAATGCGATTTGTCAAATGAGCGATTTGATCTGTCCAACGGACGATCAGATCTGTCAAACGAGATGAGACGCAAACCAAGTCAATATAAATTTAACTTGTTTTTGTGTCCTTGCTCATGATATGTCGCGATCGGATGAGTAGATGGCGGTAGTGTTTAACGTATTTTAAATATGGCGTCTTGGGCAAGATTTTGAAAGTAGCTTCTATGAGCTGTCGGTTCGTCGGTGTTGTTACTACTCTTCCCATCAAAATGTCGTCTGAGACAAAATTTTATGAACAAATGATTGATTTTCTGGAAAAATATACACGGTAATGTTTTTTAGCAGTTTTGGGTAAAAAAAGTGTTTAAAACTTGAATAAAAAAAATTACACGCTGTAATATTTTTTGATTTTATTTCAATTGAAAGGCAAATGTAAAGTTCGCTCTTTTGTGCGTATTTCAATTTGATCACTTACAAATTAACAAAAACTATTAGAAATTATCTTTTATATATTTTGGTTAATTTTATTTTTGGAAAATTTTCCACAGAAAACGACTTTGAAAGTTCAAAAAATGGTATTCTGTGCAAAATTTCACAAGAAAATGTTAATATAAAAAGTTTAAAAATGGGGGAAGTGGATGTAATGTCGGTCTAAATGCCCCTAATTTGAGCCCATACATAAATTCAGCAATCGACTAAATTTTCAATAGCGCCCAAAAATATCCATTAGTACCGCCCCAATGACGCGTTCATCTAGATAACATTGATAAATAGCAGATTTTTAGCGATGGACCCAATCTTAGATTCTTAGGCCAACATTAGAGCCATTACCCCTATGTCCAATTGTTCTTATATATTTTGTGAGTGAGTTAGTTAAGAAACATTAAAAAAACTACAAGGGACAGCCCTATGGAGCTGTACGCAATGGTGACAGCGACTCACGAAGAGCTACTGATTCCGATCAGTAGCGGTGCGGCTTCTTCCTCCTTCTTGATTTACTTCACGCCTCCCCGAGTCATATGATAACAAAAGACTACCACCTGAAACATAGACACAGCTGGGTGGCGTAGCCTGGACAATGTTGCCAGCCCGGCAATATCAAAGTGAAGAGGTGCGACGCGAACACTGGCGCAGTAACCATGGTACGGTGATAGAGGAAATGCTTCACCAAACCCGTCTGTTCACCATGGAGGTGCGGCTCGAAAAGGCATCTGTTCTCCATGTTAGGAGCGGCTGATCACCGTCCTAGTGCCAGCGTGAGACTCTAAACAGAGCTGTGCCCGATGGTCCCCCGGCGAGACAAGGAGTTGGGGCAGGCCCAACAAGCCGCCCTGGGAAAAAAAACATAAAGTTGCAAATACTGAAGAAAAACTACGGATCGGAACAATCGGCACAGACCTACGCAACGAAATAAGGACTACGATTGGATACATGGAACTGCAAATCGCTCGGCTTCCCGGGCTGCTATAGGTTAATCTATGACGAACTTCAACCACCCCAGGGAGACCCGACGACGAGAAAGAAGCGTTCTATGCGCAGCTGGAGCAGGTGTACGACGGCTGTTCGCAACGGGACGTCAAAATCGTCATCGGCGACATGAACGCACAGGTAGGACGGGAGGCAATGTACAGCCCGGCAATCGGGCCAAACAGCCTGCATGCCGTATCGAACGACAACAGCCAACGATGCGTGAATTTTGCAGCCTCTCGGGGTATGGTAGTCACCTGGAGATCACCTGACCACCACACAGAAAACCAAATCGATCACGTTCGAATCGACGGGAAATTCTTCTCCGACATTATCAACGTCCGCACGTACCGCAGTGCGAACATAGATTCGGACCACTACCTGCATAACACCCGTCGAAGTCGAACGCCGCGACCCAACATTGAGCAACTATGAGACGCCGGAGTAACCCAGGACTACGCATAGCAGCTGGAAGTTGCAGTACCCACGGAAGAGCAGCTTGGTGCAGCTTCTCTTGAAGATGGCTGGAGGGACATCCGTTCCGCCATAAGTAGTACTGCTGCAGCGGCACTAGGTACTGCAATCCCGGACCGAAGAAATGACTGGTTTGACGGCGAATTCAAACTGTTAGTAGAGGAGAAGAATGCAGCACGGGCGAGAATGTTGCTGACCCTCTCATAGTCTGCATGCTTCAATCAGATTTATTTTTATTGTTCGTGAAGTAACCCACAATGAAAACACACCAATATTTAATGTAACAACAATTTTCATTGTAATATAGTTGTTCATTATTGTTCATGTTCGAATCATGTCAACTATAAAATAAATGAAAAATACGATAAAAATCATTGTAACTACATTTTATTATCTACATTCATTGTACAGCTAGGTAGCAGTTTTGCCGTTTTCTAATATTAATGTTAGAGCATTGTTTCCACTGAAAATTTCACTGTAATTTTGTTTCGGGTAGTTACGAAATTTTCAGATCTTCCTAGAGTATTTGCGATGAACTTATACGTTTGACCTTCTTTACGCAATTTCTGAACCAGAAATCTTTCTTGTGGTGTACAATTTTGCGATCGACCCATTCTAAGAGAAAAGCTTGTCTCTTCAACATCTGAATTATGTGAGACTAATGACTGCAGAGGCACACCTATTTTAATGACCTGCAGTGTATCTACAGGAATATAGACTTTACCTGATCGAATAATTTTCAAAGGCTGCGTCACTTCATCTTCACTGCCTACGTCATGAAACGATACAAGTAGGTATTTTGTAAATGTTGTTGCGATCAATATACTTATAGGCACTCAAATTTTCTCCCGATTCAAATTGCTACATCATATTTCTCACAAGTTGTCCCCAGCAACATTGTGAATATGTACATTTATTTCGAAGTGATAGGTAGAGCAACAAAATTCCTCCAATTTACCAACGACTGAAAGATAAACGACTCTCTCGGGTTCGATTGTGAGACAAATTTCTGCGGTCTGCACCCGAGATTCTAATGTTCACGCAACAATAAGACAAAGCACATCGTGGCGGTGGCGTTAATCACACGTCTCCGAATGGGCGCGCAATTGAGTGTATTTATGACTTTTAGTGCCATATTTTTCACACCAGCTGGGTCCACACCCCGCCAACGGCGACCGACGAGCGACGACGGCCGGGGAACGTGTGCCATTAAATTTAAACGTCTCTGTTCTTTTGTTTGTTTTTCGTCAATTGTTTGAAATTTAGCGCGTTACGAGCGGTGAAAATTGATGAACTTTTCCACATGACGCAATTTGCGACTCCGCACGACTACGTTAAATGATGAGGAAAATCAGCTCAATTAGTTGTCATTTACGAAGAACAAATTTTCAGCCAAATCACGAAGCTTATCTTGGCGATGCATTTTCGTCATTTGAATGCAATCTCCCATCTGAGACCAGAAGTAATTTCAGCTTCATTATGTCGCGACATTACTGATACTGACATCCAACATCCACTGGCAGCGTCTTATGAAGGCAAACCGTTTCCGGCTGCAGCAGTGTGCTTTTGCTCATCCATTATTTAAGACCTGCCCGTAAGTACGATGAAGTCAGTGGCGGCCTAATGAGTGTTTCAAAGAAGATGGGTTTCCCGGCATCGCCAGTTGCAGCGGTGGAAGAGACTCGGAAGCAGATGGTGCACACTCCCGACACACAACATAAGACAATATCTTCAGCAAATTTCCCTCGTCACTTTCGCTTCCTAGCACCTCCCCAAGGGGTGTTGGACGACAGTGCAGAAGTTAGGGGTTGGTGCAAATATGCATCGATTGTTGCAATCAAAGTTCAAAAGCAAAATAAACTGTATTGTGGTGACACCTACGTTCCGGTTCAGTAACTAAAAGCGTGATGATAGATAGGCGGAAATGGTAAAAAAGCATATCAACTACTCTATCCAACACATTTTATATGGATTTTAAAGAATAATCTGATCGAAAATTAAGATCCGGTTTTGGGGGTTTTCAGCAGAATGTTATCTATGAATTCTTGCAATATATTCTTTGGGCGATTTTATAGGAGAATTCTGCTTCAGGAATTCTCCAGGAGTTTTTTGTCTTGAGAAATTTTTGTAGAAATCACGTGTAGAATTTCCTTGGTAAACTCCTCCAGAAAATCACGTGGAATTATTCACAGGATCCTTCAGTTAATCCCATGCGAATCCTTAATAAATTCATGCCGATTTCATTAAAAAAAATCGCACTCAAGGTAATCTCGCTGCCTTCTTACGCCACCGAACTGCAATTTATGTCAATGTGCATTGTTGTTATTAGCGAAGAAAATGAACTCACTGTAATGCCATCCTTCCGCCACCCTTCTTTCTACAACTTCCCATCAAAATTACCGACTCCAACAAGACATTCACTGCTTGAATCTTAGTGTGATTCAACCACCCGCCCCGCCCCCTCTGAGAATACGGGGCCCTATGTACCATTTCAGCAGCACGCCTCTTGCCTCGCGCCTTGGAAGATGTGACGTTTAGATTAGAGTGGCGGGAAAGGCGTCGAAAGAAAATCTTTATTCATAACTTGGGTAGTTGATGAATCTCCTTGTTGCCATCGTTGTCGTCATTGTTCTACTAGACGCTAGACCTACCTCCCAAACCCCGCCGTCCGGCCCCTCTCGCATGAATCAGATTTGTTGCCCATTAGGTATGTGATAGTGTTTAATAGTTTTCCCCTTTTCCATCGCAGCATCCGTCCGTCGGTCCGCTGCAAAAAAAAAAAAAAATCGTCGGCTCTCGCCATCAGAAAGAATGCCACCAGACCGTATCTTTCGGTGCAATCGGCAAAAATTGAAGGCCGCGTGCCAACAGGCAACAAAGCTGGCGACTGTACAAAATCACTTTCGAAAAACAAAAAAACAAAAATCTAGCGAATAGCACTAGCAGACAGCGAGTGAACATACAAAATCTATTGAGAAAATTGGATTCTGTCACATGAACAAAAATGCTACTATTTGCTGGGTGAAAAGCGCGCGTAAAACCAGTGCCAACCACCAAGCTCGGCGGGGAAGCTGCCGCCGCGACGGGAAGAGAATTAATTGGATAAGTTCGAAAGTTTTAGAGTTCGAATCCGGCTTACAAGTTGGTAATCGCCATGAAAATGTTCCAGCCGGGGAAGTTTTTGATTTAAACAATACACACAATTGGAAGTGCGATTGGTTTGTGGCAAATGGCATCGTTGTTTTTTGTTTGTTGCATGCCTCTTAATGTTTATAGTTAAACGTCAACCCATATCCGTTTCCAAAAAAAAAAGAAGGTTGGGTCTAATATCTCATGAACAAAGTCAGCTCTTCATAATTCAAGTCGATATCCAGTTCCATTCCGAATTTGAAACTTAACAAAACCTGGATAAATGGTGGAGAAAGTCAAAATTTGGCAATACCGAAAAGTAGACAGATGGACTAAGAGTGACAAACACGGCATAGTTGCACGAATCAAGAAGGCTAAAACTGCCAAGTGGTCTACAACTGCTTAGAGGTTCGTTTAGCCTATCTAATTTCTTGGTCTGATTTTGACCGCCGCCATAATGAAAAATTTGCTCGATTTTACTTTCGACACACTGTTTGCCTGTTTGTTGGTGTTCACACTATAATCAACCGGTGGAAACTAACGATTTTAAATTGGCTCACTACTTGACTAGCCTATTGGTCCCAAGCAAATCGATTAACGTACCCCATTCTAGTATAAATTCCAGTACTACACTAAGTTTGTTTTGATTCGCTATGAAAGTTTGACAGATAAAATGAGGGGTTCGTGGATTTTCCTATGTTTCGAGGGGTGCATTGATTAGCTTGGGACCGAAGAGAGTACCAGAGCTGAGCCAAAAAGTTGAGCACGTTTCATCGGGACCTTCTGGTCTTAGAGTTACCTCTATGCTATAATCGCTATAGTCATAGTCTGGCGGATAGAATTTCGATCGATCAAAAAGCGGAACCAATTCAATATATAACAATTGAAAAGGTACTATCATCTTTTATAAACAAAACGTTGATTATTCATTCCAAGCCAATGGAAGGTAAATTACCAGCATCATCGGATAGGGGAAACTTTCACAACCTAAAGACGGTGTTAGTTTGTGTAGGCGAGCCTTGTGTCACGAGAAAACGGTTTCCGAAATTTTGTTCGCAACAGTTGATGTGCTCTTTTCTGTTGTTGGTCGTGATTTGCTCGATTGGCACCGCTATTTGACCGCTCAATTGGTTCCCTAGATTCTATTCGCCAGACTATGAATATAGCGACTATAGTTCACACCTGAGTACTGCGAGCTAATTCAAAATGCTTGTCATCTGGGAGCCGAGTCGAACTGTCAAACGGGAGCCAAACATTCAAAAGAGCTCAGAAGTCATGTGGATAGTTACTGTTTGAACCACAAGTAAAGGTATTGCCACCTGCTGAAAACAAATTAATTATTATAATTATGAAACAGTCGAAACATCAACCTTAGTAGGCGGATAATGTAAATCATCGAACGTGATGCTCGAATAAGTGTTTTTATTTGATATTTATAATAATGGCAAAACTGGGTTACGAATTGCTGAAAGAAGAATTTAATCAAACATTATAAGAGTCATATGGACTTTGTGGGCAGGTGCACTCAAAACACCATGTATACGCAATTTGTGGAGTAGAGAAGGAGGAGCCAAGAGTTCATTTGACAGCATGTATATACGATTTCGTGAACTGTTTCAGCAAAACAATTTGAAGGTTCGAAAGATTTTCAAGATGTTTTCTTGCTCACTTGAAAAATTAAATCGACAGAGTTCGCAATAGAGATTAGTGACGTTTAACGCTCGCACACTAGCGTGAGCAACGCCGTGTGAAGTTGTTTATTATTTTCCTCTGGCTAACCTAAAAATTGTATGAAAGTAGATCTGTCAAAATGAGTTTGACATAGATTTGTTATGTATTTTCCTTGGATATTCACAAACACGCTCTCACATATCGCACCAATACAACCGGACGTGAAAATCTCTATACTCAGGTTCACACCTGTTCACACTGCTTACACATGTTGAAAGAACTGTCAAATTAGATTTCAAAACAAAACTGTATCAGGAATCAAAAGTAAATACTTCCATCATGAATTATCGGAAAATTACTCCAGCTTCGGCAGGCGTATTTGATGTTATTACACTCTTCCCCCGAAGAGCGCGAGTAATACGTACCGCGTAAATCGAATTCGCGTAAATGAAGTACACGTACACATGGAATATCTCGCGATCCTGGACATAAAGAAGGTTACTGTCTTCGGCAAAGTTGTTTTCTCACTACGCAGCGCTAGTGTGCATGAATTAATGATGACCTTGTTTTTGTGATATCTTGAAATCCTTGACATCTAGGAAGTTCCTTTTTTTCCGGCGAAGTTGTTCAGGGGATCAAGACCTTATTGTTGTTGTACAGAAGTTCGGAATTTTCTCACCACGCGGCGCTAGTTTGCATGAATTAGTGATTTCATTGTTTTTGTGATATTTTGAAATCCTTGCCATCTAGCAGGTTGCTTTCTTGGGCGAAGTTGTTCAGTGGATCAAGACCTTATCTTTGGTGGACAGAAATTCGGAATATTCTCACTACGTGGTGCTAGTGTACATGAATTTGTGATATCCTTGTTTGAATGATATCTTGAAATCATACCCTTCAATTATACTTTCGGAATCGGGATGACGTCTAGAGACCGAAAATGATGCCCGATAGCCGATGGGCCGATATCAGAAAAAGTGGGAAATACTACCAAATACCCTCCAATATGGATATTTCCGGAATCGGAATGACGTCTAGAGACCAAAAATCGATGTCCAGCGCCATATTGAAATCTAAGATGGCGGCTTCCAATTTCAGAAAAAGTTGGAAACTCTACCAAATACCCTTCAATATGTATATTTTCAGGGGGGGGGGGGGGGGTCTCTCTTAGCTCAGTCGGTAAAGGCGCAGCTACAAAGCAAGACCATGCTGGAGGTGGCTGGGTTCGATTCCCGGTCCAGTCTAGGAATTTTTCGGGTTGGAAAATGTCTCGACTTCCCTGGGCATAGAAGTATGATTGTACTTGCCACACAATTATACACATGCAGAAATGGTACAGGCATCGAAAGCTCTCAATTAATAACTGTGGAAGTGCATCTAGAACACTAAGTTGAGTGCACGCAATAAGCTAATATGCGATATGCAATAAGCTTGAAATGCGAAGAAGAAGAAGATGTATATTTTCGGAATCTGAGTGACGTCTAAAACCCGTAAATTGATTTCCGACGCCATTTTGAATTCCAAGATCGCGGCTTCCGCGGAAATACTGCCAAATACCCTTCAATATGTTTATTTTCAGAATCGGGATGACGTCAAGAGACTGAAAATCGATGTCTAGCACCATCTTGAAATCCAAGATGACGGCTTAAGGTTTCAGAAAAAAAAGATAGAAATCCGGAGTGATTTGAGATTTGGGCGTAATTGCATTTGTAAACAAACACGTCAATCGTCGATTTCTCGCGAATAAAATCTCAATTTCGAAAACTAACAACACTATGAGGTAGAGGAATGATTCCTCTATCATTTGGTATAGTTAGTTTAAGAGTTAGCTTTTATTGACGAGAAATCGGCGATTGACGTGTTTGTTTACAAAAGCAATTACGCCCGAATCTCAAATCACTCCGGAAATACTTCTAGACATCTAGAGAATGACATCTAGAAATAGAAAATGAGTGTTATGAAATCCAAAATGGCAGCTACAGGATACAGGAAAAGTTGAAAATACTGTCAAATACCCATGAATGTGGGTATTTTCGTATTCGCGCTGATAGCTACGGACTAGCAATTACTGTCCGATACCATATTGAATTCCAAGATTGCAGCTTCTGGTTAGAGATAAACTGGAGAGTATTGTTAAATACACCCACAATATGGGTATTTTCAGAATGGGGACGATATGTAGAGCCTCAAAATCGATGTCCGACGCAATTTTGGAATCAAAGACTGCAGTCCTATTAAAAAAAAACTGTCAAATACTTTACAATAGACGGAAAATTGATTTTTTTTTTTGTTAATTACTTTATTTGTACAGGCTCAATCGAATAAACTTTACAGAGTCAAGTTATCATTTTCTTTATACATTATAAATGTCTTAAATCTAAAATTAAAGGATTGGAACCGATTACTCGCGGTCTTCTCGAGGTTAGTGGATGACAATTGTTTGGATCGGGAGAGAGAAAAGGAGATTTTGAATATGATTTATGATTCAAAAATTTCACTATTTCTAAAACATATACTTAATCCTATCGACGTTATATCAACTCTGTAATTATACAATTATTACAGAAACAAATCTACAAAAAAAAATACACACACACATACAAAACACAAACTAAACGCAAGGTTAATCAAACTTACAATCTATGGTTAATATTCTTCAAGAAAACATATATGAGTTGCATAAACTCCAGATCGCGTCTAGCCAAAATATCCCGAACTGGAACATTAGGTTGTCTACCTCGAGCCCGAAGGGAATCGTACAACTCGGATCTGACTCCACGGTGCTCAGCACATGACCAAATAATGTGACCTGCGTCCTGGTAATCTTGTCCACATTCACAGAGATTACTGTCCCCCAGCCCAACACGGAACAAGTGAGCGTTTAACGAGTAGTGATTGGACATGAGGCGAGACATCAGACGAATGAAGT
The DNA here is from genome assembly GCF_037179485.1 of Ochlerotatus camptorhynchus. Taxonomy (NCBI): domain Eukaryota; kingdom Metazoa; phylum Arthropoda; class Insecta; order Diptera; family Culicidae; genus Ochlerotatus; species Ochlerotatus camptorhynchus. The sequence goes on along the minus strand of NW_027040630.1, from coordinate 1,271,073 downwards.
CTCGACCCACATCCAACCCCTTGAACCAAGGACTCTTCGACACCTTAGGGATGATTGAATATACCCATCGTCCCAAACTCCCTTCACTCCATTTGTTTTGCCAGCTGGCGAGGGACTGTTGACGATAAATGAAGAAAAATTCGTCGAAGGCGATTTGTCGATCGTAAATATCGCCTTCCATAGCGCCCACCTTTGCAAGCGAGTCCGCCTTCTCATTGCCCGGAATCGAGCAATGAGATGGGACCCATGCAAAGGTGATGACAAAAGATCTTAAAGATAAAGCACTTAGAAGCTCTCGTATTTTCATGAGAAGATACGAGGAGTGCTTTACCGGCCTCATGGAGCGAATAGCCTCGACAGAACTGAGACTATCCGTAAAAATAAAATAATGATCTGGTGCAAGTAAGGCGATCGTTTCTAGCGTATAATCTATTGCCGCCAGCTCAGCAACATATACGGAACAAGGAGCTTGAAGCATTCGAGAGGCGCTATGAAATTCGTTATAAATACCAAATCCAGCGGACGCCTCTATTAGTGATCCATCTGTGAAGAACGATCTTGCGGAATCAATTTGGCCAAACTTTGCAGCGAAAATTGACGGAGCAATCATGGAACGATGATGCTCTGGGATTCCGCGAATCTCTTGCGTCATGGATAAATCAAAATGAACAGAATTGTCGAAGTCGGAGAAGCAAACACGATAGGGAGTATGCTGCGAAGGGCTGACATCCTGTGTTATGTACACGTAGTACAATGACATAAAACGAGTTTAAGGGTTCAGCTCAAGAAGCTTTTCAAAGTTTGCAATCACCAGTGGGTTCATAATTTCCTCTGAAAAACGGACGGATAGTGGCAACATGCCCGCCAGCACTTCGAGACTCATAGTATGAGTCGAGTGCATGCATCCTAACGCGATACGAAGACAACGATACTGGATCCGTTCCAGCTTGATGATGTGGGTTTTAGCTGCCGACTGGAAACAAAAACTACCATATTCTAGAACCGATAAAATCGTTGTCCGGTACAACGTTAGAAGATCTTGCGGATGGGGTCCTCACCACGTTCCGGTAATTGTTCGGAGAAAATTGATCCTTTGTTGGCATTTCCGCTTCAGATACTCAATGTGGGATCTCCAGGTGCATTTTGAATCGAACCAGACCCCAAGATATTTGAAGGACATAGAATGAGTGATCGGTTTACCCAAAAGTTGAAGCTTTGGTTGTGCTGGGCTATGCTTCCTAGAAAAAACGACCAACTCAGTTTTCTCCGTGGAGAATTCGATACCAAGCTCGATAGCCCAAGTAGACAAATTGTCTAAGGTATCCTGTAAGGGTCCTTGCAGGTCGGCCTCTCTGGGTCCTGTCATGGACACTACTCCGTCATCTGCAAGTTGTCTCAACGTGCAGTTGTCCCTTAGACAATTGTCAATTTCTCTGACGTAGAAATTATACAGAAGGGGGCTTAAACATGAGCCCTGGGGGAGACCCATGTAGCTAAATCGTGAAGCTGTAGAGTTTCCATGAGAAAAGCTCATATGTTTCTCTGACAGCAAATTGTACAAAAAGTTTAATTAATTAATGGGGAAAGGCCACAAGTGTGGAGTTTGTCTGAAAGGACTTCAACCGATACTGAATCAAAAGCCCCCTTAATATCCAAGAAGACAGAAGCCATTTGATCTTTATTAGCAAAAGCCAACTGAATTTCAGTGGAAAGCAACGCGAGACAGTCGTTCGTTCCCTTGCCCCTACGGAATCCAAATTGAGTATCTGAGAGTAGGTGGTTGAACTCAACCCATTTGTCCAGGCGAAATGGATCATTTTCTCCAACAATTTTCGAATACACGATAACATCGCAATGGGACGATACGAATTGTGATCTGACGCGGGTTTTCCAGGCTTTTTAATGGCTATAACTCTCACCCGCCTCCAATCATCCGGAACAATATTGAGCTCCAGGAACTGACCAAACAAGTTCAACATGCGCCTCTTAGCGACGTCTGGGAGGTTCTTCAACAAGTTGAACTTGATTCTATCAGCCCCCGGAGCCGAATTGCCACACGAAAGGAGTGCGAGTGAGAGCTCCAGCATTGAAAAAGGCTGGCTGATCTCGTCTACCAAATTCGTCGTTTCGCGAGGAATCATCTGTGCCGGCACAGAATCAGGACATACTTTTCGCGCGAACTTGAGAATCCAACTATCGGAGTACTCCTCGCTCTCGTTGTTTGAAGACCGGTTACGCATCCTTCGCGCCGCATTCCAAAGCGTATTCATCGACGTTTCGCGCGATAATCCGTCCACGAATTGTCGCCAGTATCCGCGTTTCTTGGCTTTGATGAGGCTCTTGAGTTCGCGTTCAAGAGCCGAGTACACTTCGAAATGTACGGGTGTTCCACGTTTCCGGAAAAGCTTAAACGCGTCGGACTTTTTACGATAAACCTCAGTGCATTGCTGGTCCCACCAAGGGGAAGGAGGTTTCCTACGGAAAGACGTTCCTGGAACCGGCCGAGTTTGAGCTTGAAGCGCGCTGTCCAAGATCAGATTGGAGAGGAAGTTATATTCCTCCAACGGTGGAAGCCCTTCTACCGACGTTAGGGCATCTTCTATCACATTCTTGAACTTTGTCCAATCGATATTACGGGTAAGATCGTACGCGACGTTAACGGGTTCCGACGGATTGAACCCACTGGCAACTGAAACTTTGATCGGCAAGTGATCACTACCGTGGGGATCTTGGATCACATTCCACGTGCAATCCAACGATAATGAGTTAGAGCAAAGTGTGAGGTCTAATCTACTTTCATTCGAGGATGGGCCAGCCAAACTCCATTGTTAAGAATTGTCATATTAAAGCTGTCGCAGAGGTCATATATCAAAGTAGAACGGTTGTCATCATACAGTTCACCCCAGCCTGTACCGTGGGAATTCAAATCTCCCATAATCAACCGTGGAGCAGGAGGTACCGAACAGATATCTGAAAGTTGTTTGCGATTAACAACGGCTCTAGGAGGAATATAAAGAGAAGCAATACAAAGGCTCTTACCTTTAATAATAGCCTGACATGCAACAACTTCAATACCTGGAAATTGTGGAAGATTCACTCTATAGAAGGAATGGCACTTTTTGATCCCCAAAAGTACCCCTCCTCCACGCGCATCCTCACGATCCAGTCGAATAATGTTAAAATCATAAAAAGGAAGATCGATATATGAAGAGAGCCAAGTTTCACAAACAGCAAATGCATCACAATCATTATTGTGAATTAAAAACTTAAAAGAATCTAATTTAGGAATGAGACTTCGACAATTCCACTGTAGAATAGTGATCAAATCCCCGACCTCGTTTGGAAAATTATCCATCGAAGGAAATGATTGCTGCAATGAGGGGCCACTTCAATGTCAATTGCTTCAAGAGGGTCTTCACAGAAGGAAGCATTGCCAGAAAAATGCTTTTGAGAGGATCAGAAATATTGAGGTACTTGAGAATATCGTCCACAATTTTATCAAATGAGAACAACCCGGATGAAGAAGGGGCTTCTGTTCTTAAAAATGGGCCATCAGGGGTTTTTGATGTCCCCGGGAGAGATGGAAAATTCTGGTTATAATCAGTTCTGCGGAAACCAGGAGGAGTTGAAACTTCCTTTTTTCCATCACTCCTTGATTTGGGCAAGCTGATTTGGGGTTCCTTATCTGCAACTTTCCACGAACGGATGCGTTTTCGTTTCCGTGCAGAACCTTCCGGAAAACTGAAAGAAACTCCCTCCTCAGCCAAGTCAGAGTCAGACTCGTCATCAGACAAAACAGCAAAGTCTGGAACGCTCCTTAAGAGAGCGTTCTAGTTTCTCCCCGCGTTGTTTGTACGCCGGGCACGATGAGAGACCATGAGGAGTTCCCTTACAGTACACGCATTTTGGTGCAGTGACTGTGCAGGCGCCATCCTCGTGCTTCTCCCCGCATTTGGAACAGCGTGCCTTGCTGCCGCAGTGAGAGACCGTATGTCCCAACTGTTTGCAGTTTTGGCAGTTCATGACCCGAGGAACAAACAAACGCACAGGTAGCCGAAGTTTTCCCAACTCGATGTAGTGAGGAAGGGCTGAACCAGAAAAGGTCACCCGAAACGAGTCTGTGGGGGTAAAGCTCTTTTTACCCTCGCTGAAAGATACTGAGTTCAGCTTCTGGACTTCCAGTATCTCAACCGTGGGAAGCAAGGGGTTCTTGAAACGGCCAACCGCTTGCTTCGCCAAGATCTCGGGGGTCAGACTCGCTTCGGTGACCACACCTTCGATCTCCACATCACGAGCTGGGATGTACACTCTATACTCGAGTGTAAAGAGCTGGGAGGCAGCAATCTCGTTAGCTTGTTTCAGGTTAGAGACGACAACGCGAAGTTTATTACCTTCGAGATTTCAGTCACGGCCGAGAACCGCTTCGTCAGATCATTAGTAATTTGCATTACATTCAAAGGTTTCTTTTTGGGCTGAAAGTAAACAACCCATGGGCCAGTCGAGTCTTGTAGGTAGGCTCGCGATCGGGGGTTTATCTGTCCCTGTCCATTACCAGACTGAGATGACGAACCAGGGAAGGCATCATCTGTCTTCTGCGAAGAAACGCTCTACCACTGCAACGATAATCAAAATTACTCGGACACAATACACGAAGAAAAAAAAATACTAACACAGAAACACAAACTTAAAATTTAACAGATGGGAGAAAGAAAGATACAAGAACAAAAACTTATCTGATAATCCTATACTACTATCACCGAGCGTTAACACAGCAGCAGCGGAGCGACGCGCAGCTTTGATGATCTTCGATCCGCGTGTGCGGGCGGTCTTCGTTGGTGTGTGCTTGTATGAAGCTCGGCACTCAGCTGAACACACGATGATGGATGAGCGGTTTGAATGTGGAGGTAGATGCTGACACTCGATGACGATGATCCGTGTGCACAGGTATGCGTGACCACGCACCGATGGTGCGCAAAATGATTGGCGGATTGCCAATCGCAAAAACAATTTTCGACGATGCCGAAAACTCACTTTTTGATAAATTTATCCGGAATTATGCCAGGAATCACTAAGCGAGAAAAACTGATTATTTACGTCAGATAATAGCGAGAAAACTTCCAAATTAACGGAGCGCGAAACAAGTCGACCGTACTTCTTGCTAGGACGCGGTGGTGTGTGGGAAAATTGATGGCTGACGCCATTTCGGCATGCCAATTTTCGGCATCTGCACGTCGTCTTTGTTGCGAAAATATCCATATTGTAGAGTATTTTAAAGTTTTTCCCCCTTTTTCTGAAACCAGAAGCTGCCATCTTGAATTTAAAATGTCGCTGGACATCGATTTTCGGTCTCTATACGTCATCCCGATTCCGGAAATATACACATTGAAGGGTATTTAGCAGAATTTTCCACTTTTCTGGAACCGGAGGCTGCCATCTTGGATTTAAAAAAATGGCGCTGGACACCGATTTTCGGTCTCTAGACGTCATCCCGATTCCGAAAATATACATATTGAAGGTTAATTTCCCACTTTTTCTGAAACCGAAAGCCGCCATCTTGGATTTCAAATGGCGTTGAAAATCGATTTACGGGTTTTAGATGTCATCCTGATTCCGGACATACCCATATTGAAGGGTATTTAACAGTATTTCTCACTTTTTAAGCAAGCGGAAGCCAGCATATTGGATTTCAAAATGGCGTCAGATATCAATTTCTGGGATCTAGACAACACGCTGATTCCAAAAATACCCATATTGATGGGTATTCGACAGTATTTCCAACTTTTTATAAAACCGGAAGCTGCCATCTTGGATTCCAAGATGGTGTCGAACATCAATTTTCTGTATCTACCGGTCGTCCCCATTCCGAAAATACCCATAGACGAGTGCACGGATGGATTTGAGTTCACTCACTCGATAAATAGTGACACAACAGCGGGGCCCTGTTTACTAAAACTGAACACATATTATGTGTTTATTTTTAGTAAACAGGGCCCCGCTGTTGTGTCACTTTTTGTCGACTGAGTGAACTCAAATCCATCCGTGCACTCGTCTATATTGTAGGGTATTTGAGAAGTCTATACACTAACGATGAACCTTCATTTCAAACTGCTTGAAATATTTCACAAAATTCTGGCTGCATCCTGATGATTGCATCCTACTCTTACACGTGTTGTCAGTTTTTTTTTTTAATATTTTGCGATGAAATGTGAAAATGCGTGGCCTTATAGTTCAATTTACTTTGATGCAAAAACGCTTTCTCGATGTTTCATCTCTCATTCGGTGATATTTCTAATACGTAGACGTGTTAGGGCAAAAGTATCTTTTAGACTTGAACTCGAGTTAGCGGCCCTTAAAATGTCAGGTTGCCACGTAATTTCTCTTTCCTCATTGTACATAAATGGCAATATTATTGCAAAATGCATCTTTCGTACAGAGTTTTCCATCCCCGCTGTAGTTTACATCCTCAGAGGTAGTTCAAGAATTTTAGTTTAAAATAATTTCCTTGGCTACATCCATGCATTTACAGCATTTATTCCATTTCTTTACCAACAGACTCAACCCGGATATGGGGCTGCTGGAATGATGGTAAGTGTATTTTTCGAATTTACCATGAAGATTGAACGTGAATTGTTTTTCATTCAATACCATTTAGTTAATTGTTTGGAAATTGATGATGTTTTTGTTTGATTTTAAGTTTGTTTGAGTTGTTTTCTTGTTTTACTTCTATTTAAATTTCTCTACGGAGAATATTTACATTTTTTTACCAATCCTATGATGATATGGTTTTGTTTTTTTGCTGTAAAAAATGTCCTGCTTTATTGGTTTTGCCAAATAACAATCATGCTGAATACATCCCAGTGTGTTTTTCTTTTCTACCACCAGCCAAATCCTCGTAAAATTATGAACCATTACTTGATCCCAGCTAAGCGCAATTATGTAAACATTTCCCTTAAATAACCATTACAACTTTAATACCTTCTAAAAAGCACATTTATCCTCCGAGAAACTTGCCTCGCAAATCCCTGCGAACGACTGCCCATCCTCCTTTTGAGGCCACCACCGTAAGCTGCCTAGCTGCAAACTCCACCGGCGGAATAGTTTTGCCAAAAAGGTCTGCATCCTAATCTGCTTATATTCGAGCACAATCTTTCGACTCGGGAGCCTCATCCTCTTACTGATAAGGTTGCTCCTACTGCCTAGTCGTCTTCTTCGTAGTCGTCGTCGTCGTTGTCGTAGATGATAGCACCAATAAAAGCAAGAAGTTTGGGTTTGGCTTTCCGCACTTTACCAGCCGCCAACATATTTCGTATTTTATTGCTCATTCAACATTCCGAGATATCGCGTGCAGCCAGGCAGAGCATAGGGATCTACATATACATATCTTTATGTTGAGCAAAGCTTGTCTGAAAGCGCGGTGTGTTAATTTTGTACGCGCCCGGTTTGGGGATTGTGTTTGGAATTTTTTGAGCCAAGAATGCATTCCATAAGAACGGTCTCATGGTCCTTTTGCCCAGAGCGAGAAGGGAGCAAGCGTACCTTGAAGAAGTGCGATTGTTAGGGTTCGTGAATCCTGAAGGTCCTGCAACGTTCGCCAAAAGCGCTCCGAAATCCCTATCGTTGCGATGCCAATCGTTTTGAAACAAGCGATATCCTTCCTGGGAGACAGCTGCCAGCAGCCGACAAAGTGCTACTTGGTGAACGATGCTGTGTGCTCTGGCATAAGTAAGTCGTCCAAGCTGGTCGGGGAATTGCTTCTTTCAATAACGGCGTGGTGCGAGCGGGCCAGATTTAGGGTGGCTCTCCTTCGAACGCATCCGTTGTTTGCAAGCTCATAAGCTCATATTAAAATTAGTTAATCGAAATTGAATTTCAATCGGGATTATTCAAATTCGACTCTTCACCTAATAAACATTCCGATTGATCCGAGTCTGAAATCAAATGAACCCTACATAGTCGTCGTAGTCGTCGTCATCGTCGCTTTTTGCGCGCTCACTCTCTTGATTTCTCTAAAGCTTCCTCTTTATCTGGCATCATCTCGTGTCGGGATGGTCTTTTGGAGCTTGCCTTGCTCCTGAAAGAAGTAGGTATGACGACCCGCCGCCGTTGACAATGTACTTGGCGTCTTTCTCTCTCTCTCTCTTACACTGGCGAGCTTCCTATTCCCTAGGGACATTATGGCTGCTGGCCTCGTCGGTCTTTCCATGCTGCTGGATGCTGCCGAGTGCCGAGCAGATCTTTGATAGCGATGAGGAGAAATGGGAATGGTGCGTGAAATTTCCAGTCGCACTATGAATGTTGGAGCCAGGGACTCGCTTCATTGTCGTGCGTGACAGTCTGTTTGTATTCGTACCCTTATGCTCTACCGTCGTCTCTCTTACACAACACAAACGGTAGAACAACATTCGAGCAAAAAGAAATTTTTAAAATAACTATCATATGACATGTGTGATTTCGTTATAATTCCTCAATTTGGTGTAAATTATACCATTTTGATCATATATGTTATTACTAGGACATCGTTGCTTGCTATTTTTAGAATTCACACAAGAACAACATCAGCAGCTCTTATTATGAGAAAAACTAAAATACATACATTCGTAGCGGTCTTCGGTGACAGTGTCGTATGACAGAACCTGTCATATGACATTTTAGTTTGGTACTGTAATATGATAGCTTGTTTTGCAAGTGTCTGAAACAAAAGAAGTCGATTATCACAGAAAATGTGTCGACTACGGTGACCGCTTACCAGACTGGTTGGAACACCGAAAAGGTCTGCCAAAATGATGGAGTAAGCTGGGGGAAACCAGCGTTTAGTTGACGATGTTTAAAGTCCCAGAATCTCCAGTCTGGGGAAAAAATAATCTCTAAGGGGAAATAGGTCATTCGTTGAAAGAATAAACTCGCGTGTGAATCTAGCAAACAAATCTCACGCTTGAGATTCTCATGCATTTTTAGGCACTCACACTCACATCACCAAATAATCATCTCAAAAACCGGTCAAGCGTCAATTGATTGCATGCTTATGGAATAGACTGATGCCAAACACGCTCCACAGTGTTCAAACGGTTTCAAATCGGGTCCTGATTAGCCTCCGAAAGTTTAAACTCATTTGATAAGAAACTGACTTGGCACAAACCATTTGAAGTTTATATGGGAGCGAAAATTTCAAATTTTGCATCAGTCTATTATGCATGTTGTGTAAGTTTTCCATCCACTGATGCCTAAAAAAAAGAATAACATTGAATATCGCCAAAATATAAAGTAATGAATTTTTGAACCTGAAAATTCATCAGTGATTTTTGCGCAGTTGAATTTTGCCTGACAAAACTCATAGGCGAATGAGATTTAAATTTTGGAGATTTTCCGAACATTGGAAGCCAGATTTAAAAATCAACGGGAGGGGGCTCAATTTTTTTTTAATGATGAACGATTAGGCCAGAACGCTCTCAAGTAACATTATTGGTTTTATCATAGTGTTGAAGACCATGATCTAGACATAGTTGGTTAGTAATCTTTATTAAGGAGACTTTCTGCCGAACGCTGGTTCGTCTCCGGACACATCTAGACTTGAAGAATGCTTCAAAACCTCGATAAAACTAGCAATGTTACTTGGGTATACCCATATAAAGCCGAACGTGATAAGACCGAGGCCACAAGGTCAAATTAATCATTTTACCGAAATTGAAGCTTCTGTCAAACTACATAAGTACTTTTCAAGTCTGCGCCAGCAAATTACGATTAGCATTTTTTCTGTATTTTCCCGGAGTTAATAAAATGTTCCCGGTTGAGCAATATACATTTAAACTAAGCATAAAACCAAATACGATTGAACCTAAAGGATCGGTAGGTTGGATGACTCATTACAAATATAGCAGCCGCACCGGTGTCGTAGTGGTCAGCGTGACTTGCAAGCGACTTTATGGGAGTGAGACATATTTACATGTTTTCAACTATGTTAAATGTCTACTGATATTATCCAATGTATTTACGTTCCCGGCTCTTATTGCTGATGTTATTGCTCCAGCTTATGTGCTCTCATATCGCTTCCCATCATTCTCTGGGGGGAGCGGAAGGTCCGCACAAAAGCAGATAACCGAAAAGCGAAATGCAGCTCCCCACCTCACAGCTGAGCTCCGGATCTGAATCATCGACCCGAATGATTCACTGGGAGCTGTTCAGGATGACAGCTCTCGGATCCGTCCAGCTTTAATCCGTCGATTCTTCACGATTCTGCTCCGGAGCCGGATCTGAGCCCAGAATTGTGAGAGCTATTTTGCTGGAGAATTAACATCAGCATTAAAATCTGTATGTAGACTGAATTGCATAGCATGAGAAAAAGCGTCAATTCTATCATCGCGTGTGATATTGGTATAGATTTCTGGCATACATTTTTTGCCTTTACTGATATGGAAATTTTCCGTACATTTTAGTTTACGCGGTGGTTGTTCAGTTGGTGCGTTTGTGGCGTTTTCGTAGAGCAATGTTGTAAGCTACGGATTTATTGGCTTAGATTACTATTACTATTTTATGTAGTTTTAAGGTATAGCTTTATTGGTTTAGGCCAAAACCATTCATTTCTTGTACGATTTTGAATTTGTGTCAAAATTTTTCCATAATTTCAATGTGAGCTGAAAAGCTGTTAAAAAATCAGCTCCCCTTATTGAGCTGGACGGGTCTGATCCGCTCAGTCACCTCTAGTCAATACCTTAACCTTTTATCGTCAGGGAGGTAAACAAAGTCCTAGAGCGCTCATTTTTGACGTAGGACTACTTAAATTTCTATACTGGGGGTCACATAAAAAAAAAAATCAATATTCAGACATGTGACGAAAAATCCCAAACACGGGCGCAACGATAGAGCGCAAATCGAACAAACGACACATTGCGCTTGCTCACATGAGCGAGCTCAATGCTCGGTTGATCGCTCACCATTTCACCAATGAAAGGAAAGGAGAAGAAAAGCAGCGATAGTAAAAACGCTTGCCAAATCGTTTTCTTTGTCATTTGCTTTCGAGCAACGGACGGAAAAGCGTCGGACACGACGTATGAGTGGAACAGCACGTATCGCACCAATACGAAGACGACGCAAAGCACCAACATCGACCGGATGAAAGGTTTCCCACAATAGGAAACATGACTAGACCGCTGTCTTCCGATCGACATCGGACAATTTTAAAAACAACGAGGTATTTTCAGGGCCACCAATTCAAAAACGGAAAGAGTTAAGAACTAAATGATCAACATATTTGTTCCGACCACTAGCGGTCCTACGTCAAGCTTCCGTTCGTGCCCCTAGGCACAGATACTTCTACCTTTTTGCATGAGGATAGACCGTGTTTCAAAGTATCGATTGGCCAAATTTGAACGCTCAAGGACTAAGTTTACCTCCGAACGATCGTAAGTTAAGGTATTGACGAAGCCGTCATAAGCCCTATACACTCTTCTTGAGGTGTTTCGCTGTGAGATCCTTATTCTCGTTTCCACTTTGAAACTTTAAGTGCACAAATATCAGCTTCTACGACACGTACGTAAATACCACAATGAAACTGTTACTCCACGTTTGCTGTACTGCAGCATACATGAAGTAGCAAATTGTGTGAATGAAAATTCGAAGTGGAAGAGCATATATAGCCTACGTGGCGGCCATTTGTGGACTCTACAAGGAATCACCTTAAGTTCTGCAATTGGAAATGCAATCTAAAGGTCTGAGAACATCCCTAAAGTTCTTCAAATTTCTCTGAAGATTCAGAAGTTCTGCAAATTTATCTGAAGATCTGTGGCTTTACCCGAATTCCTTTGAAGTTCTTCGATTAACTACAATTGCGTTAAGTTCGGCAAAATAATTTTCATTACTTTCGTTAAAATTTTAATAGGCATTAATTACATTAAGTACTAGTGCTTGAATTTTAAATCCAACGCACTGATCTTGGGTATTGCGTGTGCCTCGCTGAAGTTTCGAGAAGTACTTTGAAGTTCCGATCTATGCTAATTCTGCTAATTTTCCTGAAGATCTGCGAACTTTTCTGAAGTTCTATAAATTTTTCAAACGATCTATGTATTTCTACGGACTTCCATGAAGTTATGTAAACTTCCCTGAAGAGCATAGATTTACTCTGAAGTTCCATGAAGTTGTTAAAATTTATCTGATAAACTTTGAGCTTCTCTGAAGTTTTACAATTTTCTCTGTAGATCTACCAACTTTTATGAAGATCTGTGATTTTTCCTGAAGTACAACCAACTTCTCTGACGTTTTGCTAATTTCTCTGATGATCTCTGAACGATCCTGAATTTCTGCTAATTGTCCTGATTATCTTTGCACTTCTCTGAAATTTTGCAAATTGATCGGAAGATCTACGAACTTTCCTGAAGTTCTTTAAAGTTCTCTGAAGATCTACGAGCTTCCATGAAGTTCTGCAAATTTCTTTGAAGATCTACAATATTTGCTGGAATTCTGCAACAGATTTATTCTGCGCGGCGTGTAAGGTGAGGTGAATCGCTGTCACTTGGCAAGTGACAATTGTCACCTCAGGTGAGGTGACGCTCCGTGCGAATCAAATGGAACGTTACCGCACTTGAAGTGAAAATTGTCACTTCACCATCAATTCAGTGTCTCCTCATCTCACACGCCAGGCAGGATAAGCCTGCAATTTTTGTTTTGAAGATCTGCTACTTTTTTTTGAATATCTAGGAACTTCCCTGAAGTTCTGAAAATTTCTCACGATCTACGAAACTTACATTCTACGATTTTTTTTACATAGGGGAGATGGCTCTAATGTTGGCCTATGGATCTAAGATTGGACCCATCGCTAAAAATCTGCTATTTATCAATTTTATCTAGATTAACGCGTCATTGGGACGGTAAAAATTAATACTTTTAGTCGCTATTGAAAATTTAGTCGTTTGCTGAATTTATGTATGGGACCAAATTAGGGGCATTTAGGCCGACATTACATCCATTTCCCCTATTCTACGGTTTTACCAGAAGCATCCATAGTTTTTCACGGACTTCCCAAAACATTTTCTAACTTCCTAGAAGTAAATTTAATACAACTTCTACAAATTTCCTAGAAGCTCAACGAATATGCCAAAAATTCTAAGAATTTTCCAGAAATTCTTCAAATTTCCTGAAAGTTCTCCGATTTTCCCAGTAGCTCTACGATTTTCCAAGAATTTAAAAAAATTTTGGAGCAATTCTACGAATAATCCATAAGAGGATCGCAGTGGGCCACGCTTGAAAGCTGACGTGTTTTTCTTTTGCTGCGTATTTTTCGTAAGCGATTAAACACATTTTGACATTAAATTAGTTAATTTGTGTGCTTAATTTTGGTTTCAAGTGTTCGTAAAGTTATCATTTAGTGATATATCGTGTTTTGCCTTGAGTAGCTCGGTTGACCTTGAATCTAACCTCCAAAATATACAACGCAGATTCAGGTCCATTGTTCGGTGTAGATTTTCATTGCCTCCCGGGAGCCCGGTTCTTCGAGTTCGGATGCTACTTTTTCAGCGTGTAGTTTTATTGAGAGATCGGTCCGGATGGTGAATTACCCGGGAACGTGTTGATAATGTGTCCGTCGCGAGTTTTGGTGGTGGTTCGGTGGCCGACGTTGCCGTGAATCAGCAAGTTTTCCGCTTGCAAAAGTGCTCGGCTGCTGGTCTCTCACCGGTGTCGGATATTGCTAGCAATATGAAAGATGCCAGTTGGTGGTCACGAACTGTTCCTAGGGAAAGCACTAGACGCAAGCCTTCTCCCAGATGACCATGGCAACGCAAGAAAATGTGTGCTCGTTAAAGGAAGTATTACGACAAATGAGATGCAAAGCTTAGTGAAAATCAAAATTACCTATGGACTGGAGAATCAAATTAACATTGTGAGATCAGTCCAAACACATTTCACAATTTAAAAAAAAAACATAAACTAAATACGTGCCAGGTTTGAAAGGATTATTTTCGAACCTGGAAGCGTGTATGTAATACCAATATCCATTTGATAACGGTGATGCATCCGCAAGTAAATATGGCTTATTGTTAGTGAAAGTAACCTCAGAATGGGCGTGACTCTCCAGACATTCCGAAATGGGTTGCTGGATCTGCAATAGAGCTATCAATTTCCAACTCCCGGACTAAAGCTGTCTACAATGACCATAAATGTGACATTGTAGAGAAAGTTCTTCCATAATAACATTGCCGGCCAGTGTTATTCTACGAATAATCCATAAGTTCTACGAATATCCCAGGAATTATAAGAGTTTCCTAGAAAAACAGCAAATTTCCCATAAATTCTATGAACTTCCCAGAACTTCTAAAAACTTCCCACAACATCTACGTCATTTCCTAAAGATCTTTCAACTTCCCAGAAGTTCTTCGCGTTAAATCGATATAAGTTCCCAGAAGTTCTTCGATTTTCCCAGTAGCTCTACGAACATCCAAGAAGATCTATACCAACTTCACATATGATCTATGAATATCTTAAAGATCTACCAGCTTCCAAAAAGTTCTTTGAAATAACCAGAAGTTCTACGTTTTTCCCAAAAGTTCTTGGATTTTTTCGGAAGGTCTCAGAACATCTAAGAATTTCGACAATTTTCCCAAAAGTTCTAAAATTTCCCAAAATCTGTACGAATTCCCTAGAAGTTCTACGAAATTCTAAGATTTTTTTTTTCAATTTGCTAAATTTTACCATAAGCTCTTTGAATCACCAAGAAATTCTACAATACTCCTAGATCTTCAACGATTTCCAAGATTTTTCCTAACTCCTAACTCTACTATTTTTCCTTGATTTGTTTTCCGTCGATTTTGTTTTCCGTACTGAGTACCAATGTTACCGACGCCAGGGAGGCGCCCCACACCTGGACCCTACCTATCGACCCATCAACTCATGAACCGGGAACCAATGGCTTTACTTCCCATCCGAAGGAAGGCGTGATCAAAGATTTTATGCCTCAGAAAATCTCGGCGGCGCCGACTGGGATTGAACGCAGGCTTTTTGAGGTGAGAGAAGGATCTACTCATTTAACACTAGTTTCACGAATTTCCCAGATGTTCTACGGCTTTTCCAAAAACTTCACTTGCATCCAACAGTTTCCATGAAATTTTCCCGGAATTTCTGCGATTTTTCTAGTAGTTCTACGATTTTCTCAGAAATACAACAAACACCTTGCAATTCTTACAAACTTCCCCACAGTCCTGAAAAGTTCTACCAAATTTTCCAGAAGGTGTAAACATATCTATGACGTTCTTTGAATATCCCAAAAGTTTTAAGAAGTTCTAAAACGATCTATCAACTTCTCAAAAGTTTTAGGAATTTATCAAAAGTTCAGGGAATTTATAAGTTCTATGAGGCTTTAGGTAGTGATGAAAACGTCGCTAGAACTATTCCACAGCCGCAGTCAGTTTATGAGCAAAAAGAGGGACGCATATTTTTGCCTGTGGACTTGGAGACATACTTCAAGTCCCCGCGTACATCGTACGGGTTAGGCAAAAATGTGCGTCTAAATCTTCAAAAACTGTCGCATTAATGGCCCTTCGCTCATTTTCAACTTCTATTCAATTTTCATACTGCCGTACTCTAACGGAACTATCCACCTACCCTCTTCTAAAGATCATTCTCTAGCTAATAAATCATCACACTAAAGCTTCATGTTAGCATTTCCAACCAACTCTGAAGTTCTATGAATTTTCTACTATATTATCAGAAGCTCTAAAACTTACAAGAGTTACGGTCAGAAACTTGTGTAAAGATAAGTGGAAACGTCGCCATTACGTGGCGCTAGCATCTCCTGATTTCGATACATTTTCTGTTGAAAATTGCCACTTGGCGCTAACAGCACTTAGTGTCTAGTGTAAATTATGCAACGACAGCGCCATTAGGTTGTTAAAGAGGGTTTTTAAGTGAGGAAGTTGCCGTTAGTGGCGCTTAAGTCGAATAGGAATCTTTACACTAGTTTTTAGATAAATCTTGTTCGAGCCTCAGCGTCTGTTCCTTGTGCTTATAGTATAATCACAGACAAACAGACATAACTCTCGCAAGTTGTTCATCGAATAAGCATTTAACGGTTAATTTAAAAAGTATCGTAGTTGGTAGTACCGCCACCTGTGGCGCGCATAGTCATTTCCTTGAGTTTGACGTTTACACACTACCGCCATGTGTTTAGCGTACTACCCACCACAGTGTACTCAACAGATGGCGGTAATGTTTTAGCGACGATGTTTTACAGTGACAAATATTCAATGTGTTATGTCTGTTTATCTGTGGTATAATATACAACATATTATGTGTATGATGTGTGTCCCATAAGTTGGTAAGTTACTATGCGAACAGGAGTACATACACTCAAAAAAGTCTACTATCGATCGTAGTGTTGAAATTAGTGATTCAAAATATCATGACACTCACTCGACACTCGTCAACGGATCAACCGACTATCGCTGACAGAACGATTTGTCACGCAGTGAGAGGTAAAGCCTAAGAAGAAGAGGAGACAACTGGCTTCTTACTCTATTATCTCTTTCTCTATCTATATCTATCTCTATCTCTATCTTACGCACTTCAAATTGGCCAATCACGAGCTGGTTCGCGTTTGACAGAAAATTGGTTCGTTTTCGCCCCTGTTAAGCTGGGTTTAGACAAGGCAAATCAGATGATCAACTCAGTTGAATTCAATTGGCTTGAAAATTTGAGCCTGGTTCAACTTTTTTCAATTCAAGTGAGTTGATAAAGTCAGTTTACACGTTCAATTCGCGTTCAAGTCAGGTGAATTCAACTGACTTGATCAATTGACTTGCCCTGTCTAAACCCAGCTTTAGGGTAGAGCCATGGCAAACAACAATCGCCAGCAATGGTCGCTGCTCATAGGCAAAACGTAACACTCGCTGCTGATGATGTAAAGCACAACGAAAACAGTGAAGACTTCTGCAGTAGGATGATGGAAAAAAGCGAAACGACAGAAGAAATTTATTCATTGTAACTCACACAGTCGTGCCTGCCGAGACGAACTTGGAATGCGTAGGCATTGTTTTCATAACAATGCCTACGCATTCCAAGTTCGTCTCGGCAGGCGCGACTGTGTGAGTTACAAACAAAGCTGGCAAAATGAAACGGAAGGTGTTGGGCTCACTCACCAACACACTCACATAAGCAAGCAAAGCAGCAACTGGTTCAAAACGAGTACAGATGAGTGTCGTGAATGTCGGGAATGACCAGATCGGTGATGGATCGCCACCGAAGACGACATTCACCAGTTCCTTTTTGCTTCTTTCGTCATCAAGATGGTCATGGAGAGTGCTTTGACAAGCACATTGATAGGAATGTACCAAGCGTTACTACCATCAGCTGTTTGACGATCGTTATTGTGATAGGTCGCAACTCTGGTTGAAATACTTGATTTTTCAAATGCACAGTAAAACCGTTGGACGCCGGTCCATGAGTTGATGGGTCGATAGGTAGGGTCAAGGTGTGAGAGCTGCCTCCCAGGCGTTGGTAGCATTGGTATTCAGTACGGAAAACAAGATCGACATGCGCACCATAGGTGAAGGTACTACTAACTAAGAAGCATTTCAATTGACCGTTAAATGCGCGTTCGATGAACAACTTGCATTCGCACACGATTGAAATTATTTCAGGTCAACACTATCTACTGGAACCTGCATTATTCGAAGCCACACTAACGTGCCTTAGTGTGTGAAAAGCTACCCAAAATAGATCAAAACATCCATTGAGATTGTTGATTTATGGAAACCGATAGTATCCACTAAAAGCATATCAATTCGGCACTAGCTTTCCCATTTTTCACGGATAATTCATTCATCAGTGTTTGATAGCAGAACCTACCCATAACAATAACACACACACTGCACGACGAACGCTGCGTGCGCCATGTGTCCCTATCCAACCGACGACAACACGGGACTTGTCGAGCCGGCTTTGTTTCTTCGTCGGGGTTCGTTCTTCGGTCTGCCACCACTGAATGGTGGCCGTAGCAGCATGGATGGTTGTAACGAATTTTCCGACCAGCTTCAACAACTCTAACCCCAAACCAGCTCTCGGATGGGGGAGGACGACGGATGGGGACGAGGACGAGGACGACGACGAAGCCAACCGACGACAACGAAGACCAAGAGACAACAAAAAATTCGTCCCCACGTTCAGTAGCGCGTTGGAAATTCTCGACACCGGGCGGAAGAAGCACGCGGAATCTCACAATTGTTACGCGTTGTTTTTGTTTCGAACCGTCATCGGACTCGTCGGTCCGAATTGGCCAATACCACAACAGTCGATAGAAAACAGAGTGAAATACGAAAACCGAGATTGTGAGATTGTGTAATTTATGACCGAGTGGCCAGGGTCTTCGTCGTTGTTTTCGGTGCCGTCAGTGCCACTGCCGCCACCGCCAACAACGGCGTGGGTCAGTAATAATAGACCCGATAATTTGAAGCGAACCGAGTTGACCTGGGTCGCCGACGGTGCTGCAGCGACAACGGAATCGGATAGGGACTGCACGACCAACAACATCAACCGGGAGGATCGACGAGCTACCACCCCCGCCATAATGTACGACCCGTCCAAATGGAAATCCAAATGTAAGCTAAACGGGTCTTTACTAGCTTCTGTGCTTTGTTGATGATTGATGGCAGCGAGCGAGCGAGCGAGCGTGGGGCGGGCGACCATGTGCGAGCATTCGTTTGAGGATTTTCCGTCTGTTAAAACAAAAAAAAAAGTTTTTCACGAAATCGGGTTTCACATAATTTTCCGTGGAATTTTAAACCAACCGTGTTATTAGCAATGGACGATGATTGATTTATTTGTGATGTGGCTCAAGTGGATGGCGTTTGAAGGGGGGGGGGGGATTAGGGGGAGACTACGATCGACTTCTCTTGGGATGTCGTGTCTCTATGACAGAAGGCGGGGGAGGTGGGAAGGGGGGGGGGCATATGTTTACGAACGATGGATATGGCGGGAGAGTGACAGCGATCGGAAAGTTGATTCTGCCGGTGACGGTCATTGAAGTGAAGAAAAGTTTACAGTTTGGCCGATGTTTATGAGATTTTAAGATTCGATGAAAATGACGAAAATGATTCTTGCAACTCATTACATCAACTGATGAGTAGTACATTAAATTCAAGCAACTTCGACAGAATGTTTGGGAGTTTAAGTCGGTGCTGCTCAAGTCCGTCTTTTGGCGAGATGTAACACAAACAGTTGGCTTTTTCAACAAATCAAGCTGAAAATTGCATAAGGTCCTAAGTTACATTGATCTAATCTCTTCGTCGACTTTCTCTTTCGCAATAACTTGAGCACATAACCGTTGC
The DNA here is from genome assembly GCF_037179485.1 of Ochlerotatus camptorhynchus. Classification (NCBI taxonomy): domain Eukaryota; kingdom Metazoa; phylum Arthropoda; class Insecta; order Diptera; family Culicidae; genus Ochlerotatus; species Ochlerotatus camptorhynchus. Next base: position 1,251,769 of record NW_027040630.1, on the reverse strand, counting down.
TTAATAAATAAATATGTTGACCAAGAAATTGCAACTTTACCAGCATAGTGTCTTCTGTGAAGCTGTTGCTTAAAGTAAGGCCTATATTTTGATGATAGTTGCATGTAGGGTGCTCTTAAAAATGACAAAATTAAAACTTAAACTTTTATATTTTTGAGTACATGATGAGACTTTCTACAAAGTTGTGGATAACGTAATTTCAATAAACTTTTGCTAAAAAAAACTAAAATGGTTTTACCACTCAATAAATAGATAATTTTTGCTGAAGAAAATTTCTCGTTTGATCATTTAATTAAAAAGCTATAACGAATTTTCTCCAAAAATAAAGTAATTTTCAATTGTCATTATGTTGAGTTGGTGGTAGGTCTGTCATGGTTACTTCATAAGTAACCAGCTCACAGAGCCGATTTGATTTATTTCGACGTAGGACTACGTCTTCGATTTCTATATGGGGGTACACTTTGTGAAAACCGAAAATGGTACATGTAACGAGATTATGAAAGATTTTGAACGTTAATAATTCGGCTGCCCCTGGACCAATTTCAATAATTTTATCACCAATCGATCAGAAATATTTCTACGCCTCGATAACAATGCTTCCTACAGTTGATTTTCAACAATTTAATTTTAAAATTGGTAAATTTTGGCATTGAGTCTCCGTACTATTAATTTTATCTATTGCATGACTTTTTTGTTAGTTTTAATTCCTAGCCTGTAAGTTCAACTAGTAATTTATTTTATTAATAGTAATTATTATCAATTCACCTTTGTACAAAACTTAATAGCAAAATACTGTTATAGTGCTGATTATTGATAAGCTAGGTACCGTTTGCGGTATTCAGTACGAGGGGCTGTTGCGGCGAACATTCTCTCCCCCGTGTCATCATAACTTCCGATTGAGCGTAACCAGAACTTGCCATGTCCAGCACAGCCAATTTCGTAGCAGGTCTCTTCAATTGTCCCTCCTGATGTCTGCACTTCCGCTCGACGAGTCACCCCATCCTTTCCCGGAATCGTTCGAATTACTCGTCCTCGTAACCACCGATTCCTAACGTTCTCGTCAGCCACGAGCACAAGATCTCCTTCCTAGATCGGATGTAGGTCCCGAAACCACTTTGTCCGTCGAATGATGGTTGGTAGGTATTCTATCACCCACCGACGCCAAAAGTTGTCCAAAGTGTACTTCACCATGTTTCAACTATTCCTCAACACCATTCCTGCATCCGTCGGGAACTTCTCCGGTTCTCGCACACCATTTGAGGTCAGGAGCAAAAAAATATTGGGAGTCAAAGATTCATGGTCAGCAGTTTCTAGAGGAACGAATGTAAGTGAAATTGACCATACTTTCGGCTTCTGCCATACCGTAGCGAACGACTCGTCATCCAGCTTTCGCACTACTGGAACCGATCCTAATGCTGATATAACGGCGTGAACCATTCTTTCCCTACAGCCCCCCCATGTGAGGAGCAGCTGGAGGGTTGAACCTCTACTGTGTGTGGGCGTTCGTAAAAGTGCTGCCCAGTTCGGTATTCTTTCTTCTTTCCTTTATTTAACGTCGGTCTCTGTTCCGCAATCTAGTGCCAATCACCGACGGACATCGATTGCCATCCATTGACGGCAATCGAATGTGCAGGAAGGCAGCTTTCACACCTGCGTAGGATATCGCACCCATTCAACATGAGCCATGACCAACGGCTTTACTTCTCTTCCAAAGGCAGATGGGAGTACTTGCATGTCCGAAGAATTTCCTCCTGCCACTCGCCTCTCACCTGGCCCCACACTGTACCGAATCGCCTGATGGTCACTATGAGTGTAACCCTCATCGACCCTCCAGTGTAGGTTGCCCTCCAAACTCGGGCTGCAGTATGTCACGTCGATGACGGATTCTGCATCATTCCTTCTGTAGGTACTGACCGAGCCGGTGTTGGATAGTACAACGTCCAGCTTGGCCATTGCCTCCAGTAGGATGCATCCTCTCTGGTTGGTGTGGTGGTTACCCCACTCTACCGCCCATGCGTTAAAGTCGCCCGCAATGACCACCGGTCTTAGGCCGACAAGTACCGCAGTGAGTCTGTCCACCATCTGCGAGAATTGCTCGATAGACCACCTGGGCGGAGCATAGCAGCTACTTAAGTATACTCCATTAACCCTGGCGATCACGAATCCCTCGCTCGAGTTGGACACGACTACCTCCTGAATGGGGAAGCTCCCCATCGTGCATATCGCCGCCATTCCCGACGCGTCCGTGACCCAATTCACGTTGCCGGTTGGGACGCGGTACGGGTCAGAGATGATTGCGACATCCGCTCCCCATTCCGCTGCCGATTGCCACAGCAGTTGCTGGGCAGCAGAACAGTGGTTCAGGTTCAACTGCGCTACCTCGAACATGGCTGAGCATTGCTCTTTGCCTTAGCAGCATTGCTCTTGGCCCCCCGGGCAGCGTGGGCCACCTGCCATGTGGTTGGTAGGGGTATTCCCCTTCTTCGCGCATATAGTGCACCTTGGCGGCTTTTGGCAACCTCGCGCCTTATGGCCCTCCGAGCCGCACCATCTGCAAAGCTTGCTCCTGTCGGTGTTCTTACAGTCACGGGCCACATGGCCCTGACCGAAGCACCTAAAGCAAGCGGTAAATGGCCCTAATAGTTAGGCAGGTGAACAGGCAGACCCATCGTTTCACTGCGCTTCTTCCAACTTTCACCAAATATGGGCCGAAGAGATCTACGCCCACATAGGTGAATGGACGAACAAAGGGTTCCAATCGTACCGCTGGTAGTGGCCCCAGTTTCGGTGTAACGGGTATCGCTTTGTGTATGTGGCACCACATGCAGCGTTTCCTGGCTAATCGTAGCTCCACTCGCAGCTCGTTGACTATGGTTTCGTCATTTCGGACTTGTGTGACCATATTTCCGGTGATTGTAATCCAATAACAACGCCGTAATGCGATGGTTTCTAGGTAGGATGATGGGAAACTTTGTATCGTAAGATAGAACCTGCGCTTCTGCAGCCCGACTGCCTACTAGTAACACTCCGTACTCGATTCTCAATTCTTCTTAGAGATCGTCACTTCGTCCGGAAATGCCTCAGACTGCGCACTCGACCACAACGTTCTTTCTGCCGTCTGCAAATCCACACTACTAATCCCAACAGTATCCGTTGATCTACTTTTGGCTGGATGCAGACTATCAACGAAATAGTGAACATATGCTGTAGAGCGCAGCAATCGTTCGAACTTCGAAATTCTATCGGCATCTATCACCGGTTGTCTGACTAGATGGCTGCACACGAACGCCTCCCGTAATTCATTGTCACTTTCATCTGTGCCTTCTTCTTCTGGAACCTTCGTCCATTCTGTTTCAACGTTGTATAGGATGTCAGGTCCCTGAAACCAGCGATTGTCAACATTGCAAGCGGGACCCACTTCCCCACTTGGTGGCCTCGTCAGCTACATTCACCTTAGTTGAAATCCACTGCCATTCGTAAACGCTCGACAGGTCCAGTATTTCGCTGACCCGGAAGGCAACAAACTGGCGATATCATCGAACATCCGATTTGATCCACGAACAGACGGATTGTTCTGTCGCTTTGACATCCAGTTGCGGATATGGAATCAAGCGCCCCTGTGCACCTCGATAACTTCCTTAGCCACTGCGAACGCTTCTTCCACTGTATCGAAACTGTCCACGTAGTCATCCACATAGTGTCAACGCCTATCGCGTAGAGATTCAGCTCATATAGCTTTCCGTGACGCACGCCGGTTGCAACCACTTCGGAACCATTGTAAATGTTCACCTTCCCGTTACCAAAAACAACCTTCAACACAGAAAACAAATTGAATCGCAGAGAGGGTACAAACAAAACATTGTTAATAATACATGGAACGGACTCACCATCTACGACGAACAACAGTCGTACGGTTCCAGAATGACGTGCCACGATCGACTCGCCGTCTTTGGCCACGGCAATCTCAATCGGCTTCTCGAGCGGTCGCAATTCGTCAAACAGATCCTCATCGTTTACTAGATGGTCTGAACAACCGGAATCTATAAACCACTGCACTTGTCGTCGCTCCGGAATAGTGTCACCATTCTTCAAAACCAAGAACGAAACTGCATTTCCGTCCGCCATGTTCGCCTTCGATCGGCTCCTCTGTTGTTTGTTGGTTGTTTTCTTCTGATTCTTCGGGCACTCCGATAGTTTGTGGCCCTCTAGTTGACATCCGTAACACCTGAAAATTCTCTTCTTCTTTTCCTTCTTGGGTCCCGCGAATGCCGCACCATCCGACCGTGGAGAAAACGATTCCGCACTAGTACCGTTTCGTTTGACCTCTTCGTCTAGCAGACGACACTTAACAAACTCGAGTGACAACCCTTCTTCTGGCATCGTTTCTAATGCCGTCACTACTGTGGATAAACTCGGTCCGAGTGTGAGCAGCAAATGGCATATCACATCAATATCTTCGATCACTGCTCCCGTGTTCCGATACTCGCGCACTAATCGGTCAAACCGAAGGAAATGGTCCTGAAGGGAACCAGATTCGAAACGTAAACAAAGCATCTTCCTCTTCAAGTGTCTTCTACTAGCGATACTTTTTCGTTCGAACACACGAATCGAAGCATCCCAAATTTGCTTTGGTATTATTTTCTCTTGCACGTACTCTAGTTGTGTATCATGTATGCGAGATATCAACAAAGATTTACACTTCCTATCTTTCTTCGCTCGCTTCTCACGATTCACTTGTTTCGCAGCTTTCACTTCCGCTGTATCACACGCTATCTCCACCAAGCTCGCCAATAGAGATTTTCAGGACTGGTTGTATTGGTGCACTGTGTGAAACTGTTTTAGTGAACATCCGAGGAAAATACATAACAAACCGCTGTCAAACTCATTTTGACAGATCGAATTACATACATTTTGAGGTTAACCCGAGGAAAATAATAAACAACTTTACACGGCGATAGACCCCCATTAGTGTACGTGCGTTAAACGTCACTAATCTCTATACACCCGCCTTCTGTTCCACACAATCTAGCAGCTCATGCTCCTCGAGCACAACTTGTATGCGGAATTTCCACGTGGTGAAATTCGACCCGTCAATAAAGCGCTCGTGTTTCTCTTCGTCTGCCTTAACTACACTTCACTTTTGTCACTCCGCGTTACTGGGCCCATAACCTAAAGTGATATGGCCAAAAAGACGTTCGAACAAGCGAAACTAAAACGCGAAAACTGTTGCTAACGTTTAGCGAAATAGAAAGACTTCATTTATTTTATCGTCACTTACAAAGTTGTCAAGTTGGTAGTAAAAGCAAAAACGAAATTCACACACACATACACGCAGCAGTTTGACAGTAACACAGGGTTGTCCAAACCCACTGGGGGTGCACCGATGGAAGTGCGATGATTGCAGAGATTGTAATTCTCAACATCTTCTTCACTGCTGCTGCTCCTCTAGATAGCTCCAGCTCATGCTTTGATGCTTTCATGTTCTTAATGTACTGCGAGTGCGTTGGAGAACAGGCCGTTCTGAATATTGCCACATTAGAGACCATGATGGTCATCGGTAACTCAGGAGAGTCCCTGTAGGAGAACAGCAAAGCTCTGCGGTCCTGCTTTCTGATCAACATTTGTAGAAACATTTCTTTGACGTCTGCTGCCACGACAACTTGGCGTTCCCGGTACGGAAACATTACTGACAAGATCCGATCCTTTGAGCAGCATTGAGTTCAACGGTATGCCTTCCACTTTCGCTGCTGCATCCCAGATTACTCATTGCCAGGTTCCTTCTTGTTGACGACCACTCAAATCGGCAAAAACCAGTTCCTCCTCCGTTGCTTCGTGTATGTAGCCCTTGGATTTGAAGTCGAATATTTGTCGACGGACACTGTCGTACAGGTCTGGATTCTGGATTTTCAAGACATTTGAAGCGTCGTTCGGCCATAGGCCTGCTGTCTGGAAACTCTACATAGTCATGCTTCCAGAGCAGGCCTGTTTCGTACTTCCCGCAGTCTAACCGTCACGTATCTGCGTCCGATTTCCGTATCTGCTCTATTTCATCACCGTGATGTTTTTACAAGATCCTGACCTGGGACTGCAAACCTTCTTCCGTTTCAATTCGCTGAAGTACTACAGTTCCAAAGTCTTAATCTTGTTAACCAACTCTAGCTCTCGCTTACGTCTCGTGTTTCGACATCAGATCCTGGATTACACGGTGTTCCGCTTCCGATCGTTGTTGCAAACCTAGAGCGTTTTCCTTGCGCAGCTCACCAGTTTCAACACTCCATCGTTTGTAACAGTGGACATCAATACGATTTGCCTTCGGAACTGCTCCAGTGTTCAAAACAGTCGGTGCTACTTGTTCAACCTTCAGGAGCTCTGCATACGGCTGGAGATCGACGAGATTGATTCGACCTCTAATCTCGTTGCTACCCTGTCATCACCGAAGGATTGAGAGACAACGGGTGCAGGAGTTTTTATCGGCGTTGAAGAGGGATGTACTGCCTGCGTAGTTCCCGGTCGTGCATCTTCCAGTCGATCAGCTTTCGCAGACGTAGACGTAGGTGTCTTTCCAACGACAACCTTGCCGGAACTCTCGGCTGTCTCTACTTCGTACACTTCTTGCCTCCTCATCGTTTCGCCGGCTCAACAACTCATGCTTCCGAACAATGAATTGCTTGCCTCGCTCCACCTTTTCCCGGAGATCTCGTTCGTTCAACGATCTTTCTTTTTCGATCTTCTCCCGATTCTCATCCTCTATTAATTTCTGCTCTTCGTCCAGACGCTGCAGTTCACGATCCAATCAAGCCTTACGAACACTAGAGGTGTCAGAAATTTCACTAATTATACTCGGTGTTAGCTCGCGCACATTCGACACACAAGTCCCACATGAGAAACTAGTTGAACGTACTATTTCCGTGTTAACGTTGGCACAAAAAAAATGATACCAACCATCGCAATTCCGACACTGTACCATGTACCGTTCGGCGTTGTTCGGTCGATCACATATGATGCACTCAAGCAACTCCCCTCCGTCACTATCGACCATCGATGGAACGAACGAATCCTCTGATGCACAATTCGATATCTTATCGTCATCACCTGATGTGAGGTTATTATTTGTCTTTTGGATGGCCCTTGTCCCCGACCTGGTTTGTCGAACAATCGCCTGTAGATTCATCGCACCACGGATGAATTCTTTAAGGTTCTGTTGCGATAGATTGGGAATTCTTTCAGCAGTAATTACTAGCAATGATGTGATATAACCACTACGGGATGGCCGTTCAGAATGGTTCAACGGATGTGAAATGAGTGAACATGTAAATTTAACACGATTTAGAGTATTTCAATGCAACATTACATTTGTTGACTGACAATTAACACAATTTTTCAATATGTATTCTTAACTTATTTCTGGAAGAATTTACTTGTGTTTTATACCATACCATATGTTGTTCCGTCATATCGTATCTTCAAGTGATCTTCGCAAGCGCAACATTTCGTTCCGGCTCTTTGGAACTACATGCAATGCAACATGAAACGCACCTTTTAAAGTGAATTGCATATAACAATGTTCATCACTTACTCACACATGAAATCTGCCTCGACCAACCTCGAAAACCGCGCCCTAACCCTAACTGAACCAAAGGGCAGGGGCAAAAATACTGGGATAATGGGTTTTACAAATTTTGATGGGTGGAGTGAAAAAGAAGGTGCGGGTAGTTTTTTGTTCCCTAAAAATTTCAAGAAAATCCGGTAATCGGTTTAGTTTTGGTGAGTAAATGTGGGTGGGCCTTTTTTATCGAATACACCCTTTAGTTAACAACCTGTTTGCACGCAGCTATCAATGTATGATTTTGACTATGATTTGGTTACTAATCGTAAAATTTCGAGCTGAAATTGGTCGTTAAACTATAAATTACATTCATAAATTACATTACATACATTCAAAAAGATTTGTAATCGTAATATAATAATAAATTTAGGGTTGTGATAAAACCGTGGACCCAATAGATGGTCCTTCGGAAGATCCAGAACATCAGTAAAATAATCTTAGATCTAGCTCAAGATCCGTGTTTCATTTGAGAAACCACAAATTGTGGAGATGAATAAATTAATTTGGATATTGACCGAAATTTAGACCCTGGAAGCCATTAGACTGTCGTTCGGACCATCCGTAAATGACGTCAATTTCTAAAACTTACCGTATGCGTGTTATTTTTGCACCATTGAGCAGTGTCAAAATTAAAAAAAATCTTAAAAATTTCGTTTTCGAGTTGTTTTTATTTATTCAAAGGGGGTATGTTTATCAGAGTCTTCAACTATTTTAATCATCGATCGAGTTTCCACTTGCTGCAATTACGGCCTCCACACGCTTCTGGGATGCACGGCAGGTTCTAATAAGGCTTGCTGTACTCGGGTTGCGTTTAGAACAGGCCTTGACCTTCATGACGCACCATATTGAGTAATCCAGCGGATTAAGATCGGGGCTGGATGGCGGCCACATATCCTTCGCCCAGAACGAAAGATGTTCCTGCAACCACTTCTGAGTGCGGTTCGAGGTGTGGCACGGAGCCCCATCTTGTTGAAATACAACATTTGGCTTCGGACCGTACTGTTCTTTGATCCACGGAAGAACATACTTACTTAAAATCCCGATGTTGACCGTGTCGCCTTCTGGAATGAACACCGGGTCCTTTTTTTTTGTCTTCGGAAGCCACCAATCCAAACACCATAACGCTAGCAGGATGCTTGGTCAGATACACGTTCATGTGCTCGTCGGCCACGTCTTTTACCGGAAGAGAACTAATATACCGGTCGGTTCTGGAATTTGATACGGGATCGACGGTAAACATGCTCTCGTCGGTGAACAGGATTACCGGATTTTTTCCCTTAAGGAAGTTCAAGATTTTCTTGCATCGTTCGACTCGTAGCTCCCGGATGCGGTTTTTTTCCGTACCCTCGACTTCGCCCCGCAATCTTCCTTTACGATCTTCCGTGCCGTAAAGTCACTGATCCCTTGTTCCTTTGCCATTTTCCTGTGGCCACCTTTGCGGATAGTTGTCCTTTCTTTTCTCGGTTTTGACGGTTCTCCCACGGCGATTGAAATGTCTTTTTGCGACATTTGCGCGTGGGACATATCACGAATACGCTGCCACTTCGTCATGGTGCAACTGTCAAACTAAGTAAATCATTTTCTTTTATACACAGCCTACTACGGTATGAGCTATAGGTTACTTGCATGCAAAGAAAACAGAGGCATTGTATGCACAGGTGAAACGGGAACCTGATTTGTACGATGGTGCAAACATTATCACGCATACGGTATACTAGTGTTCAGCAATTTATTTTCACATCACTTGATATGATAATTTGTAACTTCATTTGAATCTGGGACCGGAATGTGGACCCTTGAAGCCACTATATGGCCCTTCGGATGATCCGGAACACCCGTAAAAATGTGAATTCATGAAGCCAATTCAAGAGCATAGTGATTTCTTTTAAAATCCCGTCTAGTTGTTAAACATTAATTCAAATCGATGACCAAAATGTGGAACCTTGGGACCACGGGGTGATCCTCCGGAAGATCTGTAATATTCAAGATCAAGTGCTCATTGATAAACTGAACCTCGGTGCCTAAATTTGAAACTAGGACAGGAATATAGATCATCATTACAAGTGACTTTAAAAAATCACAGATCTCATAATAGCTAAATTTCACTGGATCTTTCCGAGAGCTACATAGCTTCTTTTATCGAACTATGTGTTGAAAATAGCTGGAGTTGTCTACACATGGCCGTGGGGATGCAAAGAGAAAATCTACGAAGAGAATCTTTCAATGTTACTTAGGTACTATTGCATTGTTCATTTGACTTGACAGTTCGTTATATGTGTGGTCGTCAGATGATCTATTTGGCTTTTATTTTGATTCTAAAATCATCGTGATTTATGTTATCTGGCCCGAAAAGAAAGCACTGTCTCTTTCTTCCTCATCAGTTCTTACGCGAGAAGTGAAAGCGACGTCAACAATGTGGTAAAAAAGAAACGCGATTTCACATGCTGATCCTTTGTAGATTAAGATTCATCTTCGAAAGGACGAAGTTGCATCCATTTATAGACCCAATTTGAGTACAGTAGACCGACATTACAATGTTTAGTCGTGCCAAATTAATATCCAAATAAATAAACATTATTCAGTAAGTACCTAAACATTGGTTGTTCATGTTTGGAACCTAATTTTATATGGGATAGGAACTGAATTTTGTATTAAGAAGTTTGATTTCAATTAAGAATATTGAACGTCCTCTAATTTCAAAACTTTGAATCGAATGACTGTTTATTTTAGAATAATTAATTTTGTTACTATTTATTAAATTACTAAGCAAAAAACAATCTCATAGTATCTCGTCAATAATGCGGTCGAGCAACATTTTTTTTTTAAATTTCAAAAGGCGCCATTTTGAAAATTTTACAAGTTCCAAAATGACCAAACTTTAGCAATAATGTGAATCATTGCCATAAAAAACAATTATACAGCGTTTCGAAAATTAATTTTTTGAAACTCCAGAGAAAATTAGAGATTTAGGAGTTTATTAGAGCAATTTCGAGAGCTGTAGGGAATATCCCAAACATTCGAATAAATTAAAAAAGAACTTCAGGTAAGTTTCTAGAACTAAAGAAAAGATCGGAACTTTGAGATCTTTCAAGGTAAATTCCAAAAAAATACAGGGCCGTTAAATGAACTTCAGAAAAATTTCGTAAACTAAGATGCAGTACAGAGAACTTCGCGACAGTTTGATTAACTTCAAGCAAATTTCACGAACTTTAGCATTGAGGAAACTTTAGGGAAGTTCCGAAAACTTCTGGAAAAATACGAAAATTTAAGGACAGTTTAAGTTTGTTAAAAAAATGCAGGAACTTTACAGATTTTGCAAAAACACAATTCAGAAAAAAAATACAGAACTTGAGAGTCCCATGCAAGTCACAAGGAATGTGGGATTTTTAATATTTTTAATTAAAAATAATAGTAAATTAAAAAAATTCACGTTTGTATTTAAAATAGTTCCAGATATTCCCTACAACATTGTACAAGATACCAAGCATATTGGCCAAACATTTTTCGTATAACAGTTTTCTGAAGCTAAATCAAATTTTTTTTTTTTTTAATTTTAAGCTCGATTTAAAATGGTGATCAGAAGATGAAAAATGGCATTTGTAGTCAATAAAAAATTACAGGCTTGATCAGAGATGTTATGCCTCAGGACAACCCGGTGGTGCCGATTGGGATTGAACCCCAGGCCTGCTGGGGTGAAAGGTAATCACGCTTACCACTACACCATCGGCGCCGCTTACGAAAATAAGTGGATTTGCAAATTCGTCTGGAATCGCTCTAAATGCTCTATAGCCCAGCTTCTCAATTTATGGGTCGCGACCCACCGTGGGAATTTTATCTTTTTCATGCCGATTCAATGTCAGTTACATACATGTTCTGTACATATACAACATCTGTATTCAATACTGATGGGATGGGAGATTATTAAAATAAAAAAAAAGAAAACCAAATTACCGGTGTAGGGCGAAAAGACAAAACGTTATAAGACCAAAAATTGAAAGGGACAAGAGGTCGAAAGAACCAGAACCTTATGTAAATATTCTGAAACTGATATGTCATGACTTCAAACAAATTCTCAAAAGCAAAATATAATTTTAAACTATTTTCCCTTCTTTGAAAGCTACTCGTTCTGTAAAATTTGGTTATCATAGATTTTGCTATAATGTTGCATGATATAATAAAAATTACTATCTATTCAATAGACCCTTCTTAGAAAGTTTAATCATGAGAATTATTTGACATACGTTGATTAAAATTTGCGTTTTTGACTTTTTGTTTTTAAAATATACACAGAATTTTGAAAAAATTGTGAGTTCTTTTAAAAATAAATATTATATTTTTATTAAATTTTTCCTTCACGTATTCTTTCAAAAAAAAAAATCGAAAAGCTAAGAATCACATATTTTTCCAAGGTTTAACCTTCGTTTATCCATGAACAGCGCTTCAATTGAGAAAATATCAATACAATTTAGTATCCTCTAAATTACACTCATTCTTATAAAAAAATAGTTTTGGAATTTTTACCTTTTGTCCTTTTGACCTTTTGTCATAGATGCTTTTCAATCAGAGACATCCGAGTTTTTATGCATTGTCTGGCATCTTGAACATTTGTTTTAATCCAGAATGTTGACAATTTCTTCAAGATTGAGCCCAGGATTTAAAAAAATCCAAGCATAAACTGGAAATTTGACCAAACAAATCCTAAAAGTATAGAAAACTTTCTGAAGCCTCAGAATATTGAAGTTTTTTTCAGTCTGGTCTGGTCTGGTTCTCAATTTACAAAATTCGGCCTCTTTTGCCCCTCCTCTCTGTCTCCCTCTGGCTAAGCATGTATAGCTTGCAAAACATTCAAATTTCAGCCCTCCATTCATTCAAAAGACTCTCAATCATCGCGATAATTCCCCCCATGTCCTCCAGCATCATTACCGTTTTACGGCTCAATCAACGCTCTGAATTCCGGCTTTATGGACACTAAAACCGTCCATCATATCGTGATCGCAGTCGGAATCACAAAACAGCACTGTCATCCGTTTAAGGATTCATTTCCATTGGGGCGCATAACTGATAATAAAAATCTCAGTCACTTTTGTAATAAACAGAGGGTCTGCCTGCCACTAGTCCTTTGTTGTTACAGAAAATTTGATGAACTTTGCCGCCCTCCCCCACTTGAACCACCAGCACCACTGAAGAAGCACAGTCAATTAACGAAAAACTTTCAACCCCAATTGGCGTCACAACTGCCATTAGCTAAGCAACCATAATTTCACAAAATTACAAAACGATTAACACCGAGCAAAACTGATGCGAAACCTTTCGTTGGTCGTAAAACGCCTTCTCCGTCACATCGTAAACATTTCCCATTTACATCCATTTTCCGAGCTCCGACTGTGCTAATTCTTCTCCCAGATTCAGTCACTCATTCACTTCCTGCCGGTCTTGTCCGCTCTCCAATCGGAACGACTGCTCCGAGAAGGGGTGTATTTGCGTTGGCGAGCCGTTTGTAAGTACAACCGGTAGAGGGCCTTATCTCAAGTGGGCACTACCATTTTAGAGAAGCGAGCGAGCGGTCTTTGCTCTTCCGCATGAGCTGAACGCTCGGGCTTGTAGGTATGTCTATTGAAGATGTACTAATTTATTCTGCACGTGCATGTGGTGGGTATGAGTCGTGAGCAGGGTTGCCAACAGTTTTTCAAAAATTATTGGCCAAAAAACTGGATCCACATACAAATTTGATTGTCTTGCGGAGCCGAAAGCTTTTATAAAGGGTGTCCCACGTCAAATTGCATCACGGAAAAAAACGCTGTAGAAAATTCTCATGGGGTATTTTCTTTTGAAAATTTGGGTAGAAGTAGTTTAGAGTGAATTGTTTACACTGTATTTTTATCGCTGTCAGTTTTTCGAAAGTTGGAAAAAATGGCGTCACCCGAAAAGCTGATGGCGGAGTCCAAAGCAGAGTAATACGCAGTGCATGGGAATTCGGATGAGCCGGTGGAAAATAATAAACAAGTGAAGTTCACTTTGAACGATAGATTTAATTTAGCAAGATGAAAGAAACAATTACACTTGTGTTCTTCTCAAGTATTAGCCATAAACTAATCATATTTGTTGGTAGGCAGTGTTGCCACTTATGCTGCACCGTTCGGGGGGTGCGCGGATGTGATTGTGAATATCAGCGGAGGGTAATCATCGTTCTCCACACTCCTCCTCGATGAGCAGCCTCCGATCCAATCACTCGATGCTACTCCAATCCAAGTAAGCCACAGAAGCGATCGTGCTTTGTTGGCCCCAACGGCTTTGTTAAAATATCTGCAGTCATCCTCTCGGTCGGACAGTATTCCAGCGTAACTTGTCCCTTCTGACATAGTTCCTGGACGAACTTCTCCCTAGTATCTATGTGTTTGGATCTGCGGCTGGATCTCTCGGTCCGAACAAAAGCAAGGCACCCCTGGTTGTCCTCTTTGATCGTTGTTGGTTCCTCACTGAGTGCCACGTATTCGGCCTCCATGGACGAAAATGTGACGCTTGTCTGTTCCGGCTGGCCCACGATATTGTGGCTCCACTGAACATGAACGCAAATCCAGATGTTGATCTTCGGTTCTCATGATCGCCGGCCCAATCGGCGTCTGAATAGCCCATCAGTGGCTCATCGAAAGCACCACCCAAGCGTATACTGAAACTTCGTCTTCTGTAGATAACGCAGGACACGCTTGGCGGCTGTCCAGTCTACCTCGGTAGGAGCAGCAAACTTTCGCCCGAGAATGGCAGCACTTTTCGCTATATCTGGTCTCGCAACCACTGCGCAGCATCCTCTAATGGTTTTCCGTCAGCTTCACTCCTTAGATATCCTGGGTCCATTGGCGATTTGGCATGTTTTGCTTCACTCATTACATGCATCTTTAGCAGTTCTTCAATATAGTTCTGTAGACAAATTTTGTAGCCTTCCTCATCCCGACGTACTTACATGCCAAGAAAATGGCGGACGTCTCCCAAACTGGTCAACTCGAACTCTTCACCAAGACTTCGGAACACCTTCTGCAACTCCTCCTCATCGGTTGATGCAACAAGCATATCATCTACATATACTAGTAGGAAGACACTGGTTTTTCCACTCCTTTTCATGTACAGACACGGATCGGCATTGGACTGCTTAAACCCAAGCTTCAACAGCGTATTGTGCAGATGCTTATTCCAGCAGCGCGCCGATTGACGCAGCCCATAAATGCTTTTCTGCAATCGGCAGACTAGATTATCTTTGCTTTTCACTTCGCATCCGGGAGGCTGACGCATGAAAACCTCCTCTTCTAGGGCTCCGTGAAGGTAGGCGGTCTTTACGTCCAAATGTTTCACTGTCATATTACGTTTTGCCGCAACAGTCAAAAACGTTCGGAACGTCGCGTGCCGTGTGCGAAATCTTCACCGATCCTCTGCGAATAGCCCTGAGCCACAATCCTGGCCTTGTGCTTCACGACCTTGCCTTTTTCATTCCGTTTCAGCTGAAAGACCCACTTTGAGCCTACCATCTTCTTTCCCTTTGGTAACGGTACAAGCTCTCAAGTGTGGTTTCGACGATGCGAATCAAGTTCGTCTTCCATCGCAGCTCGCCATTCAGCATCTTTCCAAGCTTCGCGGTAGTCCACCGGCTCCTGGATAGCTCACGCTGCGACGCCTACTGCATAGTCTAGCACGTAATCCTCCAAGTGCCGTGGTGCCACACCACGCGTTTGTCGCTGCGAGTGGCGGTCCTTCATCCTCAGCGTCTTCAAAATCATCTGCATCAGAAGAAACAGCTTCGTCCTTAAACTCCTCCTTGAACGGAAGCAGCTTTATCTCCGCCTCAACGGCAACCGGACGTTCTTCATCTTCAGTGCTCGACATTGGAAATTCGACTGTAGATGTTCCATTTCCCAACTCGAGGAAGCGGGCGTCACGACTGACGGTAATCAAATCAGTTTCGCAATCGACGAACCGATAAGCTTTATGCTCCATAGAATACCCCACAAACCTCAGCTTCCGTGACTTGCTGTCCAGCTTGCTGCGCTTCTGGTTTAGAATATGGACGTAAGCTTTTGCACCAAATACCCGGAGATGTGCCAAATCCGGTTTACGTCCCCACCAGTGCTCGTAAGGAGTTTGCTGGAGCGATCTTGATGGTAAGCGGTTCTGTAGGTATGTTGCAGTGAGTACAGCCGCTCCCCAGTATCGCTTTTTCATACCAGCATCAATGAGCATGCCGGTAGCCATCTCTGTTATCGAACGGTTTTTTCGTTCAGCTGCGTTTTGATTCCTTCAGCACGATAGAAAACTGTCAACTCGTTGTTGTTAAACTCACCGCCCCCGTCGGAGCGAATCACGCGAACCTTTCTTCTAAACAGAGTCTCCGTCCATCGCACGTACTCCTTTATCAGCTCCGTCGCTTCCGATTTCTGTTTCAGCAGATAAGTTACCGTAAAGCGACTATAGTCATCGATGAGATGCATAACAATGCGATCTCCGCTGGGGGTTGTAGATTTCATCGGGCCGCATATTCCGTATGGACGATGTCAAGGACCCGATCTGCCTTTCGCTCGGTGACAGGGGAAAACGGCAGTCTGGCCGATTTTCCTTCCATGCAACACTCACACACAAGACGTAAACCACAGTCGCTTACCTTAATGCCTGTAGCAAGGCCCTCTTTAACGACTCGTTCAGCGGCGGCCCAATCCCTGTGGCCCAGCCGCCGGTGCCACTGATGCTGGCAGTTTACGTTGCGCTCACCAGTCGATGCTTTGTGGGATTCCTCGATCGTCCGCAGATAGTACAGGCCACCACACCCGACAGCCAGTCGCAACGACAGCTCCTCCTGCATCCATGATTCGGCAGCCGACACTATCAAACTTCACTTCGAGTTTCTTCTCGGCTAATTTGGTGTGTGTGTGTGTGTGTCATCCTCTATCCCTCACCCAGCCGGGGGCGTTGGACAAGTAGAACTGCGAATAATTTGATCAAATCTCATGCTCCGTAATGGTGCCCTTTATGTTGTGAAGACTAGTACTTCAAAAAGGGTAACTTTTGAGGCAAGACAGGGTGTCCTCAACAAGTTAAGGGAACAGGATGCACTAGATGTCCACAACAGGTACAGCAAAACATCACATAGACGCCCTTATTCACACTAACTACTCAGGGGGTAGAAGGTCAAGAAGAGCCACCGCCGCCAACTAAAGCTTGAACCGGGTACCTGGGACTCCCACGATATACCCGCGGCAATGGTCAGCAGACGATGCCCTGTGCGTATTTAGTATGTAATATGTTTTATTTGGATACACAAAATGTTTGAAGCCATGCGTCATCTAAACCATAATTTGCATCACCACAAATACACTTGTCAACAATCTTCAACTGGAACGTGCTCATCAAATCACTTCACCCGGGAGCGCATTCCCGATGCTTCCACGCATATTTTTCTCTCCACTCCAACCACACAACAACCAAATATCACTTTTCTTCACTTTTCTTTTTCAAGACACTCCGTTCACAAAAGCAATGCACATCGCAAAACCCTAACAATAGATCAGCGCCGTGCTTATCACCGCGTAAATAAAAAGAAATTAAAATTTTCACTCGCGATGCCACCAATTTTTGGTCCGGGAAAAACAATAAAACCACGCAGCGCCAAATCTTCTGATGCTTGCAATTTTTCAGTTTCTTCTCGGCTAATTTGGCCACCGAAATCAAATTGGTCGCCAGACCAGGTACAAACTTCATATCACTCACTTCGATTCTGACTGGTTCACCACGATCGTCCATTCCGCGAATCACACCACTACCCTCGCCGAAGATTTCCTGGGTTTAATAACTCCCGCTTTATGTCAGAGAAAGCAAGCAGGCTTGGGAATTGTCAACCTCATGACGATAAACTATGTACAACGACAACAGAAAAAAAGTCAACGCTCATCTGACAAGCACGATGCAACAAAATTCTGCTTGAAAGACTGATCTACTGGGCTGTCTTTCTCTCATCTGTTGCGTGACGTTTTCCAGAATGACTTAGTTGTTTCACGTACGCCGGACGACAAGATTGACGGAAACTGTCGACATGGTTATTGACGAAAAAAGTCTGTCATGTCATTCTTCCATTCTGTCGCGACAAAACTGCCGCTGGTCGTTTTCTAATAAATGGATGTCGCTTTGGATGCGAGACATAACAAGATAGAAATAACTGGAATTGTGTTGTTTTGACGTGATTTCACCTCTGACTCGAAGTAGCATGAATCTTGGCGCTGGAACTTCATGTTTGCAGTGATGGGTATTTTTGGAACGGACACAACTGAAAGCTGCCGAAAATCGATGGTTGGAATCCAAGATGGCGGCGTCCGGTTTTAGAAAAAGTGGGAAATACTGCCAAATACCCTTCAATATGGGTATTTCCGGAATCGGGATGACGACTAAAACCCAAAATCGATATCCAACGCCATTTTGAAATCCAAGATGGCGGCTTCCGGTGTCAGAAAAGTGGAAAATACTGCCAAATACACTTCAATATGTATATTTTCGGAATCGGGATGACGTCTAGAGACCGAAAATTATGCCTAGCGCCATCTTGAAATCAAAGATGGTGGCTACCGATTTCAGAAAACGTGGGAAATACTACCAAATATCCTTCAACATGGGTACTTCCGGAATCAAGATGACGTCTAGAGACCAAAAATCGATGTCCAGCGCCATCTTTAAATCCAAGATGGCGGCTTCCGGTTTCAAAAAAAGTGGGAAATACTGCCAAATACACTTCAATATGTATATTTTCGGAATCGGGATGACGTCTCGAGTCCGAAAATCGATGTCCAGCGCCATCTTGAAATCAAAGATGGCGACTGCCGATTTCAGAAAAAGTGGGAAATACTGCCAAATACACTTCAATATATTTATTTTCAGAATCGGGATGACGTCTCGAGACCAAAAATCGATATCCAGCGCCATCTTGAAATTCAAGACGGCGGCTTCCGGTGTCAGAAAAGTGGAAAATACTGCCAAATACACTTCAATATGTATATTTTCGGAATCGGGATGACGTCTAGAGACCGAAAATTATGCCTAGCGCCATCTTGAAATCAAAGATGGTGGCTACCGATTTCAGAAAACGTGGGAAATACTACCAAATATCCTTCAACATGGGTACTTCCGGAATCAGGATGACGTCTAGAGACCAAAAATCGATGTCCAGCGCCATCTTTAAATCCAAGATGGCGGCTTTCGGTTTCAGAAAAGGTGAGAAATACTGCCAAATACACTTCAATATGTATATTTTCGGAATCGGGATGACGTCTCGAGTCGGAAAATCGATGTCCAGCGCCATCTTGAAGTCAAAGATGACGGCTGCCGATTTCAGAAAAAGTGGGAAAAACTGTAAAATACTTTACAATATTTGGATATTTTCTGCTCAAAGACGACGTGCAGATGCCGAAAATTGGAATGCCGTAATGGCGTCAGCCATCAATTTTCCGTCTATTGGAGGGTATTTGACAGTTTTTTTTTAAAATAGGACTGCCATCTTAGATTCCAAAATTGCGCCAGACATCGATTTTGAGCCTCTACCTATCGTCCCCTTTCAAAATATACTCATATTGTGGGGGTATTTAACATAACTATCCAATTTATCTGCAACCAGAAGCTGCCATCTTGGAATTTAATATGGCATCGGACAGTAATTGCTAGTCCGTAGTTACCACCGTGAATCCCAAAATACCCACAGGCATGTGTATTTGACAGTATTTCCAACTTTTCCTGTATCCTGTAGCTGCCATTTTGGATTTCAGGTCACTCATATTCTATTTCTAGACGTAATTCTCTAGATGTCATTCCTTTTCCAAAAATACTCATATTGAAGGGTATTTGATTGTATTTATATCTTTTTCTGAACCCGGAAGCCACCATTCTGGATTTCAAAATGGTATCGGACATCAATTTTCGGCATCATACACGCGTCCTGTACCGAAAATATCCATATCGCAGAGTTTGACAGCTTTTCAGAAAACAACGGCCGCCATCTTGGATTCCAAAATGGTGTCAGACATCAATTTTTGGGATGTACACGTCACCCCAGTTCCGAAAATATCCATGATCGCGCACGAGCGGGATCCCTACGTTGTGTTGATTTTTGTGATAATTACGAAGACGGATAGAATTAAAACGCACCGATTGCTTCGCCGTCCTGCCATGGCGGAGGCATACAAGACACTGTTTTATTGTATTGTTTATTGTTTTCTAGAATTGTACAGGGTAGGGTAGTGGCACAAATAATCGACGATGCACAAACAATCCATATTATAGGGTATTTGACAGTTTTTCTGAAGTCACTTGCCACCATCTTGGATTCAAAACTGGCGTTAGACCTCGATTTTTGGGATGTACGTGTAGTACTTGTTCCGAAAATACCCAAATTTGATAGTTTTACCGAATCTGAGAGCCGCCATATTGGATTACAAAATAGTGTCAGACATATATTTTTGTTGAACTCGTTCCGTAAATACCCATATTGTAGAGTATATGACAGTTTTTTTTTCATAATCTGAGAGCCACCATATTGGATTAAACAATGGCGTCAGACATCGATTTACAGTTTCTAGACGTCATCCCTACTCAAAAGTATACATATTGAAGGGAATTTGGCAGCATTTCCCACTTTTTCTGAAACCGGAAGCCGCCATCTTGAATTTCAAGATGAAGCTGGATATCGATTTTCGGTCTCGAGACGTCATCCTGATTCCGAAAATATACATATTGAAGTGTATTTGGCAGTATTTCCCACTTTTTTCTGAAATAGGAAATACCAATATTGCAGGAAATTAACATTATTTCCGGCCTTTTTTAAATCTGACCCCCGTTTTAGAATGGATGGTTTCTTGTCGTGATCCTCCTTTTTAAACGACCTATAGACTTTGTCACAGGGAACAGAATGAGTGACATATGACTAGAATAGATAGTCTGGATGGATTCTTGATTTTGTCGTGCGACAAGAAATTGTTGTTTGACGAGAATTTTCCAGGATGACCATTTTTTAATGTACAGGGGTTGTGAGAAATATACACGAAACGAAAATCAATTATTTAATTCATGTGTTTCACTTATACATTTTTGCCAAAGCATCAGCCTTATACATTCCATAAGACAAACCACATAGGTCCTATTAGAATGCATAAAAGGTATGTGTGACCCCTTATACATTTCATTTGACACATGATCTTTATTATTTTTTTGCAAGGCGTCTGCTTATTAGTTGACTTATACAATTTATGAATAATCAGCAATGGAAATTTGCCAAAAGGTATAAGGAGATTTCTATCCGTGTAGGGTACTAGCAAAATTTTGTTCGACTTTGGACTGTTGCAACTTCGTTGTATATTGTTCGATTTTTAATCTTAAAGAAGCATTCGACTGGAAAACTAATCAAGTTTTATGGTGAGGCAATAAAAATGGACATGGTTACCGGATACCGGAGACATTCCGGGTTTCCGGGTCTAAATTGCTAAATTTGTGATGAGTTTTTCTCAGAGTGTCCGTTACTAATCTTTGTTTTTTGTTCATACGCCAAAAATAGAAACATTTCCAAAGCAAATGACGTACCAAAAGCTAAAATCGGCTCAGAATCAACCGAGATATGGCCATTTCCCTGGAATCGGTCCTGAGTGAGGGTTCTGAGTGCGGTCAGTTCTTTCATTCACTCAAAACATGCCATGTGACACCTTTTTCTTCATGGTTTTTTACCAGTAGGATTTCTAAAGACTTTTAATGGATTATTGACCACATTGGCCACTTCCGGAACCAGCGAAGTACCCCCGGGGAACCTGCAGTAGGGTACAATTTCATTTTTACACCAAAACATGCCATGCGACACCTCTTTCTTCATGGTTTTTCATCAGTAGGCTTTTTATAGACTTTGAATGGATCGTTGACCACATTGGCCACTTCCGGAGCCACCGGAGTGCCCTCGGGGGAACCTGTAATAGGGGAAAATTGCATTTTTAAACCAAAACATGCCGTGCGACAGCTCTTTCTTCATGGTTTTTATCAGAAGGCTTTCTATAAACTTTAATTGGATCATTGATCACATTTCCCGCTCACTGAACCACCAAGAGGCCCCACGGAAACCTGTAGCAGGGGACAATTGCATTTTTACACCCAAACAGTCCGTATGGCCAGTGATGTGCTTGAACGCGTTTATACTTTGTTCAGCATCTATGAACCGAACCGAAAGATTACACTTGCACACCCTCCGTTCGGTTTTCGTTTTGCAAACATAACCGAACTATGCGTTGAACGAGTGCAAACGGACCGAGCGAATGGGCGAAACGAACGTTTCGTGTGTACGTAGAAAACGCTTCGTGTAGGTTTTTTCGTAGTCAAAACTAACGAACGGTGCGTGCAACTTTTCGAACGGCGTTGATGTACGGCACAGAAAAAATTAAATTTTCAGTTTTCGAATTTCAGTTGCTCCTGAAATTTCATGCTGGTAGATTCTAATGCCCTGTGAGCTTTTTTGCTAGCAGCTGGCTCATTAACGCTAGTAGAATAGCATAAGTGTAAACACCCCATAAGGATGTTGAAGGAATAAGTGTACATAAAACTCTTCCGAAATAGAAATACGTTGTTAGTTAAAAAATGACCCCACCATCCGTGTCTCCTACACGGTAAGAAAAAAGTACCCAGCGGCCAGTTCACTTTTACTTATTTTTGACTATTTTGTCTTCTTTCTCCTTCTAATGTTGTCAAAAACGGAGGAGCAAAATCACCTCACTAGTAGTAAAGTGTGGGAAGCCATGGTTGAGTATAATCATATTTATCTACTTTTGGGTACAATTAACCTATTTTTGGGTAGAAAGCGAATGAATTTTCCATACGAATTGCACACAAGTAAATGAAAACTACTTTGACCACCTTTACCTACTTTCGTCGTCCTGCACGGAGATGAAAAAGCACTCAAAATTAAGTACTTTTCCTTCAACTCCCGGGTTCAGCCCAAATTTGAGTAAATCGCATATAAAGTGATCCAAGTGACGTTTCTTAGTGGAACTGACAGCTAGAAATCTAGAGTGTGTGTGTGATCTGGTGTTTATGGTGCTGGATGTAAACATAAACAAAGCAGAAATTCATATGAGAATAAATTGCCAGTTCTACTGTGATCTGTCAATAGTTCTTGGTAAACTTGGTAAACAGCTGTTCGCAACTGTCTCGTGGAAAGCCTTAAAGTAGTTTCCATTGAACACCAGCGAAAAACTTACTTACTAAGTTAAGTATATTCTACCCAAAATTAAGTAGAGTTAACGTAAATTTGAGATTATGCAATTTACTCAGAAGTAACTTACTGGTCTGAACTATATCATTGGGTCGAATCTCTCGTTCCTTTTTTGACAACAATAACGGGTGCAAGTGAGAGACTCAACTCAAAATTAAGTAAAAAGAACACAAATTTTGGGTGATATTTTTTCTCCGTGTGCACTATGTGCCGAGATGGGTGAAAAGAACTTACTTTTGGGTACCTTTTTTTTACCGTGTGGTCTAGAGAGTGATTAAACGCGGATAAAATAAAGTCACAAAAAATACTGTTTAAATTGTCTAAGCTCCCGTGTAGGTAAGATGACTTTGGTTTTAAACTATGAATTAAAAATGATTACTTATTTTAAGAACAATTTTAGCCACATCAACAGTCCAACAATGGCTCCGTCTAAACGGAAATTAACGGAGGAAGACGTCAGCAAGATACTAAACCAGTTCGAAAGCCTAGAAACGCCACCAGCAAAATGTAAATTGTGCAGCAGGATGTTGAAAACGACATCAAAAAGCAATCTAAAAAGGCATCTCAAAGATCTGCACCCGGAAAAGTTCACAGAATTTGGTCTTGACCCCGATGATGAAGCGGAGAGTTCATGTTTGGGCGAAAAAAAGATGCCGAGAGTTGGTGTGCACATGAGCTACAACTTCTACATGACCTCCTGCATCAAAATGGTAACAGAAGGTGGACTTCCATTGTCAGTCTTCGAAAAACCAGGGATTTCCGACATTATGTCAAAAATTGAAGGAGCTCTCAAGGCGAATCCCGTTACCCGGAAGAATATTTGCGGAAGAATTGGAGAGGTCGCCAAAAGGTTCCGAATCCAAATCACGAAGGATTTGGAAGAAAAGTTCGTGTGCTTGAATCTGGATTCAGCAACAAGAAAGGGACGAAGCATTCTAGGTGCGAACATACAGTACCTGGAAAAAGGAACAATGGTGGTAAGGACCCTTGGTTTAATAGATATGAAGGTAGCTCAAGCCGCGGAAAACATTCGTGACGAAGTTTTCAAACTTTTGTCACGATTTGGTCTGGAAATCGAGAAGCTGTACTCAGTCACCACAGATAACGGGGCGAATTACGTGAAGGCAGTTTCCCTCATGAAGAAGGCACAGGCAATGTTGGAAATGGAGGAGGATACAACAGATGATCACAGCACTGGAGTCGACTCTGGAGATGAGAATGATTGTGAAGAGGAAACCAACGCAGATGTAGTGGCGGATATATGCAGTGACGAGGAGGAATCTGGAGATAATGAGAAAAGTATTGAACGTGAAGATTATATCTACGCAGAGTGTGCAGACGAAGAAGAAGATATTCAAATTGTGATGGATGGGATCGTGGATGGAGTAAGATGTGTGGCCCATACTCTGCAACTCGCCGTCTACGACACGATTAAAAAGTTTAAATTGCGAAAAAAGTTAGACGTCGTGAAGAAAATTGCAGCCGCTTTTCGTACCAAGTCATGGCGCCAGATCTTTGCACTTCATAAGAGACCAATCGCAACTCTAGAGTGTGAGACCCGCTGGAACTCGTCATTCGTTATGATTTCATACTTCCTGAACAATGAAGACTTCATCAAGGACATACTGAAACAAAACAAAAAGGTTAAAATTGGAACCAAGCTGTGGAAATTTATGAAAGACTTCCACCAGTCTTTTCAACCCGTTTTCAAAGCGACCGTGAAGCTACAAGAAGAATCCATAACTATGGGAGATTTTTATTTCGTTTGGCTCACATGTCTACTGGAGCTGGATGAAATTGGAACGACAATGGCACTTGGAATTGCGCAACACATGAACGAAAGGCAGGTAATGTTGAAGGAAAACAGAGCGTTCGTGTCTGCTATATACATGGACCCGCGTATAAACTACGCTGGGAGCAAATTGATTTCTGACATCGAGAGAAGCGTAGCGTTGGTAAGATCCTGCTTCGTACACTAACTTCATTCACTTATTTTTTCATTTGAATGTTTTCAGGCTCATCTGTTGACCGTCTGGCAGAAGATTAAGAACAACCTCAACGATACAGCCGAGGCACAAGAAAATGTTCCCTCTTCCAGCGCCTGTCCAGTTTCGAAAATCGAATTGTTGTTGAGGACCAAGCATTCAGCATTGGACGTCGTGCAGCAAACTGTGGAGCATAAACTGAAGAAATTATCACACCAGCCGAGAGTATGTGCTGATCAGTCGGTTTTAAAATATTGGAAACAAATCAAATCCGAAGAGCCACAATTATACGCATTGTCCGAGGTAGTCCTTGCGGCCCCGTGTACCCAGGTATCGGTGGAGAGGTCATTTAGCGTCCTCGGATTGATCCTCACAAATAGAAGACTGCGCTTGGGGGATGAGAACCTCGAGAACATTATGTTTGTAAACCTGAACAGCGATTTGTTCAAGACCGTTGAAATGAATTTCACAGAAGTATGAACAGTCTCGTTTCGCATCTTTTTTTACTTCCTTTTCTTCTTTCGCCTAAAATAAATATTAGCATTAACTGTACATACTTGAAATAAAATACCTTCTAAACCACGAAGCAAAATTGTTTACTGTTCTGATCAAAACATATTGACGACTGTCTCATCTAAAAGTCTAGCCTACTTGTTTTAGCATAAAGTAGAACGCCGTTTGAAAAGTACCGTTCGTTAGTTTTGACTACGAAAAAACCTACACGAAGCGTTTTCTACGTTCACACGAAGCGTTCGTTTCGCCCATTCGCTCGGTCCGTTTGCACTCGTTCAACGCATAGTTCGGTTATGTTTGCAAAACGAAAACCGAACGGAGGGTGTGCAAGTATAATCTTTCGGTTCGGTTCATAGATGCTGAACGAATAGACAGAGCATCACAACCGAACGCAGGGTGCTCGTTCGTTGCTCGCTTTCGTTCTAGGTGACATCTCTGCCGTATGGCAGCTCTTTCTTCAGGGTTTTTCATCAACAGACTTTTTAAAGGCTTGAATCGGATCATTGCTGCTCTAGGCACCACCGGGTGTCCCTGGGGGGTCCCTTAGGCAGGGGACAATTACATGTTTGAACCAAACTATGCCGTGCAACAGCTTTTTCTTCATGATTTTTCATCAAAAAGGTTTCTGTAGAAGTTGATTATTGATCATATTGGCCAGTTTCGAAACCATCGAGGAGCCCCTGGAGAACTTATAGCAGAGGACAATTATATTTTTACAGCAATACATGCCGTACGACAGCTCTTTTTTCATTACTTTTCGTCAACATGTAAGATGTGACGATATGAAAAGTTTCGTATACTCTGATGAAAATCCAATAATAATATTTAGAAAGATTTTTTCCAGTTGTAAGGACTAGCCTTGGACTCGTCAGAGAATTGAATCGTACGGTTTATGAATTGTTTCAATAGGTATTTAATACCACTCGTAAATCAAAAGTTTTTCCAACTTTTTTACAGACGTCGATGGTGGGAACACGCTCCTCACTCAAATGGGAAAGCAACGAAAAACAACGCATTTTACTCCAGCGGTGCATTTTAGTTCATCCTTACTTAAAATTCAAATTATGCTTCTGTCTTCGTTCATGTGACTGTGCAGCGTGTGAGTAGTAAGATCAGATTGAAAAAGAGAAGAAGACAAAGATGCATATTCATTCTTTGCGATTCGTTATGAAAAATCTAAACAATGTACATTGCGACCAAGATAATCATAAAGGTAGCCTTGATGTTGACTTGCATCTGTATTAGTGTTTCGAAAATCAGTTGATAACATGTTTTCCTGTTGTTGTGATCCATTCAAAGTCTATAGAAAGCCTACTGATGAAAAACCATGAAGAAAGAGGTGTCCCATGGCATGTTTTGGTGTAAAAATGAAATTGTATCCTACTGCAGGTTCCCCGAGGGTACTTCGGTGGTTTCGAAAGTGGTCAATGTGGTCAATTATCCATTTAAAGTCTTACGAAAAATCGTACTGATGAAAAACCATGAAGAAAGAGGTGTCGCACGGCATGTTTTGGTGTATAAATGAATTTGTCCCCTACTACAGGATCCCCCGGAGGCACTCCAATTGCTCCGGAAGTGGCCAATGTAGTGAATGATCCATTTAAAGTCTATAGAAAGCCTATTGGTAAAAAACCATGAAGAAAGAGGTGTCGCACGGCATGTTTTGGTGTAAAAATGAATTTGTCCCCTACTACAGGTTCCCCCGGGGGCACTCCAATTGCTCCGGAAGTGGCCAATGTCGTCAATGATCCATTTAAAGTCTATAGAAAGCCTATTGGTAGAAAAAAACCAGGAAAAAAGAGGTGTCACATGGCACGTTTTGGTGTAAAAATGCAATTGTCCCCTACTACAGATGCCTCCGGGGGTACTCCTGTCGTTCCAGAAGTGTTCAATGTAGTCAATGATCCATTTAAAGTCCATAGAAAGCCTACGCATTAAAAACCACGAAGAAAGAGTTGTACGGCATATTTTGGTGTAAAAATGTAATTGTCCCCTACTACAGGTTCCCCCGGGGGTACTTCAGTGGTTCTGGAAGTGGCCAATGTGGTCAATGATCCATTAAAAGTCTATAGAAAGCCTACTGATAAAAAACCACGAAGAAAGAGGTGTCGCATGGCATGTTTTGGTGTAAAAATGAAATTGTACCCTACTGCAGGTTCCTCGGGGGTGCTTCGGTGGTTCCGGAAGTGGCCAATGTGGTCAATAACCTATTTAAAGTCTTTAGAAATCCTACTGATGAAAAACCATGAAGAAAGAGGTGTCACACGGCATGGTTTTTGTAAAAATGAATTTGTCCTCTACTACAGGTTCCCCCGAGGGCACTCCGGTGGCTCCGGAAGTCGCCAATGTGGTCAATGCTCAATTTAAAGTCTATAGAAAGCTTATTGGTAAAACACCATGAAGAAAGAGGTGTCACATGGCATGTTTTGAGTGAATGAAAGAACTGACCGCACTCAGAACCCTCCCTCAGGACCGATTCCAGGGAAATGGCCATATCTCGGTTGATTCTGAGCCGATTTTAGCTCTTGGTGCGTCATTTGCTTTGAAAATGTTTCTTATTTTGGCGTATGAACAAAAAATACAGATTAGTAACGGACAGCCTGAGAAAAACTCATCAGAAATTTAGTAATTTAGACATGCCCTCAGGAAACCCGGAATATCTCCGGTATCCGGTAACCATGGTCACTTTAATTGCCTCACCATATAATTTGATCAGTTGTCCAGTCGAATGCTTCTTGAAGATTGAAAATCGAACAATATTCAACGAAGTTACAACAGTCCAAAGTTGGACAAAATTTTGCTAGTACCCTATATTTCTCACAACCCCTGTACCTTTATCGAATGGCATTGTTAGTTTACGTGGGAGTGTTTTGATTCTCGAGAATTTTGTGTTTAAAGCCATTGTTTACGTTTGGTTGTTCCACCTTTTTGTTGGTCTAGATATTTTTTTTTTTTTTCCTCTGGTTTGTTTTTTCCGTCGATCTTGTTTTCCGTGCTGAGCACCAATGCTACCGACGTGCCAGGAAGGCAGCTCCCACACCTGGACCCTACATATCGACCCATCAACTCATGAACCGGGGACCAACGGCCTTACTTCCCATTCGAAGGAAGGCGTGATCAGAGATGTTATGCCTCAGAAGAACATCCCGGCGGCGCCGATTGATATTGAACCCAGGCCTGCTGGGGTGAGAGGTAATCACGCTTACCACTACACCACCGGTGCCGTTTTTGGTCTAGATATTTTGTTATTAATAATGAAATAATGCTGGATAAACCTGAATGAATTCTAAAAAAACTGGAACATTTCAAACTATCACTGTGTCCGAAAAAACTGGAAGAATCCAGCCTGTTGGCATCACTGACTGGCTGTAAGTAGTATCGAAAGTTCACACGCAAAGCAGGCGAATCACACCCACCCGACCCGCTCGAAGCTAGCTATCGCCTCGATTGGAGATTCGTTCAAAGGCAAGAGCACGTCCCCACGATCACGCGCCGTGTTTCCCTTGTTGGCTGTAAATTATTGTTCGATGAGAAATTATTACTCGGACACTGTAAGAAATAGAATTTGACAGTTACCTTTAGCAGAGTGAGCGATCTAAATTGGATTTTGCCAGTGTTCAACCGTGGTCTAGCGACAGGCAAAAGCCGGGAACGACCACCTTGCCCAGTGCTCGGCCTGCTCGTTGTTGTTTTAGAGCTTCGGCTTGACGCTTCTTGACGTTCTCTCACGCCCACTCCCCATCTGTTCTAATCTATTTAAACTGATGGCGGAGATTTCCGCCGACGCTACGGAGGAAAACAAAATGATGGGATGTCTCGCAGAAGT
The DNA here is from genome assembly GCF_037179485.1 of Ochlerotatus camptorhynchus. Taxonomy (NCBI): domain Eukaryota; kingdom Metazoa; phylum Arthropoda; class Insecta; order Diptera; family Culicidae; genus Ochlerotatus; species Ochlerotatus camptorhynchus. The sequence continues at coordinate 1,222,577 of NW_027040630.1, read as the reverse complement.
GTCAAGTGAGGGGAAGATGAGACCGGCCGGTGGGAAGCACATATTTATAAAGTGCGCAGATTGCGGTGTTGTTATGCTTTAAACACTTGAATTGATGAGGAATATCGACTTTTTTGTTCGTTCGCGGTGATGGCAGATGGAGAGGGGGAGGAGAAGGTTATTGTGAAAAGAAAGTGTGCGATGTTTGCGTGGAATTGAGCGTGTGGCAATATTAGTCCAAGTTTATACTCACGTGAATTAAAAAAAAAAACAATTCTTTATCTTCGTCGCGTGCTTATCTCTGTCCGGATATTGTGTCATCCATTCAATGAATGACGTTTTCGTGACAAGCACTTTATGGGGCCCTAAACAAAGATTGAGTAAGGGACTGTTAATAAACTACGTTTGAAATTATTGAGTGATTCACACAAATGTTTCAAAATATGTATGGACCGTAGATACTTGCTAAGCCTCCTCTCTTTTTTAGACGTCTACTCCGTTTAAGGACATCCCCTAAGCTAAAAGTTATCGTCTTTCTTTGGTAATGGTGCATGATTTGTAATATTCGTTCCGATCGACTTTCGAGATTGCATTCACTTGAAATTCTGGCCTCTGCATTTGATTGTCCAACAAGCTACTATCTATCGTTTCACAAATCATCCCTGTGATTTGCAAGATAGCACAATACATCTGCATCATCTCGCTCTATCGTGCAAAACGGGTTTGAAGATTTTGCTGCGGTAATTTTGCAATCAGTTTATTTCATTATTCAGCTGTAAAAAATTAGAGAAATCCATTCTAAATAGTGACTTCAAAGATAGATCATTCTGAAGGCGATTTAGCTAGTGGCTAATTTATCAACAGAATTAGAACCATAGTAGAGAGTAATCGACAGGTCTCAATTAACCACATTAAAAGCTCACACAAAACAAAAACATTAAGGTTGTATAAGAAACATCGAAGCGTCGAATGAAGGAAACTATCTAAACGTTTGATTGATTGGTGACTGCGCAGCTAACTCTCATGAAAAAAATACTTATAGTTTAGACTCTATACAAGTGGAAATTCCGCAGATTCCTATGAATCCGGATGTGCTTATATAGAATACAACCACAGACAAACAGACGTAACTCTTCATTGTGTATCTTCGTTCACGCATTCAACGGTTGATTTGAATACTATTAGTTCCGCGAACTATTCGCCGTAGCGCTGGCATCGGATCACTTTGACGTTTCTATACATTCTATTGAACTTTCATGCAATATTGTTTGCGAGTTAGCGAGAAAGTTTGTTATCCGCGAGAAGCCCGATAGATGTCGCTACTGAGGTCCTATTTTTTTAGATACTTTTTCAAAGAGTTACGTCTGTTTGTCTGTGGTACAACACTTAAGAAGCTTTATTGTTGAATCATACAGAGTAGGGCGCTTTACTTTACTATATTATTTTCAATCATTGCATCCACCTTCAATTCGATTCATAACCCAAAATTATGAGCCTGGGCAAAAAATGGTATTCATTTATGAAGGTTTGGGGTTATGCTTTTACGTTTAATGTTTGTGTGAAAGATTTGAAATGTACGAAATTTTATTAACTTAGTTTAAGCTTCGATTTAAGTTGTCCAAATACTGTCAAATTAACAATGATTATCAAGCCTATCACTTTTACTGCAAGATGAAAAACGAAGCCTAACAATCTATGCGCAGTTTGTGACATCATACCGGTTTTACAAGTATGTGTTATCTTGCGCTGGCTGGCTTGAACAGAGCACTCATAGATAATGCGCTGTTGTGATTGAGATGGAAGGTTTTTTTTACTACTCATAAGCTATCAACTTCCCCGCCAACGGCTTCAGTATCAATGTTGCCTCGAAACGCGGTTCTCGTGGGTGATCCACAGTGATAGGTTACTCGTTTTTTGCGTTCCTTATACTGGAACAAATTTGTATACGTTGCAGCAGTGCAGAAATCAAATCATGACGGCACAAGCATCTTCCAGTAGAAATCCACCGTCGACCGTGATCCAAACGCAGCAAGCCGTTAGCATTGACAGTAAGTGCCTGTTTTGTAAATTTATATCATTGCAGTCAATGCACGTAAATTGCGAACAGAAGCTCGATAAACTTATGGTGTTCCATGAAAAATGATCACACACACATATGACCAACGCTTGGAATTCTCATAAACAAGTTGAGCTATGTACATAGCCCAAAATAGTACACTAATCAACCTGTCAGCCTTTCTCACAATCAACCTTCAGATAATGAGTGCACACTGCACACTTTCTACCCGATATGAGCTTTCTGGCAGTAATATAATATTTATCGCAGTGAATTGGTACCAATCTGATGAACAGTCTATGGCCAGAGTGCTCCGTGATGCTTGTACGAAACATGCAGGTTCAATAAACTGATATAAGTTTTGAAATATTCGCTCTGCAGTGCTCGAATGACTATACATTATCCCCTCAATATTTGAACCGAAGGGCTGTTATAGTGACAGGAGGAAATACTACGAATTTCACTATAAAGCATTAATTATTTAACTGTTCTAATCACATTCATAACGGTCGAAAAGATACCGACCATGGATAAGCTTGGTCTATAGGGAGACATAATATATACATCAATATTTTAATACATTGCATGAACAATGTCAACTCAGTACGGCTACTTACTATCTCCTAGTGCAGTGGTGTTGTACCTTGATGAATTCTTGGTACAGTTGATTCAGCATTTCCAGGCGTACAGGCGCTTGCAGGATATCGCTTGCCTCCTCATAATTCTCGACGAAACTCTCCATCGCTTCGAACGATGAAATCAGCGATTTTCGGATCGTTAGTCGATCCTTGAGCTTCTTCCTGGTGGCCATGCTACCGGCGATGTCGTTATCCGAACGACTTTCAAACGGGTGAACGATTCGCACACGCGACGACACGTGGGTGCGACGGCACGTGATATCCTTCCCGGTTCGTATCGAAAAAACTCCTTCCCGTCACGGATCGCGGAAACGAACGAGTTGCTCCTTCCCGACGAGAATCGCGAACGCGAGAACGGAACGAACAAATCCTTCCCGACGCGGACGTGGGACCACCAGGATAACGCTTCACTTTTGTGGCACCTTTCGCGATCGGTCCAGCGACCAAGTGTCCACGGATGCACTTTAGAGTGCAGCAATTGTCTTGCACTGTCACTTGCACTTTGGAGTGCGGTTTCAATTCACTGTTACCAGCAATGAATTCAAGTAGAATGCACTTTGGAGTGCAATTGCATTTAGCTTTCAGTGTTACTACCGAATACGTGAGATTTGCGGGGAAAATCTTCAATGGCGTCGCTTGGGCACGCCACGAATACAAATCACTTTGTTCTGCCTTTCACCCAACCAGCCAACAATAGTTTGGAATGGCGTGGCTTGGGACTTGAAAAGAGCGTCCAAAATGGCTGGAATGCCACACAGTCACAGTTTGTTCACCTTTCACCCAACAAAGCCCAGCGTGGCTTGGCTTCGGTCTAGAAAGCACTATTCACAATGGCCGACAGCCACACACCTTTTCTTTGTGCCACCGTGGCCACATAATCGAATCACTGGTCCCGGGATTGTCCTCCGTATCCGGCTCGAAGGACCAATGTTCGTGCCCGAGAGAGCACTTTAAAATGTCCAGATCACGGAGGTTTGCTTAACGGCTTCAGCCTCTGGCCAAAAGATGATCACTCGATCACCGCGGTCACACTAACACAAAGCTACCTGGTATCTGCTACTTCGCCACAACAAAAATGCTCTTTCCGGTGCCCCCTGTCCCATTCAGGGTAGCTGATCACTCCAACCGCGCTAGGAAAATATTAAATTCACACCTCTGTTTCGGACTTAGTGGGAAACTCGTGGGCAAACACACTTCACCCGTGACGAAAGATCACAAGTCCCTTCTTAATTTCAGACTTTGCAGAAAAACAGAACGACCGAGCAATTTCACTGACTTTAACTTTATTCGATTGGGTACGGGTACGTGGTTTTTTGTGCAGAACTGTTGCTGCCGAAGTATCTAGGCGAACTAACTCCTACCGTGGCACCGATCACCTATTTCTACCATTTCTTGTGTGTGGTGCGTATGTGTATGTAAGTAGTGTATATAAAGAGTGATCAACGATCGGTTCGGTATGACGATCTATTCTCTACCTTCTTGCATGTTACATTTAGATTGCTTTCAAGTCATTGAGGGTACAGTAGTAATAGTGGACGTTATTTCATTAGAATTAAGTTTAGGATAACTTCAACAAGATACAACAAATTTAACTGAATGCTAGCTTAAGCAATTCCTAATTTAAGCTTGGTTCGATCCCTAACACTAGTTATACCCAGATTTTCATCAATTTTTACCCACGGATAAAAAAAAATTAAACAAATGGTGCATTTTTTTCGAGTACAAGCCTTATTTCCGCACTAAAATTCACCTCGGTTTGTCCCGCCTGGTAGCTTGAAAGTTCAAAGTACCTATACTCAAATTGGATGGTCGAGTGAAGTAGTCTACCTTGGTCTCACTCTTAATAGCAAGTTGCTGTTCCGTTCCCATGTGGACAAAACATACACCAAGTGCAACATCTTGATTAGAAATTCTTCCCTTTCCCTTAAAAACAAGCTTGCCGTCGACAAGCAAATCATCCTTCCTGCCATTGAGTACGAAATGTAAATCTGGAAGAGCTGTGCTAAGTGTCATCACCTCAAACTTCAAAGGATTCAGAACAAACTCCTTAGGATGATCCTCAACGGACTCGAAATTCTGAGATCCACCACCTGGCTGGTGTTCAGACACTAGAGGAGCGGAGGACGCTCAGCCTCGAAAGGTTCAGAGATCAAATAACCAGATCATACGCGATCTTGCTAATTAGGTTAAGTTGTTAGTAGTTAGGTAGGATATAAAATTATTTTTTAAATTCAATCAAAACGCTCCCAAAAAGGGGTATCCTCAAGTGGTAAGTCACTCAGCACAGTGTGCCGAAATTAGATTCGGCACAGCTTGGGCACATCCATCGGCACACCTTCGGCACACCTTCAGCATACCTTCGGCACAATCTCGTAGGCATTGGATTGTTGAAAATAAAATGGGAACACTGCTGGACAAATGTCATTTAAGTTGTTCACAACATTACGTGCTGTTTGAGTATATATTCAGGAACATCCTATAATGTTAATACCAGAGGAACTCAGACCAGCAGTTCACTTATAGATCTAAATACGAAATGTAGGTTCCAGATTAGGCTCAAGAGAAAGAGGCAGTTAATCAGACACCATTCGTACCCTTAATTCAAATAATGCTGCAAATTACCCAAAACAAACTAAAGTAGTCTATTCATCATCCTATATAGGCCGCTGATAGACCGATTCATTTCACATCACAAAAGGCTAGGTTTCTGGTCTATCTTAGAGGGCATTATAAAACACTAAAACACAGGACTTTTATCACCCTATGAATTATTATTATTATTTAGCTTTATTAAGGAGGCTTTCAGCCTTGGGCTGGTTCGCCTCCAATTCCCCCTATGAACACAAAACACCAAAATTTCGCACACCCGCCACTTCTCGCCTCATCATTAATCCGATTTATCCTTGCGATTTCAAACCAAAGCATTCAAGGTGAACGAAGGCTGAAAAAAGTGAATCTAAACAAGTCTCATCATCGAGGAGCTGAAATTTATGTTAAATTAGTTGTTGTTGTTGTTGTTGTTTTCACGAAGGACTACATCTGTAATTTCTATATGGGGGTACATTTTGTGAAAACTAAAAATGGAACAGGTAACAAATTATGAAAGATTTTGAACGTTAATAACTCAGCTGCCCCTGAAACAATTTTAATAATTTTATCTGAAATCGATTCGTAATATTTCTACGCATCTGTTAAATTTAAGACTTTATCATTTTTTAAAATGTGAAAAAGATGAGAAATTGAAAATTGCAATAATGTGCAAATGTTGCTTTGATAATTAAAATTATCACCGTTTGCCTGCAAAAGGCGATTTCCCTAGCACAGATTTTAAAGTTGAATTCCATACGGTCTGACCAAACGGTGTTTATTCAATCACCGCGTAGTGAGTGGTGGTGTTCTCCAGTACACAACGAAAGGCTCCCCGCAAGCAGCTAGCTACCAAGGCTGGCCTCAATCGCTGATCGGATTCAGTTCCAATCACCGTGTTGAACATTGTTCTCCAGTACACAACGAAAGGCTGCCTGCAAGCAGTGAGCTGCTGCCCACATGAGCATCCATAGAAGGAGGAAGAAGCCGCACCGCTATTGATCGGAATCAGTAGCTCTTCGTGAGTCACTGTGGGCCATCTATGCCAAGCGCGTCACGCTCATTCCAAACAACATACAGCTCAGCATTACTAAACCATAACGACAAAACGGTCCTTTGAAGCACCACCATAAATTTGTAAAAGAGTATTTTTGGAAATTTGTCAAGATCATCAATCGGATGTCAGTTCTCATATCCAGATAGAGCTGGAATAGCTTTTGTAATCAATGACTTCTTTCGAAGATGTCTTTAAATTTAAGGCTTGCTTACGCAAATCAACATCACCATTATGTAGGGTAAGACTTCCTCTACCCGACGGTAATGTTAGTTTGCGTGGGCCTGCCTTGAATTCCTAAAAAAAAATCATCGAGAGCAGTCATTGTTTGCAAAAGCTCTAACGCCTAATTCCAGCTCTATCTAGATATGTTTAAATCTAACATACCATGTACTTTAAGGCAACATTGGGGGTTGCGGCATTAAAGTGGTCTGATTTTGATCCAGAGATGATGGATTTTAATTCTTAATACGCCAATCGATAGGAATATTTTCTACAAATCTGCTAAAATTAAAACATTATCATTTTTCAAAATGTCACTATTAAAAATTTAATGGATGTGCAACTGTTGCTATGATAATTAAAATTATCACCGATTGCCTGCGAAAAGCGATTTTCCTAACACCGATTTCAAAGTTTAAATTCCAACCGGTCTCACCAAACGTTGTTTATTCAATCACCGCGTGGTGAGTGGTGGCGTTCTCCAGCACACAACGAAAGGCTGACTGCAAGCAGCATGAGCATCCATAGAAGGAGGAAGAAGCCGCACCGCTATTGATCGGAATCAGTAGCTCTTCGTGAGTTGCTGTGGGCCATCTATGCCAAGCGCGTCATACTAAAGAGTATAAACCGAGAGAACCCCGCTCAAATTCCTATTCCTACACAAAATACAAGCTACTGCTGCAGCTAACGAATAAGATTGATTATATAAGACCACGTAGACCTACGTCACCATTGCGTACAACCCCATAGGGCTGTCCCTTGTAGTTTTTTTTTTTTATTAAGGAGAGTTCTGAAAAACTTAAATAATTTAAATTAATAGGTCCAATGGCAGTTTTGTAACATCCGTGTCACAAACGTTATGTTGCCAATTCTAAAGCTGCTCGATAATTTAATATCAATAACAATACTTCCATTTAATATTCACTATCTCCTGGCCAGAACCTTCATCACCAATCCCAATCGCACTCCATAAAATCAAGAAATCAAGAACAGTGATAACAAATGTATAAGAACGTTCTTCCACTGGAACAAACTTACCAAATCCAACCATGATCGTTATTCTATGTTGCGGATATGACATTGCAAATATATGAAAATTTTAAAGGAAATTTGCAAACATATTACCACAGACAAACAGACATAAGTCTTAGAAGAAAATTCTTCAAAAAATATCGTCAAGCGTATTTTGCATGCGCACTAGCACCATCTATCATCCACATTCCCAAGCATTTACAGGGCTGTTACAACAGGCGCGGATTTCGCGAATTTCGCGGATTTGTCGCGGATTTGAACTTTCAGTCACGAAAATCGCGGAAACATTAAATGATGTCGCGAAAATCGCGAAGGGACTGATGTGCTGTCACAAAAATTATGGAATTCATTATAACCTTTCCGTCCCGGATTATAATTCCCTGAGGTCTGTCCAATGTGAGACATTTTCCTTTTTTTCCAATATGAACATAGCATTTTTCGTTGTCAAATCATAAACGAATCGTATAAATGCGAGTAATTGCCATGTATACCGGATATTCTAGGTTCTCCAAATCGTCCTGGAGTTCAGTTGATTTGTTCTACTAGATCAACCAAGACTCCAATAATGTCTGTAATATCGAAATATGTCTAAACAGATTCAAAATGTCTATGTGGATTGTAGTTGACCTATTGCTACGTATACAAGATGTTATAGGTTCTGAAATCATTCTGGAGATCAGATTATTTTTCTACTAGATCACCCAAGACCAGTGTTGGAAAAATCATTTTCAAAAAAAGTTCTATCACAGCTCATTGCAGAGATAAATCCCAAAGGAACTTCTCACAAAAAGTTCGCGAACGAGAGATGATAAAAAGTTCATGAAAGCGTAGAGCGAGAGAAATTTTCATTTCGTATCGCGAAAGATCTTTCGTCCCTCCATCTCACATCATTTCACACGTACTCGTGATTCGAACCAACCAAATATCCCCTCAGCTTTGTTCTTTTTTTCCAGCGAGTAAAGGTAGGCGATGATCATGCGAGAGTGTCTGTTTGTTTTCTTCTCGTTCTCCGATATTTTTCGCATCCTTCACATTAAATACCATTTCCAGAGAACTTTGAGATTTGGGCGTAATTGCTTTTGTAAACAAACACGTCATTCAGCGATTTCTCACGAATCAAAGCACAATCTAGCGAACTATACTATACCAAATGAATCATTCCTCTACCTGTCTGTGTTGTTAGTTTTTTAGATTGAACTTTAATTCACGAGAAATCGGCGAATTAAGTGTGTGTTTACAAAAGAAATTACGCCCTAATCTCAAAGTTTTCCGGATTTATTTATAGTTTTAGTTCTCAATGCAACCAGCTAATAATAGATACTTGTAACCAGTGCTGTAAATTTTCATATCATTCGATTGAAGATGAACCACTACAACCATTCACAGAATTGTGTAAACGAATTCTCACATGACCATAATTTGAAGAGCCCCTTTCTCATTCGAAGCTCATTGTCACTGTCAATTGAGTCACTCAGTATCATTTGATATACGACAGTGGAGTATGGAAGAAATCCAGGAAAATGGTCCCGAACAGACAAGTCGACCCGATGTCGGATCAATGTAAGGCTAATTTAAGGTAGATGTCGACCCAATGTCGTGTTAATGTCGGGTCAATTTTGGGTTTATGTCGGGTCAATGTCGGGTCAACATCGGGTTGGGGTTTGATAGAAGTCAGGTTGGTGTCGGGTTGGCTTAGCTTTTTCGCCGGAATGTCGACCAGAGCTCCGTTTGTGTGTAGGTTACACTCAATCGAATGATATATAGCGTTTCTCAAATGAGAATGATCCATGCCTTCGTCAAATGACTAAGCAACTGATATCACCCATTCGGAGGAGGTCCCCTTTGATAGCGAATAGCTACTTTTCTAATTTTCATCAAAAATGTTCAAATGATTTTGAGAATTTACAGCACTGGTAATAGCACAGTGAAAAAGTTCACCACCACCTATATTCCCAACCATCCCCCTGCATATAATTATTGCATAAGAGCTTACAGGAACGATATTACGAACACTAGTGATGAGAGGAGCCATGCATTAACTTTATTTCGTGAAAATGAGGATACATTAGGCGCTCCTCCTTCCGCAACCCCCTATCCTGAGGAACGGTTTTAATATAAAAATTGCTAGTCACAAAATCTTACACTACCCTCCCCGTTCCTCGTTAATGTCGCGTTGACACTTGTGCTGATTTATTCATTTTTTTTTGCCAGAAACCAATGCACCAATCAATCAGTTGCACAAAACTGTTCACATCATCCTGATAACGGCTACTTTAAACAACAGGCGCCAGTAGACAGCCAGGTACCAGACTTATCAGTCTTTAGAGATTGTATTGATTTACTCGGGATAGCTTTCTGTCTATAATCTTTCCCTTGTGAAATGTGGAGTGCAATTTTCAAGAACGAATGTGGTGTAAAGAGATAGAGAGAAAAAATGATCTGATATTTTTCGTATCCTCACGTTGGTGATTCGAGTTAAAAAAGTTCGCGATATCTCATTCTCTCATCCCAGAAAGTTCGCTCAGGAAATATTGGAGTGTGAAACTAGTGAGGGAAAGTTCCCAAGAGAAAACGTATCGCAAGCGAAAATGATATTTTGGTGAGAATTCCATCACTGCCCAAGACTAATTCAATATCTGTAGTAATATGCCCTAACAAATTTGCAGTGTCTATGTGGATCATGCAAACCTATTTCCGTGTATGCCAAATGTTCTAGGATTTCCAAATCGATATTTCGAAACTACAGATATTATCCTAGTCTTTGTTGATCTAGTAAAACAAATCATCTGAACTGCAGGAAGATTTGGAGAACCTTGTTCATCTGGTATACGTGGAAATAATTAAACATTATCCATATAGACACTATGAATCTGTTTGGACATATTTCGATACTACAGACTTTATCCCAGTCATGGTTGGTCTAGTAGAATAAATCATCTGAACTCCAGAACGATTTGGAGAACCTAAAACATCTGGTATACATGACAATAGTTCATGCATGATCCACATAGACACTGTGCATCTGTCTGGAAATATTTCGATCCTAAAGACATTGTCCCAATCTGGGTTGATCTAGTAGATCAAATTATCTGAACTCCAGGACGATTTGAAGAACCTACAACATCTGGATTACTCGGAAATAGACGCAAAGAGGCTTTGTATTTGATTGGACATTTTGCGATACTACAGACATTATTGCAGTCTTGGTTGATCTAGTAGAACAAATCAACTGATGTCCTGGACGATTTGGAAAACCTATAATTTCCGGTATAGGTACATAGTAATAAGTGGTACATGATCCACAAAGTCACATATATACGATTCGAACATGAGTTGACACCGAAAAGTGCTAGGTTCGTATTAGAAATAAAAAAAAAATTTAAAAATGTATCACCATTGGACAGAACCCAAGGAATATCCGTGTAAATACACAACCGCGACGTGACCAAAAAGTGTGACTCTGGTAATTTCTCGATTATGTGCAGGATGTTTGGTTTGAATCGGAAAAAAAAAATTGAGAAAACTAGAGCAAAATTAACTACATAGGATGGTACAGGCATAGAAAGCTCTCAATTAAAATGTGAAAGTACTTCAAAGAACACTAAGTTGAGAGCAGGCAAAAATCTAATATGCTATAAGCACTAAGCTTGTAATGCTATTTTTCGACAATGAAAACAGTTTTTTTTGTCGCGGATTAGTGCTTGAAGTCGCGGATTTCTTTTGAGAAATCGTGGATTTCACGGATCAAATTTAGGAAATCTTGTAACAGCCCTGCATTTATGTGCAACTAGAGCATCTTTCGTTCATGCCATTTTTTCACCAGTTGCTTTTCCCTCGTTCTGTCAACGCGTCAGCTGTGTTGAATAAAAACAAAACAGATGGAAGTCAGTGATGTCGGTTCTACTAAATTTTCCGTAGATCTACACTGAGGCAAATAGACTTAAGAATTTCATAAGGCTCGAATTATGAACGACACATATGAATTCCATAAGCACGACTTATGAAATTTTTTCATCTTACATGAGGTAGCTCTTCTACGCCATTAGTCATTCCATTTTCCCAAGCGTTGACAGACGACTGATCCAGACTCAGGACTCGTATTCTCAACGTCCATGGTTCGGTTCCAGTCTGCTCAGTTTTATTATTTTTTTGTTGATATTATTTTTCATAATGCAAATCAATGAAATTCATACCGATTTCTTGTGGCTAAAATTCATAAGTGGTTCTTATGGAATTATTACGTTCTTTTGCCTCAGTGTATAGAATTGATTGAATTCTGCAGAAATACGGATCCGTAGGAAACATTCACAGAAGCTAAGACTTTTTTAGGGATTTGTTTTGTTTGTTTAGTGTGTTTTTTCTTTTGCTGGAAATAAGTTTTAAACGAGGTAATGCATCACTAATTAGTGTCCTCTCCACCACCGCTCATCACTTTAATGTGTGTACAGCAAAAAATATAATATGTATCAATCAATGAAATTCATGGTGACGTATTGAGCACCAATAACTGGTAAAAGGGGTAAAAGTTGATAGAATATTACAGTCATCAACATGATTTGTTCTCGAATTCTGTGTTAATCGTACAGTATTACGAACGGAATGACTAATATCATTTTCAAAAGCTGACATCTACTAACTAGACGTTAAAAATAACTGGCATCACTGATAAGTTCAAAATGTGGTGGCTTGCTCTATGCTTCAGTGGCGCCACCATGACAAATGCAAGCACATATTCAACATAAACATTATTTGCGATGAATGTGATTGTGAATGTTATGTCTGTTTGTCTGTGATATTACTATCCTTTCTCAAGAAAATCATGAATAACTAAATAAAAATCAACAATAGGCGTATACTCTCTAGGCAAATGTTGTTTGTCAAAAAAAAAATTCCCATCTGCTAGGTGTTATTTCTTTACCTAATTTTAATGATTGACTATCATCACGCGCATACAAAATTTTAACTTCTGAGAATTGAAAAAAAAAATCGATTCAAAATTGAGCATTTATCAGTATGTGATTTTTTAACGTAGGATTACGACTTTATCTGGTAGTACACCCTTAATTTGTTACGAAATTTACGATATTGGGGGAGCAATTAAAAAAAAACCAAAATCGATCGTTTTACGAAAAGTGGTCTGGCAATAGCGGATGGATTTTAATTCTAAGCAAGCCAATCGATTGGAACGAATCTGCTAAAATGAACACTTTACAAATTTTCAAAAGGTCACTATTGAAAATTATACAAATGTCCAACTGTTGCAATGGTGATCAAAATTATCACCGATTGCCTGCAAAAAGCGCTTTCCCTAACACAGATTTCAAAATCGAATTACATCCAGATTCGCCGAACGATGTTTATTCATTCACCGTGTGGTGTGAGTGGTGGTGTCCGGTCGTCATCATCAGCAGCAGCAGTGCTTTCGGCGCGTGGCGTTGAACATTGTTCTCCAGTACACAACGAAATGCTGCCTGCAAGCAGTGAGCTGCAGCTCACATGAGCGTCCATTCACCGAAGAAGGAGAAAGAAGCCGCACCACTACTGATCGGATTCAGCAGCTCTTCGTAATTGTGTCATCAGAAAACGAGGCGTTTCCGTAATAGGAAAAAGTGGTTTCCCTAGCACAGTCACAGAATATTGATACCGAGCACGTTATCCTACGTCAAATCTACATGGTCATGGATACAGTGATTTGAGATTTGGGCGAAATTGCTTTTGTAAACAAACACGTCAATTACTGATTTCTCTTGAATAAAAGCTCATTCTCACAAACAAACTATACCAAATGATAGAGGAATCATTCCTCTACCTCACAGTGTTAATACTTTTCGAGATTGAGCTTTTATTCGCGAGAAATCGGTGATTGACGTGTTTGTTTACAAATGCAATTACGCCCAAATCTCAAATCACTCCGGACGGACCCCAAGGAATGTGTAAAAATATAAAATGGTTGGGTTGCACTACATGTCGGTGCATTAGAAATATTATATATTTCCAATGCATCGACATTTAGGGCAAGCCAACAAATTTTGTTTAGCTATGGCTGTGAAAAATCGACTTCACGTGGTTCAAAGTTACCGCCATATAATAGTTTTTTTAACACCCTTGCCTATCATTTGGAGGTTGACCAAATGATTACAAGTTTTGTCCTACCAATCTAACCCAGCCGACATTCGTCAACGACTGTTATACACATTATTCGATTTCATAAGAAGTCCCTAGCTCCGACCCTCCGCGACAATATACAACAAATATGGCACTCCACGCGCGCGGATTCAGATTGAGAGATTAGCAGTAGAACCGCAACCCACCACGAACCGAAGAACAGTGATTTCCTCGCAAATCCATTCCTGCAATCCCTTTGAAGCGAGTAATCGGAGCCAAATACACTTCCATTAAGATTAGCCAAAGTGGAAGCGAATTCGGATTCCGACTGGGAGTGGGGGCGGAAAGTGAGATTCCCAAGCTAATTAGGAATTCTAGCACATGATTTCCGTTCCAGTCGAGTGACTTTATGATACTTTCGTCGTCTGCGATTTTGCTGGTCGAGATGGTTTTTTTTCCCACTGAAAAGACGACGTCGGGTGAGAATGAGCGGGAACACCATTTGCTTGCGTTATTGGACTATTGGAGAAAGCGTGCTCATGTTGGAATGGGATTCTTGGTCCAAGAACAAGAGCTAATTATTCGAAGAGGCGTTCTGTGTATGTGTATTTGCTGTCGGTTGATTGAGTTTCATATGAGCTGATGACGACGACGACAACAGCCACAAAATTTAGTGGAACGGAAATGGGTGTCATGTGTCAATATTAAATGCGATATTTGTTGTTTGCGTGGAACTGGAATCATTTGTTTGAGGTTAATTTATTTGAAGGAATGGACAATGGCGACGCTTGGCATGTACATTGTATTAAAATTCAAATTGATAATTTAGATTTCAGAGAAACAGAGTGCACCCTTTTCAAACAAAATATCTCGCGTGCTTCTTAATGCTTCTGCATTCCATCAATCATAGCATTTTCCCAAATCTCATAATCCTTGTTTTGACCCGAGCCAATCCTCGGCATTTTCCCCCCATCAAATCGCGGAAATTTTTTCCCAGCAGTAGTAAAATCCCCCACCGCATTCTTTCCTTCATTGACCCACTTCAGCTGGCGGCTCTTACGATCCTTCCGTAGTAGGTACGCTCAAGACCACCCCCGGTCCCCTCCCAGCAAGTTGCTGCCGAAGTTTGTTTACTTACTAATTACCCTCTCTCTCTGACATGGGAATAAACGAGGCGCGGGAAAATATTTGAACAACTGCATTTACGGTCGGTTGCGGAAAAATGTTTACCCACGGAAAATCATTGCACTCGTCTTGGCTTAGAAAACAGAGTAAAAGAAAAGTGGCTAATTTTAGATGCTGAAGAGTTTTTTTTTTTTCTTTTTGGAAGACAGACATTAATAGCTGCTCATTCATCTACACATTTCAGCGAATTGAGTGGGAAAATTTACTCTGTTCCAAGCTGAAAGGCGAAAAACAAAACCGCCCTCAGTGCGATATGAGTAGTTCTGACGGGTTGCCGGTCTCAGCAGTGGCAGCAGCAGCTCGTTTGGTTGATTTATAAATATGATGTTTAATTAATGGTTTTGGGGAGGAGAACAAGTGAGCGCGCAAATTTGTAACGCTAGGCCTCAGGGTGAGCGATTTGTCTCGCTGCAGGGCCGTGCAGATGCAGGAAAATTGGAGTGTGGCTTTTCCGGGTACAGCTCGTCTGGCTGGTTTCTAGCATTCCAACCCGCCAGACGATTTGTAGATCAAATTGCATTCTTAGTTGACACGGCTCACCGTGCTTCAACAGAAAATAATGCCACAGGCTGTCGGAGACAATACATTTAGAGAAGTTTATTTTCATTGAAATTTCACGTTTGGAATTTCAAGCTTAACAATATTTGAAATTGAAGTATGGGCGGTTGGACGTGGCGCAGTTGTTACTATCCATTCCACTCACGATCAAGGTCACGAGTTTAAATCTCGTGACATAATTAACCAATTTAAAATTGACCAATTGCAAATTGACCAATTGAAATTTGACGAATTGAAAATTGACCAATAGAAAATTGACCAATTGAAAATTGTCCAATTGAAAATTGACCAATTGAAAATTGACCAATTGAAAATTGACCAATTGAAAATTGACCAATTGAAAATTGACCAATTGAAAATTGACCAATTGAAAATTGACCAATTGAAAATTGACCAATTGAAAATTGACCAATTGAAAATTGACCAATTGAAAATTGACCAATTGAAAATTGACCACTTGAAAATTGACCAATTGAAAACTGACTAATTGAAAATTGACCAATTGAAAATTGACCAATTGAAAATTGACCAATTTAAAATTGACCAATTGAAAATTGACCAATTAAAAACTGACTAATTGAAAATTGACCAATTGAAAATTGACCAATTGAAAATTGACCACTTGAAAATTGACCAATTGAAAATTGACCAATTGAAAATTGACCAATTGAAAATTGACCAATTGAAAATTGACCACTTGAAAATTGACCAATTGAAAATTGACCAATTGAAAATTGACCAATTAAAAATCGACCGTTTGAAAATTGACCAATAAAAAATTGACCAATAAAAAATTTGACCAATTGAAAATTGACCAATTGAAAACTGACCAATTTAAAATTGACGAATTGAAAATTGACCTATTGAAAATTAACAAATTGAACATTGATTATTATAAAATTAACCAATTGAGAATTGACTTATTTGGATAAAAATGGACCAGTTGAAAATGGACCAGTTGAAAATGGACCAGTTGAAAACTGACCCATTGAAAATTGACCAATTCAAATTGATCATCAGAAAATAGAAAATCGAACAAATGAACATTGATCGCTAATAAATCTTACATTGCTTGAATTTCCCATTGACTGCAATAATTCATTCCAATTTCATTCTTCTGTCTCGACTGAGGTAAATATCCCGCTCAAATTCCACTGCTTTCCGACACAAACTTGCCAACTCTGTACATTCCGCAACCGAAAGTAGGCCTGGTAACTATCGACGTCGATTTATTTACAGCCAATATTTCAAATCCAAGCCATTTGGCATATAAACACCCCGTCAATGGCGCTGAGAGAAAGCGATGCAAATCGAGGAAAAGAAAAGTATATTTATATAAATCACCGATTGACCACCGGCGACCCAGAGGTTGAAAATAATTTCCCAGCATAAATAGAGACTCAGCGAAGACTAGCGGAGTTTGCCTCGAGAAACATAAACTATTTCTGAACCCCTTCCTCAACCGTCCGCTGCGGTTGCCATTTGCTCTGCCCCTCGAAATAGGGATTGGCATGAGCGTGAAGGGTAATTTCGATTTGTAATGCGCGTGAAATTTCTAAATTTTCTTCAAATATTCCAACGAAAACAAAAAAACCCGGTGTGTCCAAACAACTCACCAATACCCAAGTGCACTCGGGTGAAAATCTTGATGTGGTGGAAAAGCAGTTTATTTTTAATTATAAACAAAATACGTGCTTGTACGGAGCTACCTTCGCATGGGAGTTGTATGGTCAAGGGATGCTCGAAATTTTCAAGGATCTGGAATACCATTTAACACTTTGTTCAGATTGTAGGTGGTATTACCCATATCAAAAGTGGCCAGGGCTGTTAAGTTTGCAGGGTTGTTACAACAGGCGCGGATTTCGCGAATTTCGCGGATTTGAACCTTCAGTCGTGAAAATCGCGGAAACGTTAAATGATGTCGCGAAAAACGCAAAGGGAGTGATGTGCTGTCACAAAAATTGTGGAATTCATTGTAACCTTTCCGTCCTGGATTATTTTGCTGTTATCAATTTTGTTGTTCATCTAGGTCTCAATTTTTTACCGGTTCAAACCAAACACCCTGCAAATAATCGAGAAATGATCTCAATTCCATAAGTCACACCGGATTAACACGGAAATTCCCAATGTGAGAAATTTTCCTTTTTTTCCCATATGAACATAGCATTTTTCGTTGTCAAATCATAAACGAATCGTATATATGCGAGTAATTGCCATGTATACCGGATATTCTAGGTTCTCCAAATCGTCCTAGAGGTCAGTTGATTTGTTCTACTATATCAACCAAGACTCCAATAATGTCTGTAGTATCGAAATATGTTAAACAGATTCAAAGTGTCTCTGTGGATTGCACCCGACCTATTGCTACGTATACAAGATGTTCCAGGTTCTGAAATCATTCTGGAGATCATATTATTTTTCTACTAGATCACCCAAGACTAATTAAATATCTGTAGTATCGAAATATGCCCACACAAATTTGCAGTGTCTATGTGGATCATGCCAACCTATTTCTGTGTATGCCAAATGTTCTAGGATTTACAAATCGAAATTTCGGTACTACAGATATTATTCCAGTCTTTGTTGATCTAGTAAAACAAATCATCTGAACTGCAGGACGATTTGGAGAACTTAAAATAATTAAACATTATCCATATAGACACTATGAATCTGTTTGGACATATTTCGATACTAAAGACATTGTCCCAATCTCGGTTGATCTAGTAGATCAAATTATCTGAACTCCAGGCCGATTTGAAGAACCTTGAACATCTGGATTACTCAGAAATAGATCATGCATGATCCACATAGACACTTTGAATATGATTGGACCTTTTTCGTTACTACAGACAATATTGCAGTCTTGGTTGATCTAGTAGAACAAATCAACTGATGTCCTGGATGATTTGGAAAACCTATAATTTCCGGTATACATAGTAATAAGTCGTACATGATCCACAAAGTCACATATATACGATTTGGTTATGATTTGACAACGAATAGTGCTAAAAAATCATTAGAATGTCACACCATTGGACAGAACCAAAGGAATATCCTTGTGAATACACAACCGCGACGTGACCAAAAAGTGTGATTTATGAAACTCTGGTAATTTTACGATTATGTGAAGGGTGTTTGGTTTAAATCGGTAAAAAATCGAGAAAACTAGAGCCAAATTAACTACAACATTTAGGACAGCAAAATACGTCAGAGACGCAAAGGGTAACTTTCAATAAAATTTGCATTTCAAATGAAAATGCATTATTTTTTTTTAAATAATGTTTTATCAAATCTAGGCCGATATTATTCAATAGAATCTCATAATGTAAGGGTGTTTTTATTATGTTTACTAATTACTCAGAATTTAAACTATACATAAAAACCCAAATTAATCCACCGGGCAGGTGAATAGAACCTTTGTTACCCAGTATAATCTCGTTTTTGATATTATCCATATGTACGAGCCCTAATGGATATTTTATATTGGTCTCAGTTTCTGCACTGCTCAATTGCTGCAAACAAAACAGCAATTCGACAGTGAACATTCATAAGGGCCTATACGCGATGATCGATTCTCTTCATCGATTTTCTCTTTTGTTAATAGCTCGCTAGATTTAACGTTTTTCGGTGCGTTTGCGGTTGCTTCTGATAACCAATACAACCTGTTACTACTCTGCATTGAACAAATTCTAGAAAATTGTTTCGCTTAGCTGTAGCAATGCAAAGAGAAAATCGATGAAGAGAATCGATCATCGCGTATTCGCCCTTATGCATGCTCACTGTCGAATTGCTAGTTTGAATTGGAGTCCAAAACATAAATCATAGCCTAAGGACTTTTTACTTAATCTGCTCTATTGTGCTCTACATACTTTAAGCACAATCTTATTATATACAATCTTATTATATTACAACAATATTTGACGAACCAATAAAGTTAAATAATTAATCAGCACGATTCTCTTAATTGATTTTCTCTTTCGCGAATAACCCGACTGCAAATGAATTTCCCATTCAGTGTGTTGATTCAGGCGCAAGCTAACTATAGTCGCTATATTTATAGTCTGGCGGATAGAATTTCGATCTATCAAAGAGCGGAACCAATTCAATATATTGTAGACCAACAATTGAAATGGTACTATCAAGTTTTATAAACAAAACTTTGATTATGCTTTCATCATCGGATAGGGAAAATTTGAGTTAGTTTGCGTAGGCGAGGCTTAAGTCACGAGAAAACGGCTTCCGGAAGTTTTGTTCGCAATAGCTGATGTGCCTTTTTCTGTTGTTGGTCGTGAATTGACAGCTTAATTGGTCAAACGACTATTTGACAGCTCAATTGATTCCCGAGATTCTCTCCGCCAGGCTATGAATATAGCGACTATACAGCTAGCATCATCTAATGTTGAACTGTCCTGTGAGCTTAGCGAGACATTCGTTTATGTTGCCGTGGTAAATCAAAGAGAGAGGCCGAGGATAGGCCCTTTTCAAATGTTCTGCAAGAATACAGAATAAAATTCGAAAACATGTTGCACCATAGCCTGTGGCACCTTCAACAGCTACGCTAACGGGACTGATCGGTCAGTGTTTCCAATTTTGTTTCACGATGTAGCAGTTCCAATAGCAATTTTTAAAAATGAGTGTGATGTATAGACCAAGGTTTAAAGCGCCAGTTACCCCTCAGAAAAAACTCGCTGCACACGGCCAACGAGATCAACCCAAATTTGATTTTACTTTAGTCATAAATCACGAAAAGCTTTTTTCCAGAATACCAGTAAATGATAACACTAACGATTAGATTTTCTCGGTCTATTGGTACTACTACAAGACTGTGTAAAATTTTCGTAAATTTTCCTCATTTTCCAGCAGATTATTGAGGTTTTTATTTAGGTTGATCTCATCGGTCGTGCACAAATTTGAAGGGACAACATCTGACTGGTCTTATAGAGCTTCTCTACGTCTAATCGGCGGACACTACTGTACAATTTAAATCCAACGAGTGCGAGCAAGAGGGAAACACATTGGTGGGAAAATACACCGCCGATTCATACATGTGTGATAGATAGAGAAAGACGATTAAGCATCGAAAAGGTCTATTGGAATATTGGATGGTTCTCAATGCACCCCTGGCGTGAAATGGCCCTGCGCTGTTTTTCATAGCTTTCCTTCATAGCTTTCCTATTGTCAATTCGTGAATTTAAAAATCAGCATTGCTAGTTCAGTGCTTGAAATAACATTCTGGCACATGATATTTCCAGAATTAGTAATGGATAAGCAACGAAAACTGCACGAGGCCATTTTAACCCAGGGTGCATTATGGGCTATTCTCCCCTACATTCCACGATTTTGCATCCGATTTTTTCTTCTGATCATAACGCCCAAACTAAACATAAAGCCTTCTTCTGAAAAAAAAAACAGGGGTTAACCGACATGCACGTATCAACCATATTGATCGGATAAGCCATCTCGAAAAAATCTTGCCTAGATTAAATTGGGAATCGATTGGGCTTTATAGATTGGGAATGTTTTATACAGGTGAGATAGCTTGTGTGGATGGCTATCGGGCGCAGACGGCAGGACGTGTGAAAATCGATTCTAATACCTATGTTACGCTAGTAACAAAGGTAATAAGGCGGGATCTCCAACACCAAATCGGTATGAAATTTTTTCTACAGGTAGATATGCATAAGGTCTTTCCACTGCTGCAAATTTCGTTGTACCGTTGATTTGTAAAAAATCGTTAACTGAAATCATTATATCCTGTAAATCTCCGAAACCGGAAGTCAAATCGGTATGAAATTTTGTTCCCAAGTAGATATGGATAAGGTCTTTTTACTGTTAAAGAAATCATGTTGATAAAGTGTACCGTTTATTTATAAAAAAATGGTTAACTAAAATCATTCTTCCCTATATATCTCCGAAACCGGAAGTCAGATCGAGAAAAAATCAATAGCGATCAATGGCGTAATGGGGCCTTTCAAACGAGATATCAACCATATTGATCGGATGACCCATCTCGAAAAAAGCTTGCCTAGATGAAACGCGTCTACAGACATCAGCAAATTTCACCTTGCTGGGTCGATTTTTCATATTCAATTTGATTCTACGATGTCGTAATTAAACTGTCGAGCCAGATCGAGCCGAGTTCTATCGATTGAGAATGTTTTATACAGGTGAGATAGCTTGTGTGGATGGCTATCGGGCGCAGACGGCAGGACGTGTGAAAATCGATTCTAATACCTATGTTACGCTAGTAACAAAGGTAGTAACTGAAGATGATACAATGTTATTTAAAAAAAAATTCAAATGTTTCAAACGATACTCCTTTAGCTCAGTCGGTAAAGGCGCAGCTACAATGCAAGTCCATGCTGGAGACGACTGAGTTCGATTCCCGTCCGGTCTATTAATTTTTCGGTTTGGAAAATTTCTCTACTTTCTAGAACATAGCTCTCAATTAAAATGTGAAAGTACTTCAAAGGACACTAAGCTGAGAGCAGTTTGATTTCATCTTCACGAATCTCTCCTGATGCCTGAAGTTGATTTGCGAATTCCTGTGTGAAGTTAAGTGAGCGAGTAGCAAAGGGGTTAGGCATATTTTGAAATTCCATTGATCCTAGGTAGAATAGGGATTGAAACCTTCAAGTCACTCGTGCCAATAAACGCGTTGCACTCTTTCAACGTTTTATCCACATGGCCTGTATGGACTATGAGTATTTTTTTTCCGTTAACCGATTGTCAAAGTCCTCTTTGTCAAACATCACTACTGCATTATCTTTGTCCGCTTTTGTATAAAATACTAGCTGCGCGTCAGACCAAACCGTTAGTTTTTTTTTTGTGAGCGCTCAAAGCTGGTAAGAGACGTTTTCACCAGTGAAAGATAAGTTGTATTGACGCATGACATTAGAAACATTTTCACCAATGCTACCGACGCCAGGGAGACAGCTTCCACACCTGGACCCTACCTATCGACCCATCAACTCATGAACCGGGGACCAACGGCTTTACTTCCCTTCCGAAGGAAGGCGTGATCAGAGATGTTATGCCTATGTTGGCAAGTTGATTAATTTTGGTTTCCTCCCTAGATATTCTACGTAAGCTCCGTAGACGTAGGCGCGTTGAATCCGACAGTCGGCAAAGGTTTAACCTGTACCAACACCGCTTAAGGAACGACCTCGAGTTAGTAAAACCGTTTAGAGCTAAACATCTAAATTAAGTAAGATACGAAAATCGCACAAATTGTGAACGCCACGCGAGACAACCGTAGGGAAAAAACAGCTTTTTATCACTTAAAGAGTGCCACCAAAATAAATGTGATAGCCTATGTTGGCAAGTTGATTAATTTTGGTTTCCTCCCTAAATATTCTACTTATTTTACTGTTGAGCTTCGTTTCAATTTAGTTATTTTACCGCACGTATCAATCATTTCAAGATTTCGCGACCGTACCGAACAAATTCTATGCTACAGAAGCTCAAAAAAACTATTGGTGAGCTCTACCACATTGCGAATCACTCCTGCGTAAGCTCCGTAGACGTAGGCGCGTTGATTCCGACACCCGCGAAAAATTAAACATGCATCAATATCGCATAAGGAAAGCTCGATTTTACGTAGAGTTTAGTTCATAGATTAACATTGACTGCTGTTTACAAATGTAAGTACTTGAACACTAAGAAATAAGTTAACTCAAATGCTTTAACCGCATATATAAGAGATTTCGCGTATTGAGAGAATAATATAGTAATCGAGTACAACAAACTCAGGGGGATACAATACCTCCAAAAGTTTAAAAGTTATGAATTGTCACATACCTCGACTTTTACTTATTTCCTAAACTATTCCTCCTCTTGTTAATCTGCTTAATGCTATTGGTCTGCCTGCATTTTCTTTTTAAAGTTCAAGACTAAATAAGAAGATTTATTCTACAACTTTAAAGGTTAGTTGCGTCCCTAAGCGGACCCCCCGCATCCTAATTCTTTTGTTAATCTACTTATTGTCAATAGACTTTCTGAAGTTTCTTATTTTAGTTCATTTGATGATTATAATATCTCATTAGTATAATTTAATAAATTATTAAATGCTCTAATTCACCTAACCAATCATAGCCCATGATTTATTAAGTACCTGCACTTGTGCTTGTAATCTAAAATTAAACGTGTTTCAAGTACGTTTGATTTAAGCCTACACCTATTTATTATATCTTAGTTCGACCTAGGTAACACCTTCATGTGATTAAAATGCTTCATTTTGTAGGTAGTTTCCTAGCTGATTTTTAAATTATAAAGGGTATATGCTCCAACTATGCTCACACGCTTCCACTGTGTCGCACCACAAAAATACGTATGGGTATGTCACAATAGAAACACGCCACAGTGGAAATCCCGAGCCATAGTTCAAACACTTATCCCAAATCAAAATGAAGCACATATAAGATTAGTTTCAATACCATGTACACAAATGATGTTTAACATTGTTTCCTGAGTAATACTTCAATGAAAACAACAATGAAAGCTTGTCACGCAAATAGAAGGAGCACCGATGGGCACTTTCTGAAATATTTCAATAGTATAATTCCCTTGCCCAAATAAATCTACCTGCGTAAAAATAAACAAAAATAAGAGTGATTTGCGGCCAGTATCACACCCAACGTCAGTGCCTATACGTTAGCGTACTACGACGTGGCTCTCAATCAAAGGAGTAACAAGTGTGATACTATCACTGCTAGACTAGATCTTTGGTTCTCTATCGCGGCATGAGCCAGCAACGCCGGCCATAAGCCTGCCGTCTCCAACACTCCACTATAAAACATGAAATTAAGCCCGCCCACCAACAGCTAGGTGCAAAAACTAGCCAAGGGGAGGGTCTAACACAGTCACCAAATATTGATACCAAACACTGAGCATGTCAGACGGTACTTATCTTTATGCATTTTGATGCACAAGAAGGGTCTTATTCTATTAAGAGAATTATGCCAAAAAAAAAAAAAAAAATCATGTTGAATTCTCTTCATAGATGGGGCTTAAAATTTGCATCAAAAAGCATAAACGTAGGTACCGTCCGGTAGGTTCAGATTATGTTATTAATGTGTTTCCCTAATAAATATTTCATTTCCGCACTGCTATTATCTCCAAAAACATCGAGGATAAATTTCTACAGCATTGTTCTAAACTGGCTTTCAAGCTTCCAACCCATCGGTCCTTTTCAGGACCACAAATGACTGATAAAAGAGTTAACTAAATAATAAGAGCTTTTATCCAAGACATATCGTCAAGGATTGGTTTGTACTACATGGACATTGACAGAGCACCTCATCAGAATTCTCAAATTGCTTCCGAATTTCAACCTATCGAACTTTTTCACTGATAACGAGATAAGAAATTAATTTAATATTTACCATACTTTTGCTGTGACATCAAAAATACCTTTTGTAATCCTTCGTCAGATCTACGGTCGTGTCTTAGATACAACCTCTTACTTTTTTTGTTATTTCGCGAGATAGAAGCTTGCTGTCTTGGAAAAATTTATAGAACGTAACATTTTATGAAAAATTGTCCAATACTAAATAAAAACTGTGTATCTTCAATTAACTGAGATATTTGAAATTTTATAAAATTGGACTGAAATCCCGAGGGGAGGGAGTCTGTCTACAATGCAGGAAAAATTGCATTTTGTGGCGATAAGATTCCTGAGACTTATTCCTGTTAGAACGACGAATTTGTTCGAGTTTCTTCAGGGGGAACACGAGTTATACTGCCTATAATTGCATATTAGTCCTATGTGTATTTTCATCAATTTTAAGATAGTAACGCTATCCACTATCAATTGGCATCTATTTTCATATTATGTCATAACACTAGGGACTTTAATCATGAAAAATGTGAAACCAACATCAAGTCAGTTAGTCTCATCAAGCAAAGTAATCGCATATCAGTCCCACCCTGAAATTAAATCATCCTAAGTTACAGTTCTGCTGTTTGAATCGCTATATTTTTCGCTGATATGACAAACCATGCAAGCTGCATTGCTACTGATGTTAACTTGACAAAATTATCGATTAATTAACTATGATTTTTTTTTTAATATTTACATGGAAGATGCACTTCTTAACTTACACTGCCATTTTTTCAATGGCTACTTTTTCCATATGGGACTGATATGAGATCATAGGCAGTATAGTCCATGTTAAAAAATGACAGGAAAGTAAGAGATATATTGGGAACCCGTGATCTTCCCTACATGCAGGCGATCTACGAATTCCTTCTGATTGATTTGTCTGATGTTAGAGTTTGACGTGACCATCCTCTCCTTTCCACACATTTTCCTGCCATTATTATCCACCTGTTTCTATGCTACTTGCCCCTGCTCAGCCAGCATTTGATCAACCGTTCGAGAGTAGTATCTGAAAGAGGCTTCAGAAACCTGTTTCCTACCATTAACCTCGACCCCGCCACGAGTAATTGGTACGCAATACTAACCTAGATTACTGCTGTTTAAAATTTTAATTCCAAAATTACGGATTTTTGGCTCCGCAAAGTGTCACACACGACTGATCCTAGTAAATAAACGAACTAGTTAAAAAAATGCCTGGAGCTGGTTTGCCTGACAGAATTTGATGATATTGATGTTGCTTCTCACAGCCATTACACAGCAAAAAATAAATTTTAATATTACATCCAAGAGGATTCACTTCGATTGTGTCGACTAAAGAGCCTCAATTTATAAAGAGACGACATGTCAAAATTGGAACAATCGATTGTCTGTCAAAGTCATAGGAAAAGTCATTCCAATCGAGCAGAAGACCTGTCAAATGGATAAGATGTCGCCTCTTTATAAATTCAAGCTCTTTAGTGTCGAAAATCTCACGTAATTGTTATGGCCACAATGCACTGAATTAATGATAATTTTGTTTTTTTTGGCAAGTAATATTACACCATATTTTCGACACGATTGAAGTGCATCCACTTTGATGTGATATTAAAATTAATTTTTTGCTGTGTAGGTAACCACCTCCTGTCAAAGTTCCTTCATGAGTTGAATCAGAAACGTTTCGTAAAATTCTGTATTGATTTTTTTTTGCCATTTTTGCCTGTTTATCCCCAGTGTGCATTGGCGTTGCAAAGCGAATTTTTCTTTCGATCGAGTATGCCGGGTAAAATTACCACCCCGGGTACCGCGTGCCTCCTTCTTCCACCCGTACATAAAGTGTGATTGAATGAACACGTGGTGAGCGAGCGAGGTGGGGATAAACAACAACCCACACCTCCACACCTTGTTCGCGCCGGCCACCACCGGGGCCGGTTAGTCTTCGCCGGCAAACAAGTGGGTTCGGTTGGGGTTCTGTCTGAACTGAGATCTCAATCCCGCAAGAATGTGACAAGTTAACGTGTGTTTGTTGTCTTCGAATTGAATCGTGCATTATCGCTCGATGCTACTGCCTATCTTTTGCAACCGACGAAGAAAGCATTAAAGTCTACTTACTGACAAGCGAGAGTGAGAAAGAAAGAGGGTGGGAGGGAGTGTGACAACCAAATACCCGCCAGCTGACGGTTGGTTGATGGAAACGCACGCCGCGTGCTAAAGTGGGCAATTTTATTAGTTTTTTGTTCTTCGACGCGGTTGTAAAAATTGCGTGAAACGACAACGGTGACAGTTGTTGGTTGCTGCTTATAACAACTAAGTTGAACGAGCTCGAAGAACAAAAAGAAAACGAAAAACAAAGTCCAGAAATTATGTGCCGACGGCGGTGCGTATTGATAGGAGATGAATACCGATTGCCTCACTACCGAGTCCGGAAGCTGTGAGTGGTACATCGATCTGAGTAAGTGGAATATAGATGGTTGTTTCTAGCATTCAATGTAATGTTTGTTTATTTGCTCAACCACAAGCATACAGTGCACTGCAGTGGTGGCCTTTAAATTAGCACAATAGGCCGATTTTCATACAAGCTAGCTACCTTTGGCATGTTGCAACTATGTTTTGTTATGCTGAATTTTGCGTGTACGTTATAGTAAATTATACTAGTTTACAAATAAAGCTAAATATTGAACTTAAATCTTCGATAAATGATTCTTATGTTAAATCATGCGCTTTTTGCCCCGTAACGTGGGTAGATCACCTTTTCGTGGTACGTTACGGGATGTAAGATCTACCACCGATTCCTAGTCTTGTCTACTTCAGACTAGGGGAACAGGATTTTTCAGTAATCAAAGGAACACATCTTAGTCCTTGTTACTTTTTATGCCTTGTTGATAGTGACAAGTCCCCGGGTTGCCTTGACCGAGGATGATCTTGAAACAAGGAAAAAATGAGTTAGTCTTCACCTATGTGATTCCAAATCTTCTATTAATTGTTCCCTAGTTTGAAGTGGTTAAGACTAGGGTTCTGATGCATGGTCATTATCGGTGTCATTGCTTGTTTTTGTTGCTAAGAGATCCAATTTTGATTGACAAAGGAGCGCGCCTTTGGAGGGTGTTCCAGCACTTCGAAGGGTATAAATAGCGGGACCTTTCAATTAGAGTCGGATCCTTGCGATAAATGCGAGAATGACAACTGTAAAAAAAATCGAATGCTTCATCATTTCTCAATAGTGATGGAGTAATACGACATGCACTAAACTAAGGACACGGGATATACTACAATAGATCAAATTACTGGTCGCAGTGGTTTTATGTCCCGAACAGAGGAAAAAAAAAATCATGCGCTCAATCCAAAAAATCTCAGTATTTTTAGATAAAGCTAAAAAATGAAAATTCACTTTAAGGAAAGTTTGTTAGCGCCAAATTTAAGGTAAGAACATTTTCTTTCGATCAACTGAACATCAATTATTAATGAGATTAGTGGTATTGTTGTTAATTATTAGTTTTTTTTTTTAATATTTTGCATTTTCCCAAGAAAATTTTAATTTCCGAAAAGTTTTTAAGCAGTGTAAATATTTTTTTATAGTGGTTGTACACTGAAAAATGGTGTTGAAACAATCGGAAACAAATTGTATCATCTCTAATTTGGTGTTGAAATAATTAATTTTACTTCATTGCAACCGGAGATATTTGTATTTAAGTAAACACATTTTTAACAAGTGAAATTTGATTTTAGCTTTATTTCGAAAACTATCCTGCTGTGATTTTTTTGAACTACATTTTTGGATTCAGTGCAAGATTTTACATGGGAAATGACCATCAGCGTACAAAGTTCAATTATGCTGTAAACTAAAGACTGGAACGCGCAAAAATTGGTCGACAAATGACAAATCGTTTCTTTCAGCCAAAATTCATATCGCAAAAATCTTACTATTTTTCTTTTGGTAGTTCAGTTGATATACTTAAAGGAAAAAATGTTAGTTTATTCTTTTGGTTTGCCAAATCCGAACTGCCGTGCATAAGGCATATATAACGTATGTATCAAGTTTTCACCTGTTCACACATTTATATTATACTAGCTGAGTGTGCCCGGCCTTGCTCGGGATTCATAATAGCTTGAGTTTATGCGCCGATTAAAAAATAATACACTATATTGTTCAAAGCCACCCCCATCTTATATAAGGAGCTAACCCCTATGACCATCGCCTTATACCTATAAATGCCAAATTTGGTGCCATTTGCTTGATTGGTTCTCGAGTTATGCAGAAATTTCTGTTTCATTTGTATGGGAGTCACCCCTTATAGAAAGGGAAGGGGTCTCGACCATCATAAGAACCTTCCACGGCCCCAAAAACCCCTGTATACAAATTTTCACGCCAATCGGTTTCTTTCGGAACCTTTCCTAGCAGACAGTTAGAAATTCATTTTTATATATATATACTAGCTGAGTGTGCCCGGTCTTGCTCAGGATTCAATATTAGCTTGAGTTTATGCGCCGATTTAAAAAAAAGCATGCTATATTGTACGTAGCCCCCGCCCTCCCTATTATCTAAGGGGCTACCCCCTATGATTATCTCCTTATACCCCCATACTCGCCCCCACATGCCTAATTTGGTTCCATTTGCTTGATTAGGTCTCGAGTTATGCAGAAATTTCTGTTTCATTTGTATGGGAGTCACCCCTTATAGAAAGGGGAGGGGTCTCGACCATCATAAGAACCTTCCACGGCCCCAAAAACCCCTGTATACAAATTTTCACGCCAATCGGTTCAGTAGTTTCCGAGTCTATAAGGGTCAGACAGACAGACAGACAGACAGACAGACAGACAGACAGACAGACAGACAGACAGACAGACAGACAGACAGACAGACAGACAGACAGACAGACAGACAGACAGACAGACAGACAGACAGACAGACAGACAGACAGACAGACAGACAGACAGACAGACAGACAGACAGACAGACAGACAGACAGACAGACAGACAGACAGACAGACAGACAGACAGACAGACAGACAGACAGACAGACAGACAGACAGACAGACAGACAGACAGACAGACAGACAGACAGACAGACAGACAGACAGACAGACAGACAGACAGACAGACAGACAGACAGACAGACAGACAGACAGACAGACAGACAGACAGACAGACAGACAGACAGACAGACAGACAGACAGACAGACAGACAGACAGACAGACAGACAGACAGACAGACAGACAGACAGACAGACAGACAGACAGACAGACAGACAGACAGACAGACAGACAGACAGACAGACAGACAGACAGACAGACAGACAGACAGACAGACAGACAGACAGACAGACAGACAGACAGACAGACAGACAGACAGACAGACAGACAGACAGACAGACAGACAGACAGACAGACAGACAGACAGACAGACAGACAGACAGACAGACAGACAGACAGACAGACAGACAGACAGACAGACAGACAGACAGACAGACAGACAGACAGACAGACAGACAGACAGACAGACAGACAGACAGACAGACAGACAGACAGACAGACAGACAGACAGACAGACAGACAGACAGACAGACAGACAGACAGACAGACAGACAGACAGACAGACAGACAGACAGACAGACAGACAGACAGACAGACAGACAGACAGACAGACAGACAGACAGACAGACAGACAGACAGACAGACAGACAGACAGACAGACAGACAGACAGACAGACAGACAGACAGACAGACAGACAGACAGACAGACAGACAGACAGACAGACAGACAGACAGACAGACAGACAGACAGACAGACAGACAGACAGACAGACAGACAGACAGACAGACAGACAGACAGACAGACAGACAGACAGACAGACAGACAGACAGACAGACAGACAGACAGACAGACAGACAGACAGACAGACAGACAGACAGACAGACAGACAGACAGACAGACAGACAGACAGACAGACAGACAGACAGACAGACAGACAGACAGACAGACAGACAGACAGACAGACAGACAGACAGACAGACAGACAGACAGACAGACAGACAGACAGACAGACAGACAGACAGACAGACAGACAGACAGACAGACAGACAGACAGACAGACAGACAGACAGACAGACAGACAGACAGACAGACAGACAGACAGACAGACAGACAGACAGACAGACAGACAGACAGACAGACAGACAGACAGACAGACAGACAGACAGACAGACAGACAGACAGACAGACAGACAGACAGACAGACAGACAGACAGACAGACAGACAGACAGACAGACAGACAGACAGACAGACAGACAGACAGACAGACAGACAGACAGACAGACAGACAGACAGACAGACAGACAGACAGACAGACAGACAGACAGACAGACAGACAGACAGACAGACAGACAGACAGACAGACAGACAGACAGACAGACAGACAGACAGACAGACAGACAGACAGACAGACAGACAGACAGACAGACAGACAGACAGACAGACAGACAGACAGACAGACAGACAGACAGACAGACAGACAGACAGACAGACAGACAGACAGACAGACAGACAGACAGACAGACAGACAGACAGACAGACAGACAGACAGAGATAGATAGATAGATAGATAGATAGATAGATAGATACATATAGATTATGATATTTTATATTTAGACAGTCTACATCACGTGATATGCGCTGTAGTGTGACCGGGATTTATATACTGTGCTTTCCTGATTTTGTCAGCCCCTTCTCAAATTTTAGGCAGACAAAAACGAGAAACTGACAAAATAGGGAAAAAAATTCCCATTCTTTTTTCTGATCAAAACTATTACAGAATAAGGAAATCCTTACAGAGTACGGAGTGCTATGGTATAATATGACCAACAGCGCTTATTTACGTGTTTTGCAAAACAAATTTAATGGAGTTTCACCCATAATCACTAGAAGAGCTGCAGAAATTGTTTATATAAATTAGTCTTTTAATAGTACGAGAAAAAACGCTGTTGGTCATATAATGCTAGGGTGCGTTTTACCCCACCTTGTCCTACATATGGCTATTATGATGATAGTGGTTTACCACCCATTGTAGCACGGAAACTAAGTCCGACAGCAGTGGGCTCTCTTCTCTGTTTGTCTTGATCAAGCTTAACAACCTCTGATTGTCCTCAACATGTCGCTGTATGAAGGGCCAAAAACGGATGGGGTAGATCGATAGGCAAAGTCGCCTATACGCATCTACGGAACAATAAAAAATCTCCTTCCAGCAACTTGATCAGCCAATTGATCAAAAAGACAAGCCCCCAAACAGAAAGATGCTCCAATGAGTGGGGAGAAGAACCCGCCCTTTATCCATGAAACGTTATCAACAGGGAGTTGGCATTCCCACTCCCCCCGTCCAAATCGCTTCAATCGGGTGCCCTGTTGAACCCGTCTCATCCCTTTTATATCTGTATTTCAATGTATATTCGAGTTGATTTTTATGATTATTGTCAATAATACTTACATTTCGATGAAGATCGTGCTACTTATTTTACCTTTTTGTGATACTTATTATCACATAATCCATCCTTGAACCGTAGACCAGGTCCATAAACAATAATCGTTCCGAGAAGGGGCTTAAGGACATCTTCTTCTTCTTCTTCAGGTTCGCTCACCACCTGGAATGAAGGCTCGGTGCGGTTAGTAATATCAACCAGGATTTGTTTTTTAAAGTAATAGTTTTATCTGAATACCCAACTAACCATATCTCAGTGACATTGTCTCAGTCTGAATGGTTACTTTGGTAATCACATGAAATGTTGTGCAAGTATCACCAGTTCAACAACGCCCAATTACGGACAGCTCAATGTTAATACTATTTACTCTTTGAATTAGCGTACACCAACATGATAATCTTCTAAGAAACATCTAAGAATGTATAGAGATAAAGCTGAAAAATGATGGTACTTAATAAACATCAAACTGTCCTCATACTCTCAGTGCTAGCTGGCGTTGCTAGATCGTTGCTCCTCTCTCCATTCCGAGTGCCTTTCTCTGGACACATTTCATCGACGACATTCTCCACGTTAATGACAGGCATCTCCCTTCGCACTGTGTCGCACCTTGGACAGTCGAAGACCACATGCTCCGGCGTTTCATCCACGTTGCCACACCACGAAAAAGGGGTGACGCTGCGTGTCCGGTTCGGATGCAGGTATTTCCTGAGGCAGCCGTGGCCAGACAGAAACTGCGTCCGGTGATGGTTGACTTCTCCGTGATTTCTGTTCACCTAGGTCGGAAGAATCGGTAATAATCGATGTGTTATACACCGTATTCCACGCCTATTGCCACATTGCCAAAGACTCCGCTTTCACCACTTTCCATACTCTACCGGCTTCTCTCCGACTGTAGCTGTTAGCGCTGTCCTCCGCCGGGTGATGCCGATAGGGATCATTCTGGCGATAGCGAATACTGCTTCCGATTAGATGGTTCTGACAGATGGCTGTTCATAAACTACGAAGACAGTTTAGGGGGGGGGGGGGGTTGAAAATTATCCACGGCCCATACAAATTTTAAAAACTTTGTATGGAGAATTGTCTACCCAGGGGGAGGGGGGTCAAGAATCACAAAAAAAAAAAACTGTCTACGTAGTTAATGAACAGCCTCTGTAAGCACTCACAAACAACTCGCATGGCCATGAGCCGGAACGTACTGCTCAGCAGTGATGCAAAATATCATGACACTCACGTGACACTCGTCTTCGCATCAACCGACTATCGCTGACAGATCGTTTTGTCACGCAGTAAGAGTTAGAGCCATGGCAAACAACAATCACCAGTAATGGTCGCTGCTCACAAGCAAAACGTTACACTCGCTGCTGATGATGAAAAGCGCAACGAAAAAAGTCAAGACTTCTGCAGTACGATCATGAGAAAAAGCGAAACGACAGAAGAAAATGAAAACAATGCCTACGCATTCCAAGTTCGTCTCGGCAGGCGCGACTGTGTGAGTTACAAACAAAGCAGGCAACATGAAAAGGAAGCTGTTGGGCTCACTCACCAACACACTCAAATAAGCAAGCAAAGCAGCAACTGCTTCAAACGAGCACTGATGAGTGTCGTGATTGTCGAGAATGACCAGATCGGTGATGGATCACAACAGAACACGACATTCATCATTTGCTTTTGACTTCTTTCGTCAACTTGATGGATGGTCATGGAGAGAGCTTCGACGAGCACATTGATAGGAATGTACAAAGCGTTACTACCATCAGCTGTTTGGCGATCGTGATTGTGATAGGTGGCAACTGTGCTGCTCAGTTTCCTTTGGTTCTGCTTCGTTTCCTGTGCTGCAAACCAGGCTGGACCTCCATACCTCAGTATCTAGTGTGATGGTGCTAGGAATAGAGTTTTTTTTTAACTAGTTCGTTTATTTACTAGGCTCAGTCGTGTGTGACACTTTGCAGAGCCAAAAATCAGTAATGTTTGAATTTACAGTTTATACAACAGTAGTTCTAGGTTAGTATTGGGTACCAATTACTTGTGGCGGGTTCGAGGTTAATGGGTAACAATTTCGGTTGGAAGGATCTAGGTAGGAAACAGGTTTCTGAAGCCTCTTTCACATACTACTCTCGGACGGTTGACCAAATCTTGGCTGGGCAGGAGCAAGTAGCACAGAAACAGGAGGATAATAAGACTGGGACACAATGGCTGGAAATAGTTTGGAAAGGAGGGTCACATCAAACTTTAATATCAGACAAACAAAGGAATTCGTAGATCGCCTGCATGTAGGAAAAATCACGGGTTTCCAACGGAAGGGTTGTCTCCCTCGGGCCACTAGGGTATCCAATAGTCGTACTCTGGAGGCGTCATTACCCGGGCAATACCAAACTGCGTGATCGATGTCATCATAACCGGTTCTGCACCTACATATATTGCTGTCAACGAGGCTTATTCTGTAGAGATGTGCGTCTAGCGAGTTGTGGTTGGACATAAGTCTTGACATAACGCGAATGAAGCCCCGACTTACATCCAGACCTTTGAACCACGCTCTCGAAGCAGCATTTGGAATAATGGAATGTAACCACCGCCCAAGAGAATTACTTGTCCAATCGTTTTGCCAACTTAAAAGAGAACTGCTTAGATAATCGTAACTGCTTAGATGACGTACTAATGGGAAAAATTCTTCTATCATAAATCTCGCCTTCCTGCGCGCCCACCTTTGCGAGAGAGTCTGCCTTCTCATTGCCTGGGATTGAGCAATGTGAGAGGACCCATACAAAGGTAATCCTATATGATCTTTCGACCAGCAAACTCATCTGCTCCCTTACATTTGAAAGGAAATAAGATGAGTGCCTACCTTGTTTCATCGACCGAATAGCCTCAATCAAACTGAGACTATCCGAGAAGATGAAGTAATGGTCTATGGGCATGTCGGAAATCATCCCCAATGCGAAGTTGATTGCTGCTAGCTCAGCAACAATAACGGAACAAGGTTCCTGAAGTTTCCGAAAGGCGGTTGAGTATTCATTGAAGACGCCGAAGCCAATGGATCCATCAATGCGTGATCCATCCGTGAAAAATCTTCTGATAATAACCTGTTTCATGGAGAGATCATGGTCAATGGGAGAACTGTAGTTACTAAGGCATACACGAGGGGGATTATAGCACGGAAGGCTTATATCCGATGAAAAAGAATTAAGATAGATTCGCACGAAGTTTTCAATCACAAGGTTGTTACTGACACTACATTTAATCAATATTCTTAATGAGAGCTCCCAGAAACGGTTCTGCAGGGGTTTTACTCCCGCTAGAACCTCTAGGCTCATATTGTGTGTTGAATGCATACAGCCAAGGGCAATACGTAAACAACGATATTGAATGCGTTCCAATTTAATTAGGTGGGTTTTTCTTGCTGAGAGGAAGCAGTTTAATTAGGCCTTCCGGGTGAGCACCCCACCATTTCCCGGACATTGATCGTAGAAAGTTGATCCTTTGTTGACACTTTTGTTTCAAATACGTAATGTGGGTACCCCAAGTGCATTTTGAATCAAACCAGACTCCAAGGTATTTTACGGTTAAAGATTGGGTTACCAATCCCAAAAGATTTAGACGCAGTTGGGCTGGAAACCGCTTCCTTGTAAACACTACCAATTCAGTTTTTTGCGGTGAAAACTCGATCCCTACATTTCTTGCCCAGAAAGACAGATTATTTAGGGAATTTTGCTACGGTCTTTGCAAGATTTCCTCTCAGGTCAAGGCATCGTCTGCAAGCTATCTAATCGTGCATAGATTATCTAAGCAGTTATCAATATCTTTGACATAGAAATTATAAAGTAAGGGACTTAAACATGAACCTTGGGGAATAGAGTTGTTCAGCATGATTCTAGCTATTGTGTTGATGGCCTTCCAAGCATTCTCACAGACATATTCGATGTGACTGTTGAAGTTTAGCCGGTCATCGATCATCACTCCCAGGTATTTCAACAAGCGCTTCGAGGTAATAGATGGAGCCTTGTGGAACTCCCGTTGTGATTCTAATCGATCTCTGTCCCATATCTGTCTCGTAGACAAGAACCAGGCTCTGGAAGTAACTTCTCGGAATCCGGCTCAGGTAGTCAGGGATCCTCATCCTATGCAGCGCTTTGGCAATGGCTTCCAGCTGCGCTGTTGAACGCATTCTTGACGACGATCGTTATCACGGTGCAATATCGATCTCCTCTTCACTTCTGTTTAGACCATTGTCCGAATTGCATTAACCGTTGATATCCCTTTCCGGAATCCAATCTGCCTCTTCGACAATCTAAAACAAAAGCTGATAGTGCTAATTAGGTTGAAGCATTGTCCCTTTCAATTGACGATGTTTTTTATTTCCGTTGAATTCGAGAATTTGCGATGACAAAATCTCTTGAAAATTGAAAGTTAATCAAAATGTTTATGTACCATTCAAAGAAATATGTAATGCTCTTTTTTATTTTCTAAGAATAAATATTGCTGACAATGAAGCAATGTTTTTATAACAATTGCAAAAAACAGGTTGTCCGTGCTAAAAATGATTGTTCCAGCAAACAGCAATTCAAAACTAATAATTCTTAGCAGGAGTATAGTAAATAAATTAAAATGTAAAAGGTATATTGGATGAAAGACCTGTGCGTTGAGTTGATTGACATTTGAATGAAAAAGCACTTACAATCGTCAATTGTTAATTTTACCTCGTATGTACATTTCACCTCTGCTTCCCCTAACATTCAAATTACAGCGAAATTTAAGAATAACAATTATTCATAGCGTAGAGTTTGAAAATTCATGCTTAGTATCTCAAAAATTTAGTGAAATCTGCAGGCTGTCAAAATCGAGAAAAACAAGCTGACAAAATCAGGGGTAAACAAAATCGGAACAGCACTGTATAATAATCACTGCGACGTCGTGGTCGAGGTTTTAAAAAACAGTTCTACTCACTACACATTACATTTATTTACTAAACCACCAAATTACATTAATCAATGCTTATTCTAACACGTCTCAATCGTAACTAACTGACTAAAACCGAAGACAACATATCAAGAAGACTGGTAACTCTTCCATTTTCTCATACGAACGTTATGCGACAGGTACAATTATCTGCCGCTCAAAGGTAAATGCTTCGAACGAATTTGATAGCAAAGATTACATCCAAGGATTCTGGCAAAGTTGCCAGTCTTTTTCATATGAAGTCTTCGCTAAAACCCTATCGCGACTTATTTAATAATTATATTTGCTGACTAAGCCAGTAGCCTCGAAATGCTGTTGATGGGTGTCTGGGGTACTGCGGTTGTTTTGGCTGGTTGTGTGACAACATATTTATATATATATATATATATATATTTGTTCATTTTAAACGAAATGTATGGAATTTAACGGGTCAACTGTTCGTCATGTTAATTTGAACGTCTGTGCAAATTTGCAGAAAAATCGGAGATGATTTAGAGGTGCTTCAAGTTAATTTTATTTTTTTAAGGTAATTTACGACTTATAATATTTGTATCTCGAGACTGAAACAACGAAAACTGCTGTAACAACTTTCATAGCAAAGCTTAATGTGTTATCTATCAACTTTGTAACCAAAGGTTTACTATTCAAAGTGATTTTATTGAAGTTTGACTTAAATTCATGCTTGAAGATATCTTAAAAAGTGAAGAATTTTAAAGAATTTGTTCTACGAATTTTCCACCCATATGATATGAAAATGTGTAGTCTACGGCATAATGTTCCTCATTTTGTACTAAAAATTTCGTTCAAACATAGTTTTCGTGTAGATTCCATAGATTGAGAGATAAAAATCAGAAAAAAGGCTGTTATAGCTAAAATTCACAAGAGAACAGAGTCAATAAAAGTTTCAATTAAATTGACAGAACATAGTTGCATTGCTTTTCAATGACGACCGATGACTGTTTCATTGATATATGTTTTTTTCATAAATATGAATCCTCAGTAAACGTGTTTTTTTTTTAATCAAAGGCAAGTGTCACTCGAACCATTCAAAATGTTCGTTATTTTATAAATTGCTGCTCGGCTCATATATATATAGCTCTCAGAATTATAAGGGTCTAACTGCGATGGTCGATACTCTTCATCCATTTTCACTTTTGATAATAACGCGGCAGGATTAACATTTCTCAGTGCGTGTGATGTTGCTTTACAATATCTTACTACACTGTATTGAAATAATTTTGGAAAACTGGTTCACTTAACTGCGCTAATGCGAAGAGAAAATCGATCATTGCAGTTACGCCCTTATGATTCTGAACGCTAGATATAGCTTTGACTCTTTGACTCTGACTTTGTCTCATTTTTTAGAAATCAATTTGCCAAAGCACTATTGCAGCAGCAACTTCAGAACAAAACGTTTTCCGAAACTATATATATTGAATTAAACAACTGGGTCTGAATTAAAAAAATCCGATCACCGGTTCACAATATCACAACCAAAAAACTCACTCGAGAACAAAACGTATACAATAAGTGACTCATTTAATCATCATCAAGAAATGGAAAAAAAAATGAAAGTTGAGACCAACTGAAACAACAATTCTATTGCTAGGCAGTCGAAACATTTTTGTTAATTTTTAAGTTCTGTGAAACTTTCACAGAAGTTATATTTTTTCATAAACTTTTTTTATTTTTTTTTTAATTGAAGAGATCATTTATTATTACTTAAGCTCAAATCACTTTTTTAGATCTTTTACCAAACATTGCTTTATTTTTTTGAGATGTGTATTTTTCCAGAAATGTAATTTTTCCCCTTAAATTTATCTCTAACAGGTCTGTTCTGTTTGAAAACGCCATTTTGAACTTTTTTAGCAAGATTCAAAATGGCCGAATTTTTGCTAAACTTTTAATTGTTGATCATAAAAGAAGGTCGCCTCAGATCGATACGTCACTTGTGTCAATAAATCATACTAGGGTTTTTGATCTAATTTCCGTCCTACTAAGCACAACGCGCACTTTACCTCTCTTTTCTGAACAAGTTTAAACTAAAAATGTAATATTTCTGTCAAAGATGACTTCTAAATTTATTCACCTTTCCATACGTACCGTTGAATTTGATAAAGAGTCACAAATTTTTGAGATATTGTTTAAAATCTAATACTGCTTCTTGATTCTAAATTCGTCCTACGAGTTTCAATTCCGTCCAATCGCATTGAAACGCCATTAGATTTTCTTCGTCTTACGGATAAACGTAGAAAAAGGGGATTCGCTAGGAGCGCTTCTTTTGTTTTGAGAACAATGAGCGTAAATATAAATACAATGCGCTCTAACAGGATTTATGTTGTAGCTAATGAACTAACGCATCGGAACAAACCTATTATTGATTTGTGTACGGTAAATCATTGATATTATTGATCTTTTCTGATCGATAGAACGGAAATGGGCGATTACGACGAAGTAGCGCTCTACCCTATATTCGCAAGGAAGTCTACAAATTTTACATCCCAAAAAAATCCTAGGCCAGACGAACCCAGTTGCCTCTTTCTTTATAACTGCATCTCTACCGACTGAGTTAAGGGAGGCCCCAACTAATTTATTTTCAAATTAAACCACTACTCATGTCGACCCAATGATACATGTTACACGATATTATCCATATCTCAAAGAATACTGATCACCTTGGCATCGAGATGAAAGCTGCCAATATCCACCATGGCATTCTGTGACGATCGGTTGAAAGATGTGCGGCTATTGGCAGAAGTAAGATTTTCTAATGAACCGATGTTGACAGAAATTGACAAGTGTTCTTCGGAATCCCTCGTGTCAATAGCATTGACTGTATTGCCATGCCTTGGATGCGTTCACTTCACTCACTCACTTCAAACGAAATCCAACCACGGGGCGGATCATTCCACCAACTGTGAGAAAACAAATATCATTCCATCAAATCAACAACCGAACCATGTGTTCCCCCCATTCGCATCGTCAGCATCTATCAAAATATTCATAAGAATATCCAAAAGACATCAAAGAAAAACATTGGCGCCATCAACTCAACGGACGGTCAGTCAGTCAGCCAGTCAATTCCGTTTCGTTCTAATGAACTTGTTTGTTTATCTATTTCGAAATGCGGAAAGAAATCACCCCCTTCCCTGAGATCTAAGATTAAGCATCCCCAGCGGGAGGCTATGGAATACGGATTCGCCAATCGGTCGAAGGGGTAGCATGCGTGGGGTG
This sequence comes from Ochlerotatus camptorhynchus, assembly GCF_037179485.1. Classification (NCBI taxonomy): domain Eukaryota; kingdom Metazoa; phylum Arthropoda; class Insecta; order Diptera; family Culicidae; genus Ochlerotatus; species Ochlerotatus camptorhynchus. Next base: position 1,182,148 of record NW_027040630.1, on the reverse strand, counting down.
GCATACTCCCAATTTATTTATGCATGCACCCATCATACCGTGTCTAACTAATCGCCAAAAAACTACTCCCTGTTACGAAATATAGCATGTATTTTGTTTCTACTACAAAGCGCCAAAAAGTGGGCATTGATCATCATCATCATCATCATCATCACCAAGGCAGCAGCGTCAGTACGTACCGTCGTCGCAGCAGGCACTAGGAACCGTTTGTTGTCGAAGTAGAACTCGAAGGTCCACCAGAGAGAGTAGTTTGCCATTGCAAGCCGTGGGAAGCGGCTTTAGAAGTGAGCGAATATTGTGGCCAGCTGAAAGTGAGTGTAAATTGACGACGACGATGGGCGGTCAGTGAACAGCATTCAGAGCAATCGAAACGTTGGACGAGTTGAAAAATCAGTGGAAAGCACGTGAGAATGAAAATAAATACATTTCTACATCATACTTGCAGAATGAAGTGATGCGAAGAGTTCAAATTGGTGGAACGGTTTTAAGTTGGTGCAGGTGTCAGGAAATCAAATGTCAGCTGTCGGTTAAGAAAATAAACAGTTTTGCGTTCGTGATCTTGCCGGGCAGTGTCAAAATAAAACATTGATATGATTTTGTTGGAAAAAGATTTGAAGTGAGCAATCAACCGGTCTTCCGAATCCATGAAGGTGGTACTGAAAACATCTGGCGGTAATTTGCTGAAAGTTAAGTTGCGATCCATGCTGTGTGCCCTGTTTTTTTTCTGATTTCGAAAATTTTCTTTATGAACTCAACCTCGTTGGGACCCGAGCGAGCGGCATTGTTTTCTTTTTCCGTGGTATAATAACCGTACACACTTATTTTGATGTGTTTTCTCAACGTCGATTTACGATGTTCGTAAATTTCTGGCTTCGAGACAGAGAGTGGATGAGATGTCGTCGTTAACCAACAACGCGGGAACACAGAATGTTGTTAGCAACGCATGTTAGGTTGAAATTGAAAAATGCTTTCGAATGATTTCTACGCGGGAAGACCAACCGGCTAGCACAGAAATAGACGCTCCTGTTTAATCCATGCTCGACCAATCAATCGTGTTTTAAATTGGTCTATGTCAACTGAAACGTTGGAATGAAGGGGTTCGTTCTTGTATATGCTTGACTTCGGTTTCGAATTATGTACTTCATGGTTTGAAATGGCTTTTGAATCTCTTGAAAGCAATGTAGACATAGAATTTCATTTTATATGATCCTAAATGTGCAGATCGTTAAAATTTATGAGTGTTTTAATTGAGTGCTTTATTTTTTTTCCATCCGATTCCTATACATCTTTCCAAACATACTTTAAAATGCTACACGCAAAACAAGTTTATCTTACATCCAATGTAAGGTTGGATTTATTACATCCTGTGCGTATGTTTCATACAACAAATGTAATGACAGTTATTGCAAGGACTGCAGCGTACAAGCAAGTATTTCCAAATTGCATATTTTTGTAGAGATCTTGGAAAAATATGCTTACTTAAAAATTACAGAATCTGTTCATGTCGCGAAATATCCGAGGAAACCGACGTGCCCGAGGCTTTGCCCTCCGGGGCCCGGGTGGACTCTCCCGAGATCCAGAGCCAATTGCGAACCTCCTCGGCGAATACTTTGAGTCGCTGTCCTGCATTGAGGCCTACAACGATGATTTCAGGAACCGTAACGGCGTCTCCACCTCCAGCATCGAGAACGTGACCCATACCCGATGACGAAGATACACTCACAATTAACAGGCCCTTCACCATGGATGAATTGAACTTTGCCCTCAGAAACGCCAAAAGCAACTCCTCCGAACCGGATGAGGTTGGATACCTGATGCTGCGGAACCTCCCACCCACGCACAAAGGAACCCTTCTCGAGCTCCTCAACCAGGCATGCACGGGTCGTCAGCTGCCTGACTCCTGGAAACATAGCCTTATCGTCCCCATCCCGAAAAACCTCGGTCCAGCACTATCACCGAAGGATTTCCGGCCGATCTCCTTGACCAGCTGCTGCAGCAAAATAATGGAGCGTCTGGTCAACCGGAGATTAGCGAGATTCCTTGAGGGGAACAACCTACTAGACCAACGACAGCATGCTTTCCGTCCTGGCCACGGAACTGGTACACACTTTAACAGCCTTGGCCAGATAGTACATGAGCCACTCCGTAAGGACCAGCACGTTGAGGCAACAGAGCCTGGACACGCCAAGTACTACAGCAGCTAGCCAGATGGGGCCTTTTTGAAGAATTTCCTGCAGGGCAGAACCTTCCAGGTGACCGTCGGGAACCACCGATCCAGCACCAGACGGGAAGAGACCGGGGTTCCCCAGGGTTCCATAATTGCAGTGGCCATCTTCCTGGTGGCAATGAACGGAATCTTTATGGGGCTTCCTAAGGAGATTTGCATTCTGGTCTATGCGGACGACATTTTGCTACTGATCATAGCGAAGACTCTGAAGGCCATGAGGGTAAAACTCCAAACTGCAGTCTCCGCTGTTGGCCAATGGGTCGTCTGCCGCCTTGGCCACCGACCACTTCCGACACCAATCAAAATCAACAGCCACACTATCCCTAGAAAGAAGACCATATCCATCCTCGGGGTCACGATTGACCGGAATTTTTGGTGATGATGATGTCAGGACTAATTGTCGAACATGATTGAACCAGAGACGATGTTATATAAAAGACGCGCGGAGAGAATAAAAGTAAATCTGGTTGCACGGCCAACTAATTTCTTTTTCTGCAAGGTTTGGCAACGCGCAATTTTGTGTTTATTTCAAGTGACTTTTAATTTGAGCGACTGTGTAAGTTGTGGCTTACCTGCCAGCCTATAGCTGGCCCGATTTACCCCGGCGGGGTGGCTACGAGCAGAGTACTTCCTTCAAAGGCGTTCGGATTTTGGGCGTTAACGATAGAAAAAGAGAAAGGAATGTGAAATTTTAGGCGGCTATTCTACTCTAACCTTTCCCTTTTCTCCTCGTTGTCCTCGGTGTCAATCGGTGGGGCCTTTCGACGATAGCGGCGACGGTTACTGTTCTTATCGGTTCACGTCGGCTCCAGACACGGTCTGTTCCGAGCGTTTTCTCCTTCACTTTTAGCTGCGTAGCAGCGGTCCTTGGCGTTTAGCGGGGGGATGAGCAAGGCTCCTTTATCGGAAGCCCCCCCCCCCCGGTGACGATGGAGATGAACCACCGGACCAACTACTCGCCGTAGATGGTCCCGGTAGTCACCGCAGTGCACTACCCAGGCGAACGCTCCTTCGTCCCTCCTTGGCTCTTAACTGCGGTGGCGAGACTGGCTCTACTGGCTGAGCCACCGCAGTGAGGACGGTGGGTGTTCGGGGATCCTTGGTGGTTAGCCGGGAAGCGAAAGAATCCTTTACGCTTAGCTTCCCTTGGCGGCGATCCGACACCCTTCACTTATGCAGCTCACGAACCACGGCACTTTTCGAGGAAACGACGTCACTTCCATGTGACGATGCTGGGAATTATCCCTCCAGCGGACACACGCCACGAAAACGGCACCAGCGGACCGGGCAAAAAACGCGTCGATTTCCAACCATGGCTCGTAACTTTTTCGTTCGTACTCTCTGACAATCACCGACAATACAACAACCGCCATAGTTCTCCTGCAACCGCGCTCGAATGTTATGCTAATGCCTTCTTTTGCAGCGGGAGGAGAAACGGGACCTATCTTTATTATAGACGCGAGACAATTCAAAACGATAATTTTTACGCTACATTCTAATCCTAAAAACAAGCCTACACGAATAAAATCTACTATGAAAATAACAAATTAAAATATTGACAAATAAAGCAGTAGTGAGTATGTTACCGAGCGTGCAACCAAAACCAAGGTTGCAAAGACTCATTTCAGCTAAAATAATGTTTTTCGGAATAATAAAACCAAAAGATGGTATGATGGCATGTTTTACTTGTAACTTACAAGAAGAGGTTACAAAGTATGCGTTGGAAACATAAAACCTGTAAATTTTGCTTTCTATGAGTCACAATCAGTGATTTGCTGATCGCTGAGTGAGTGAGTGAGTGAGTGAGTGAGTTTGTGAAAAATTGCTGATTGTGACTCTCATGAAGTGAAATAAACAGGTTTAATATGTCAAACACATTCTTTGCAACCTCTTCTTGTATCCTACCAATTCAAAATTTGATCATGGCATCTAATTATTTCATAATTTAGAAAAACATTGTTTTAGCTGAAATGAGTCTTTGCAACCTTGACCAAAACCAAAACAAATCATAACAGACAAGACACACGCTCATGGCAAACACGTTAAAAGAGTGGGTTATTAATTGTCACCCTAGACGAGGGTTACAACTGTCGTGATGCTGAACACGGTAAAATGAATACCCTTATAAAAATAACCATAAAATAGAGCTTAACGAGGTCTTCGGGGTATCATCCAAACCATTTGTGGGATAGTCTACCTATCCGGGATACAGTTCGTTTATGGTATTTGTATATTAGGGTACTTTTTTAACCGTATCGGTAGTATCGCTATTCCATGGAAGTATTTGAAGACTCAATTTTTGACAACTCTGTAAATACTACAGAGCGTTGCACAAAATTATTCAATTTGCGATTGTAACTTCCTATCATGTATGCGTGAAATCTCTCTTTCACCAATTTTACTATCTTGAAAAATTACACCGATTTTTGTAACAGAGCCTGATGATGTATTTCGTTGTGCTTGAGCAAATATTTCGTGAGAACATTATGAGAATTCAGCTGATGAATAACAATAATATTTCTTGTCCAATGTCACGTTTCATACGTAAATTTAATTACAATTATTTAAATCTCAACAGTTAACCAGCGTCTGGCTGAAAAGCTCCTTAATAAAGACAAACAACCTCATCAATTAAATTCATCATTAATCTCAATACTTCCCACGCTTTTCTTCGTGAAGCACTCGTCTTTATTTACATTGCTCGATTCCAGCGTTTGACGGTTCGATTGGAACTTTTGGCTTCAGTCTTCGTGCGTCTCTTATTTAACATCGTCTCTGTAATGAACATCCTCCGCTCCCTCTCCGGGCCGCATAAAACGAGCAACAGGGCCATCGTACTCAATACCGCCAGAGCCATTGTTCATAGCCGACTGACCTACGGAATTGAGCTCCAGCGATTCGGTCGTCACCCGACTAGCGCCGGCAACACGAATTGCGACTGGACTTCTGCCCTCAACACCAGCCGATACCGCCTGTATTGAAATCGGAGTGCTCCCTTTCCGATATTACTTGCGGAAACAATCTGTACCAAAGTTGTGGGCCTCGACGAAAAATTAAGCGGAGACGGAGAATTGTATCTCCTCACAGAAGGGAAACGAATCCTCCAGGAAATAGCTCACCAGGAGCTCCCCCCGGTAGCCCAGCTCCACTGGAACGGAGCCAGAGAGTGGGGTTCTTCCCCCATCCGAGTGGAAAAATCCATGACCAGCAGTTCCGAGCAGGAGACAACTCTACGGCAATGAGATCCTACCTCACCGAATTACTAAAAACACGGTTCCACAACTGTGAACTCCGTTTCACCGACGGCTCCAAGGCAGGAGGCAGGGTCGGCTTTGGAGTAACTGATGGACAGACCTCACACTTCTGGAGACTCCCCGATCAATGCTCGGTCTTCTCGGCCGAGACTGCAGTCCTTCATTACGCGGCACTTGAATCCACCACCGCCCGCCACCCCTGGATTCAGGCCATACAAAACCACACTCCCCCCCCCCTGGTTCCTCTTTCATGTGGATACCGGGACACTGCGGAATTGACCGGAAACATAGAAGCAGACCACCTCGCAGCCATTGGACGAAGTGGCCGACTCGCCACTTCGGTCCCCAGACAGGACCTGAAAATTTGAATCAAATCAACCCTCAGGACGGCATGGGACCGCGAATGCTTCGCCAGGAGAAACCTCTTCACCTGGGGGTAACCCTTCCCTTGACGGATGTCCCAAGATTTAACGACCAGAGATCCCTGTCCCGGTTAAGAACCGGCCACACCCGCATCACCCACAACCTGGGGAGCAGCAGTGGCGGAAACTTCCACCAAAGATGCGACACCTGCAGAACAACAATGACGGTTGAACACATACTAATAAACTGCCCTTGCCCTTCCACGGACCACGAGAACTCTACGGGATCCCGGGAAACATCCGAAACGCCCTTCGGAACGACCCGGTAGCAGAGACACAACTGATATGTTTCGCGAAGGAGGCCGGAATCTACAGGAGAGCTTAACCCATATATATATATTATTACAGTAGGCCCGGCATTCCCTGCCGGTAGCGGGTGCCAGGTCTCTCCTGGCAGTTTATACCGGTGAGGCTCTGCTGGGGTCCTCAAAAGAAAACAGAAAATACAAAAGATGACAGCAACATAGAACAGTTAGGTAAAATAAGTTCCCCTCTGCAACCGCAACCATCAGGGATCTCCCCTCCGGAATCCCTCTCGGGCATAGCCTCATTCAACTCGTAAAATAAAAACTCTGTACCTTCTCTCCCTTTGGGATACCCCCTTCTGGGGTGTCCAGAGATGAACCAGTCCAAGGCTGAAAGTCTCCTTAATAAAGATTTATAAAAAATAATGTCGCGAAATATTGTAAATTCTGCATTATTTCATGCAAACTTGTAGTAGAATTTTACATTTCCCGGATGACTGTAGGAATGCTTTCAAAGAATTTCTTAAATTGCTTTTCAGAAATGCATGTTTAGAATCATTCTCATTTGTTTTTAATCATCCTTGCTGTTCGCTTGGAATTCTTTTTGGGATTCCTTTAAAAATCTGCTCAGAATCAGGATGTCGACTACCTGAAAAACCTGGAAAATCTGGGAATATCAGGGAATTCATTTTTGGACCTGGAAAATCAGGGAATCTCAGGGAATTTAATTCAAATTCAGGAAAATATTTCCTTACAAGAGAATCTTATTATTAAGTTTGACTGACTTCGCTAGTTTCAAACAACTTAATTACTCGGATTAGTTTTGTACCTGCGTGTTGCAATTTATCCCGTTTTGTGTAGTTTTGCCGCCGAGGGTAATATTGCCGTGTTTCTCACGAGCGTGTGCAGTGTTTGTTATGCATTGTTTTTGTTGTCATTTTACGGCCGACAACGTACTCACCACTATGCCTTCGTTAATAATTTTAGTTTGTAAATTTTACACGTTATTTTATTCGGTTTTGTTGTTTTTAGTTTAGTTAGATAGGGAAAAAATTATCGTTTTAGATTGTATCGCGTCCAAAATAAAGTTAGGTCCCGTTTCTCCTCCCGCTGCTAGATAAGGCGAAAGCATAAATGAACATGACAGTCGAGCGCGGTTGCAGGAGAACGATGGCGAGTTTTGTTATTGTCTGTGATTGTGACTATAAAAGAGAGAAGTAACAATCCATGAAAGGAGTACGACGCGTTTTTGCCCCGTCCGTTGATTTTCCGGAAAAAGTAAGGATATTGCGGTTTTTGTGGCGTGCGTCAGCTGGACATATCATCCCCAGCATCGTCGGGTGTGTAATAGTGAAGTTCCCCCGAAAAGTGCCGGCCCGTGGATTGTGAGCTAGGACATAGTGAAGGTTGTCGGATCGCCGCCATTGAGGAAGCTAAGTGAAGAGTAGTTTTTCGCTTCCCCGGCTAATCCCCAAGGATCCTCGAATACCGCCGTCCTCACTGCGGTGGCTCAGCCAGTAGAGCCAGTCTCGCCACCGCAGTTAAGAGCCAAGGAGGGACGAAGCAGGCCGAACCGAAGGAGCGTTCGCCTGGGTAGTGCACTGCGGTGACTACCGGGACCATCTACGGCGAGTATTTGGTTCGGTGATTCGTCACCATCGTCGCCTGGGAGGTTTCGAAAAAGGAGCTTTGCTCATCCCCCCCGCTAAAAGCAAAGGACCGCTGCTACGCAGCTAAAAGTGAAGGAGCCAATGTGAACCGACGTGAACAACAACCGCCGCCGCCGTCGTCGAAGGGCCCCACCGTGTGTCACTGAGAATCAGCGAGGAGAAAGGGAAGGTTAGAGTAGAATAGACGTCTAAAATTGCATTTTCTATTTGTTGTTTTGTTTCACCCAAATCCGAACGACTTTGGCAGGTAAGCCGAAGCTTATAGGAAGGTGTATAGAACCTTTGTTACCCAGTACAATCTCATTTCTAATATTATCTAGTTAAATTAATTAGGGATCGATTGGGAATGTTTTACACAGGTGAGATAGCTTGTGTGGATGGCTATCGATCACAGACGGCAAGATGTGTGAAATCCGATGTTAATACTTATGTTTCGGTAGTGACAAAGGTAATAAGGAAATCGCTTTATCTTCAACACCAAACGTCAGATCGGTATGAAATTTTTCTACAGGTAGATATTGATAAGATCTTTTCACTGTTAAAAATTTCATGGAGTGTACCGTTGATTTTTAAAACATCATTAACTAAAATCATTATGCCCTATATATCTCCGGAACCGAAAGTCAGATGGAGAAAAAATTCAATAGCGATCAATGGCAGAATGGAGCCTTTCTAACGAGATATCAACCATATTGATCGGATGAGCCATCTCGAAAAAAGCTTGCCTAGATGAAACGCGTCCACAGACGCACATACAGACATCAGCAAATTTCATCTTGCCGGGTCGATTTTTGATGTTCAATTTGATTCTACGATATCGTAATCAAACTGTCGAGCCAGATCGAGCCGAGTTCTATCGATTGGGAATGTTTTATAGTTGTGTGGATGGCTATCGATCACAGACGGCAAGACGTGTGAAATCCGATTTTAATATCTATGTTACTGTAGTAACAAAGGTAAAAGAATTTCGAATTTATGGTTGTTCAAAGCTTGATGTTGCATTTTTGGTATTTCGATGATTTTGATCGTCCTCCTCTGGTTTCGCAGGTTTGCAAGGTGCATCCAGTTTCCGATGTCGCATTTATTTTTTTTCTAATAAACGGAAGTCTGATACTGGACCATTCCGTTGCCTACGCTGTCCGAACTGTGCAAGTGATCCATCTCTTCACGTCCTGCAACGGCACCTTGTGCGAGTATCGAGGAACAGATAGGCCTGACCCGGCTAGGTTGTCCGCTTCGACGTTCCCTGGGATTTCACAGTGACCGAGAATCCATGCGTAGGTAGTGTTTGGTGGCGCAACCTTCACGATGCCCTGGATCCAGGGGTGGATCGGGACCTCCGAGGAAAGGATCTGAACAACACTGTGGGAGTCCGACAGGATCAGGATTGGGCAATCCGCAGGAACCGTGACGGCAAGAAGAATAGCCGCTGCTTTTGCCGAAAACACCGAACAGAACCCAACCGAATCGTTCGGGAAATGTCACCAGCGATTCCCATTCCGACTCCAGCTCTCGATCTTGACCCGTCCGTGTAACGATGCATGTAGTTTGGGTATAATCCGGTCAGCTCTGCTACCGATCTCCTGAGGGCTACGGAAATGTCCCCGGCTCGGAACTTCTCCTCTATCCGGCTGTCGATGTTTGATGTGGGAGATTACCAACTCTTATCTTCGTACCAGTGAATCTTGGCGGTATTGGCTGAAAATGCAGCGTCTTTGTTGGCAATGGCTGCGTAGATGCGGTACCGGAAAGGGAGAGTGCCGGCTTCGACACAGCTGGCATCGGCTGGCGTCGAGAGAGACCGAAGATGATGCGCGTGTAGCTATTGTACACCGGAGCGAGTATTTGTATTGCCTTTTCGGTAGCGATGCAGGTCAGCTCCAGTCCATACATCAGCCGGCTGTCTACGATGGCCCGGGAAACACGGAAACGTACTTCTGTGTTGTTGGACCGGTGGGGACGGGAGATTGTGCGGATAAGGTTGATCCTGCTGCGACCTGCTGGCCTTGACCCCTTGAAGGTGCTGGTCAAAACTCAGCGACCGGTCAATGACAACCCCCCAGCAGTATCACAGTTTTCTTCAATGGGATGGCTTGATTACCGATCTTTATGGAAGGTCCGCAGACCCAATGTCGGTACTGGCAAACGTGGCACCTTGCGCTCTTTCTAGCAGACAGCTGAAAGCCTTTCGAAGCGTTCGTCCCGGACCTGTGGCTACGATTAGCACGTCGTCTGCGTACACGAAAATGTAAATGTTCGCTGGTAACCGCTCGAAGACACTGTTCATGGCTACCAGGAACAAGGTGACAGCGATCACTGAACCTTGGGGAACGCCAGTTTCCTAGCAGAAAGTGCGGGATTTGGTATTACCTACCGAGACTCGGAAGGATCTGCCAGTCAGGAAATTTTGGACGAAATGGATGATATGGCTGCTAAGGCCCCAGCTGACAAGTTGCTTCAGTACCGCGGGCGTCCATGTACGGTTGAAGGCTTTCGAAATGTCCTGGGAAACCAACTCCGTATGGAAACTGTTATCCTTGGCATTCATGAGGAGGTCTCCTAGCGTCGCAAAATACGTGGATGTACTGTGGGCTTGCCGAAAGGCGTGTTGGCGATGGTCTAGAAGGCCGCCAGACTCGAGAAACTGCTCCACTCGAACACCTTTGCCATGCAGCAGGTGAGCGCAATGGGTCGGAACTTCACCACGTCCCGTGTTGGCTCGTTTGCTTTAGGGATGGGGACAACCAAGCTCTCCCTCCAATGTTCTGGATACGAGTTTGTCTGCCAAAGCTGGTTGAAGAGTTCCAACATTTTAACTTTACCCGGGGTAGGCAGGTTCTTGAGCAGCGGGTAGCCGATCTCGTCTGGGCCGGCTTGTTTCTCGTTGCTTCTACTAAGCGTGAACTGAAGCTCCTGCCAGGTGGAATCGTGGTTGATCCTCAGGTTGTTCGTGTCCGGAGAAACTCGAAAACTGCTTACGGACGCAGTCGATGGGTTTGCTAGCCGTTGAAAGGTCACCTCGTACTTGGAAATCGCAGAGAGGTCAGCGAAGTAGTCGCTAAGCTTATCTGCATATCCGTCTACCTGTATATGCAGTGTGGCCGTACGGCGCTTGCCACTGAGGGCGTTGACCTTACCCCAGAGCTCCGCCGAAGAATGTGAGGCATTTATGCTTTCGAGGAAGTCCGTCCAACTGGATCGTTTGGCATCTTGGACCAATTGGCGACACTGGTTGTGCCGTGGCCTTGACTGCCTTCTTTATTTCAACTGAGTTGTTCAACTGACTTGTCTTGTCTAAGCCCAGCTTTAAGAGAAGATGATGCTTTTTCCGGAATACTTCTAGTTATTGTTCGTTATTGTGTTCTTACCAGCTTGCAATCAAGTAATCAGAGAACTAACGAAATGATAATTTAGGATAATGCTCTTACCTGGCAGAATTTTTTTTTATTTAATAATGATTCAAATATACGTACAAGCATTACCTTGACAGCTTACAGTGGCTTTATTGAGTATTCTAGGTCTTGCTCAGACTGGAAACCTGGTTAACTCATAAAATTAGTTTCTCAATGAAGTGTTAGGATTGTAATGTTGCTGCTATTTCAATTTAAATGGAATTACATAATTTTTTGAGGTGAAAGCACTGTTTTTACGAATTACCAATTGGAGGAACCCCCTACCGAATAAGCTTTTGGTTAAGCATATTATGCGGAATAACTTTCTTACGGAGCTGGGTCTCAAAATCGCCTCAAGGCAAAACAAATATAAAGTGGGATTAAAAACAAGTGCTTCATATGTAAAATGCAGGGTAACTAGTGAACCGGGAAAACCGAAAAAAAGCTTGACATTAGAAGTCACCGGGAAAATCTCGTGAATTTAGATGACAAATCTGGAAAATTAAACATCGTCCTCTTTTTGAAAACAATAAGCTTGCAAGACCCTTTGACTAGACTAGATACCACGGTATTTCAAAGAATATTTCCAAGGATGAGCTAGGCAAACTCTAAGAGAGTTTTTTTTTATTAAAAAAAACTTTCCGATGGCATCATCCTTCTTCAAACTACACCAAATGAAGGCTTAGGTACGAAAGCTTTTTTTTCCTTTATTATAGAGATTTTCTGCCTTTGGCTCGTTCATCTCTTGTTGTATTTTATACATAGTAGAGGTTAAGTTCTACTGGTTATCCGTAATCTTGTTCATTTTCATTTGCCGTTTAATTTTATAATTGTCTATTCCGCCTTTTGTCGTATGTATTTGGTTATTGTCTTCAGTTGCGGTTAGTTTACACGGCTGTTGAATTGGTTGAATCTGTGGTTATGATATGGTGAGTATATCCGTTGAGGTGTGGCGTCATTTTTCTGGCATTAACTTTTATGTGATTTGTCAAGTGACTCTACTAGTGGTTATTTTGTTTTCTTCTGTTAGAATTTCAGATAAGGTGGAAGAGATCTGCATCTTTCAGGAAACAGATCAAGGCTACTGATGTAGTTTGGTCGTCGTGAAGAACGTCGCGGATGCTGTTTGAGATTTGATGTTTTTCCCGAAGATCGGCATATTTTGGGCAGGCGCAGATAAAGTGCCCAACGGACAAAGGGACATGGCATAGATCGCACTGAAGATCTGCCGCTCATGTCGTGTGGGATTCTGGTGTGGCCGGTGCGAAGTCGGGATATTACCTTTTGTTCTCTGTGATCAGGGAGGTCCTCCCATCTGTGGATGCATCCTTTGAGCTTGCGTAAGAACAGTGTCGTTCGATTATTCCAAATAGTTGACCAAGAGTTGTGGTATCGTGGTATCGTGGTATCGTGGATGGGGACTTCATTTGTGAAATGTTAACCCGGAGCCTGCTAGATGGTCCACTTCGTCATTCCCCTTTATCCCACAGTGGCCAGGTATCCATGCGAGGCTTCGGCAGTAAAAACCGAACAAAGATCAGGTATACGATGGGAAGCGCAGAGATTTGGACCCGTTATCCCAATGCCTACGCCGAGGGGACATTTTGAACCGTCAGTGTAGCGAATGCAGTATCCGCTATATTTCTTGTTCAGCCATTCAGTGTCCGATTTCTTTAGAACAAGTGAATTGTCTCCAGCTCTGAACTAGCTCCTAATATGATTGTCGGTTTGAATCTCAGGTAGGCTCCAACTTCTTGAACCGCAGCGATGAAGTTCGGATATGGGTGGGAGGTTACAGTTGCAGAATCGATTCAATAGTCTGTTGACCTCTGTGATGAGGGTTGTCCCGTCATTCCCGGATGTCATCCCCATGTAACTCACTGCTCGTTTGCACTCCGTGCTGGCAACTACGTGAGCGAAAGGAAGCACCCCCAGCTTCACGCAAACGGCATCTGCAGGTGTCGAAGGCAACAAACTGGATACGGTTCGGATTGCATTGTTTTATGTAGAACTCAGCTTATCTATCACAGTGTCAGCTGCTGAACATAGAATTTCAATACCGTAGAGGAGCTTTGATTCCACGATGGCCCAAGAGACTCGTAACCTGATGTCCTTTTTCAATGCTGCGTTGAGGTTCGGCGGTTAAGACGAGCGTTACAATTATATTTGACATCTTTCAGGTGCTCCAAGAAGCTGAGTCGGTTGTCAAGTCAAGTCTTCTTGTAAGGAATCGGTTGGCTGTTGATTGTGATCGGTTGAAGTGGTGGCCGGTGCCTTGATTTGCAGGTGTGAGTGCGCACGCTTTTTACTGCAGAAAGGTTAAATCCGACTGAATCGGTCCAATGGACTACGGCATTTACTGCTGCCTGCAATTTCCTTCTTAGAAGAAGGTGACTTTTACCTGGAACTACTAAGACGATGTCATCCGCGTACACCAGGATGTAAATACCTTCCACTGGTCGAAGATGCTGTTCATGGCCACTAAGAAGAGGGTCACGTCAAGGACTGAACCTTGTGGAACGCCAGTTTCCTCGCTGGCTATTCTCGAGCGGTGATTCCCAGTTGTCACTTGAAAGGTTCTTTTCATAAGGAAATTCTGTAGGAAATGCATGATGTTCCCGGAGAGTCCCCACTGAGCCAGTTGTTTCAGTATTCCCGGAGTCCACGTCCGGTTGTAGGCTTTGGCCAAGTCGAGAGAGGCGATCTCTACATGTTGATCGTTGTCCATGGCTTCACCTAAGATTTGGCCGAGTGCAGAAAAATAGGTACTAGTTCCATGCCCCGATAGCTGTTTTCTTCGAGGAAATCAACCAGGCAACGGGTTACCATTTGTTCTATCACTTTGAAGGCACAGCACGTGAGCGATATAGGACGGAGTGCTGATAAATCCTCGAAGTATTCTGCGAGGTTTTCCGCGACTATGCTGGGGTGCCTCGTTATCACGCTCGCATTTTGAATAGTGATGCCCACGGATCTTCACTTGCCATTCAGTGTGTTAACTCTCGCCCAGATTTCAGCAGGGCTCTGATTCGAATTGATGCCGTCGAGGAAGGATTCCCACGATTCTTGCTTTGCCCGTCGAATTGTCTGTCTGCATTCATTTCTTTTCATACTATAATGTTTGATTGCTACTTCTTTATCCGGATGTCCTGATGGTAGACGTTTGACCGCGCGAAGGGCCTTTCGCCTTGCTTTCACCGCGCTTTTGGTTATGGCCGGGTTTCGAGTTTGTTTTGGATATGGCTTCAGTGGCTGCGCAGGAGCTCCGTGACATCACTGGGTTCTTCTGCATTCAATCTCCCATCTATTATACTTTGGAAAAGGTTCCAGTTGGCCTCAGCATACTTCCAACGTGGTCTTCGAGATGTTTCTGGAGGAGGTTTGCTAAGATTGATCAGTAACGGGTAGTGGTCGCTACCCATGGGCTCACTGGCTGTTCTCCAGCGGACTCTGCTGGCTAGGCCGGAACTGACCATGGACACATCAATTGAAGTGTTTTGTTGACCTCGTGTGAACGTATGGGAGCCGTCATTCATGGTGGTTAGGTCGCAAGTTTCAGCTACTTCGGGTAGTATTAAACCTCTCGTTTTTTTGGTTGGGCTTCTCCAAGTGGAATGGTGGCCATTGATATCGCCCAGGAACACCACTGGTTTTTAGGTACAATTTATAGTTTGCAGGAGTCGATTTCGGAGGTTTGAAATCTTCCCACAGGGTAGGTATATACTAACAATCGACATCGGGAATGGTGACTCAATTCTGACTGCCACGATAGGAAGATCCGAATTGATATTTATGGGCGTAGAGGGTATCGAGGCCAGAATGCCGATGGCTATGGAGAGGTAGATGTTTTGCTCGCACTTGTAGATCCAGCGGTATCTGCCCGATAGCGATTTATTAAGATGATCGACGGTGGTCCTATGGACTTCTTGTAACACTAGTGGGTGGGTTCTGTCCTAGCAGCATCTCTAGGTCTGTCACGTTTCGGTGGAAACCATTTTTATTCCACTGGATGATGTGGTTTATGCTGTATTCATTGATGGATGGTCTGTTTCCGTTGTTGGATGGTGGAGGCAGCGTTGGAAAAGATCGCGATATTTCACGAAGTTCACCAAGGGAAAAGTTTGCGAGTCATAGTGAGTTTTGATCCCAGCCGAGGTCGGTGGGATTTTTCTGAGGCATAAAAATCTCTGGTCACGTCTTTCTTCGGAAGGGAAGTAAAGCCGTTGGTCCCGGCCCATGTGTGTATTGAATGGGTGCGATATCCTACGCAGGTGTGGAAGCTGCCTTCCTGCACATTCGGTTGCCGTCAATGGATGGCAATCGATGTCCGTCGGTGATTGGTACTAGATTGCGGAACAGAGACCGTCGTTAAATAAAAAAAAGGAAAGGATAGTGAGTTTTGGTAAACTTTTCCAACACTGGATGGAGGTTTTCGCGATTGGCGTATCGGGACTCTATCAGAAGATGGCGTCCTGGAGGAATCCGTCCGTTGTAGGTTCGAGAGGTGCGTATTTGCGGGTAGTAAACCTGTTCCTCGTATGACGCTGATGGTGTGGTTTTCACAGTGCTGTTTTTTCATTTGTAGTCGGCACTCAGTGGAAGGACCGGATATATTTAAGGCTGCGGTATTATTCTGGTTGAGTTGAAATTGATCGTAAGCTTCTGGGTCGGAGAGTGCGGCCACGTGCGGCCATTGGGAGTGCCGGTGGGTGTACGTTGCTTGATGTGATGAGGTACGAAGGATCAAAAGGGTTCCATAATGCATCTCTGAGCGGTTATTAATTAATGTCGCGATTTGGTACTCCTCCGACCATAGTGCCACAGACAGCTCATGTGTAGCGCTGCAGGTGGATAGAAAATCCATATCGTGCGCCCGTTGGTGAACGTGCTGCCCAACATTCCTTTGAGCTTGTATATCTCCTTCTTCAGCTGTCGATTCTTTCCGTTTTCGTTGTATACCTCTATGGGCGATCCTGTCAGCACCCAATTATCAAACATTTCTGGCCTAATCTTGAAACTTTCCCCCCTTTTCGCTACTTTACAGCCGAAGCCGACTCTATAGGATGTGTGGAGGTGCTGGCCACGGTTTGTTCGACCATACTGATGGTTCTGACACTGCCCATATCGATCTTCCTTTGCTTCAAGGTCGTCCAGGAATACGAACGAGCAGTCATCTTCCGACTCGGTCGATTAAGGTAGTTACCCATATCACAAAATCGTTTTCCTGAAGATTTATACTCCGTTTACTTTTTTCTCAGATCTGGAGGTGCTAGAGGTCCCGGTGTATTCTTCGTCCTGCCGTGCATCGACAACTACTGCAAGGTAGATCTACGTACCGTATCGTTCGACGTACCTCCGCAGGAGGTTCTAACGCGCGACTCCGTAACCGTTTCCGTCGATGCCGTCGTGTACTATCGCATCCGTGACCCGTTGAATGCCGTCGTGCAGGTTGCCAACTACAGTCACTCCACCAGACTGTTGGCTGCGACTACCTTGAGAAATGTCCTCGGTACGCGGAATCTGTCCGAGCTGCTGTCGGAGCGGGAGGTAATTTCCCACTCGATGCAGGTCACTCTGGATGAAGCCACCGACCCCTGGGGCGTTCAAGTCGAACGCGTTGAAATGTAAGCCTATCCGTCAACCTAAATATTCTATCCCATACCTTAACTAACCTACTAATTTCAGTAAGGACGTCTCCCTGCCGGACTCGCTGCAGCGTTCGATGGCTGCCGAGGCGGAAGCTGCCCGCGAAGCCCGTGCCAAGGTCATTGCCGCCGAGGGTGAAATGAAGGCCTCTCGAGCACTGAAGGAAGCATCCGACATTATGTGTGAAAGTCCGGCAGCTCTGCAGTTGCGTTATCTCCAGACTTTGAGCAGCATTGCCGGCGAAAAGAACTCGACTATCATCTTCCCTCTACCGATCGAACTAATCGGACCGTTGATGAACATCAGCTCGAGTATTACCAGCAGAATGGCGGCTGCACCGGTGGCTCAACCAGTGGCGGCACCTGCTGCTATGCCTCATCCAGAAGCAATCGACTAGCATTTACCAATGGAATGTAGACAGATGCTGTGGCGCTTCGACTCGTTGTAGGAATGGGAGTTGATAAAAATTACAAACACCTGTTAACACAATTACCTTAATCAATACGAAACAAAGATGCCAATCGGGGGATGTGAACTCAAGTCATTTCACTTTAAACTTAATGATTTAAAAGGGTATTTTGCACACCTTTGATGGCGTCATATTAAACGCTTTATAACTACACCAATCGGGGAGACAGTATTTCCGTTCTTCTCGAAGTGTGGTAATGTTTTCAGATACGTGCCAAAACCATACCGACGATGTGTGTGCTAATGGATATTTAGTAGGTAAACAATGATGCGAATTTGCAATGAGCGGCGTGACGCCGGAGTTGGTTTTAGTAGAGTTATCTAAGTCCTAGATGTTGTAAATACAAGTTTTTACAATTCGAAATGGTTTTGCTGACTAGTAGAGAAATTCCTTGAACAGTTTGGTTTTCAGTGTTCGTTATACACAGAGGCGTATTCTGAATCACGAGTGAGGTGAGGTGGCAATAGTCATCGAGAGAGAGGTGATTATCCATTTGATGTGCACGGAGAGTCACTCGCGGCGACTTTTGTCACCTCACTAGTTACACCTCACTCGCGGCGCATAAAATAAGGAGGACTAAACTTTCGACAGACTTTAAATCGATCATTGACCACATAGACCGCATTCGGAACCACCGTGATGACCCCGTGGTAACCTCTACTGTGTTACCTGACTTACAACGAATGTACGTTGTTTACGAGTACCCCGAATACAACGTATAATTTTACATTGCAAATGCTATGCAAAATTAGACGAGTCGGGGTACGCGTATACAACGTATATTCATTATAAGTCAGGTAGCACAGTCGTAGGGGACGTTTGCACAAACAATCAATACAAAACTAACGATTTTAAATTGGCTCACTACTTGACTAGCCTATTGGTCCCAAGCAACCGATTAACGTACCCCATTCTAGTCAAAATTCTAGTACCACACTATGTTTGTTTTGATTCGCTATGAAAGTTTGACAGATAAAATGAGGGGTTAATGGATTTTCCTATGTTTCGAGGGGTGAATCGATTAGCTTGGGACCAAAGAGAGTACCAGAGCTGAGCCAAAAAGTTGAGCAAGTTTCTTCGGGACCTACTAGTCTTAGAGTTACCTCTATGATTGCACTTTTACACAAAAACATGCCGTGCGACATAGCTCTGAAATTTATTTATTGACTACATTGGTCATAGGAACAAGGGACAATTGGCGTTAACGACACCATCGAAAAAGCGTCTCTTCTAGCAAAGATTGACAGTTTCTTATGGGAATTTTCAGTGAAGTGAAAGGATAGTACCATAGAGGTAACTCTAAGACTAGAAGGTCCCGAAATAACGTGCTCAGTTTTTTGGCTCAGCTCTGGTACTCTCTTCGGTCCCAAGCTAATCGATTCACCCCTCGAAACATAGGAAAATCCACTAACCCCTCATTTTATCTGTCAAACTTTCATAGCGAATCAAAACAAACATTGTGTAGTACTTGAGTTTCAACTAGAATGAGGTACGATAATCGTTTGCTTGGGACCAATAGGCTAGTCAAGTAGTGAGCCAATTTAAAATCGTTATTTTCGTATTGATTGTTGGTACCAGAGCTGAGCCAAAAAGTTGAGCACGTTATTTCGGGACCTTCTAGTCTTAGAGTTACCTCTTTGTTATTGTCTCCTCTTCTCTTAGACATTGATAGGCCCTTTTCTCGTGTTGCGCGAGAAATGTGTTTGCGAAGGCGTTGTTATTAAGGCTGTGAACCATTTGCCGAGTTAAATTTAACTCGTGGTTAAAAGTGACATTTCGAAAGTTATTTTCTATGTTCGAAAATCCCCGTGCTGTCGATCGACCGGTTTTCGAGCCACGGTTGTCAAAATTTAACTTCTTGTCTGTCAGAAATAACCATGCTCGGATAGCAGGGTTAATCGATAACTTTTCATCTGTCAAATTTTAACCAAAAGTTAAAATAATCCACCAAATGGTTCAGAGCCTAAAGAGCCTGAATTTATAAAGAGACGACATCAGGCATCCCTAGTAGCACGCTTGTCACAAATCAATTGTAGAACCTTATATACGACTTATTTCAGTCATAAACAAGTTGCTGTAACTTATTGTGATGAAAGTGTGCTACTCGGTATCGTGATTTTTGGTTGTGTAGCCGTCCAAACTAACATTGCAGGTTTTATCAAGGTTTTATAGCATTCTTCAAGACTAAATCTTGGTCTACAGAACCCTCATAAATCAAAAATTGTTACTTGGGGTGTGCTCTGACGAATACGTGGTCTTGCTGGTGTTCCATCGCGATCCGTTCTTTGTATGTCGACCCGAATGATGCTGCTTTGTCAGGTGACCAGCGTTCGTCACGCCGTCCGAATGTGGAATCTGCGTCTAAGGCCGTGGCCAGGGTAGACGCGACACGCGACGCGACGCGATGCGACTCACGCAAGGAATAATAATAAATAATAAGATTCTTTTGAATTGGTCGCGTCGCGTCGCGAATCGCGTCTACCCTGGCCGTACCCTAAGGCACGATCGCTGATCGGTTTCCAAGCGAATACCGTTCGATTCACCGTCCGATAGTGGAATGGTGGAGGCGAACCAGCCCAAGGCTGAAAGCCTCCCTAATAAAGATAAATTAATTAATTAGTGGAATGTGTTGGCTCGACTGCCAACGTGATGTTTGACTTGAATCTTAAACGGCTGCTCGTTGGGCCTTGCCAACAGATGACGACAAATTCCAGCTGCACCAGCTGCGAGCCGACATCGCTTACTCGGAATCGGTAGTTCTTAAAAGAACACCGCGAAAGTAAAACTCTTTTTAGAGCAGCGACGGCAACAAGCAACGGTGGAACAGCAACTCTCCATTTCGGAAGTAGAGGGAACAGGAACTCCACTGAGCAGGACCACCGACAAAACTAGGACGGTAACAGGGACCCCTTGCATCGATATCGAATCGACGGGAAAACTGGAATTTTCTTTCTTGGATAGGATAACTTCAGCTTCTTCACTTTATCTCTATATTGCTTGGCAATTCGGAAACGACTGACAATGTGAATGCGTGATTCGCTTGGTTTTATACTTTTTTGAATCAAAGAGAAATTAAATGACGATGATGATTGGTCTAACAATCTACTACGCAAAACGGAATGAACGTGTACAATGTTATAAAAGCTAGTTTCTGATTGGATGTTTACACTTATTTCTGTTCTTATTGCTAGTGTTAGTAAGGGAAGCCGTTTGCCCGCGGCGTTCTCGGGGTTAGTAAAACAAAATGCAAGGAGGGGAAAAAGGATAGGGAAATATTTCTGCTGTGCTGATTTCTGCGGCCAACATCGGAAACGTGGAGTGGTTAGCGGTGGCGGTGTAATCGATACACGGCAGTGGTACCAATCTATTCGCTGTTGCGAACATCCTCCCCGGCGCAAAGAGATGGGTTGCCAGAAGTCGTAGTTTGATCAGCGATGTGTCGCTCCTGTTTATCTAACGGTAAAACAGATATTTTTGTTATTGGGCGCCGAAAATTCGAATCTCCAACCTTAACGTCAACAACACGCACCAAACCGTCTTCCCCAGGATATGTGTGGACTATTTTTCCCAACTTCCACTGCTGTGGTGGCAGATTTTTCTCTTCAACCAAAACGACGGTACCGGGGGCGACATTCTCTAGACGAATCCGATTTTTCCCTCTAGGCTGTAAGTTTACGAGATAGTCATGAGCCCATGACTTCCAAAAATGTTCCCTCATCTGTTGTAGGTGTTGCCACCTTGACAAACGATTTTCGTTCAAACCTTCATAAGAAGGCTCAGGGACAGCGGTCAATGGCCTTCCAATGAGGAAATGTGCAGGAGTTATAACTTCACCCTCAGTTGGGTCATCAGAATGCGAAAACAGCGGTCGAGAATTAAGAATGGCCTCAATTTGTGTGAGCAATGTGTAAAACTCCTCAAAAGTCAAAGGTGTTTGCTTCAGAATACGCTTAAGGTGGTATTTCGTACTTTTGACCGCAGCTTCCCACAAACCACCAAATTCCGGAGCTTCTGGGGGAATAAAATGCCAAACAATCTCTTTAGTTCGGCAGAAGGCTTCAAGGTCGTGGACAGCAATGTGGTCACGGAATAAGAGGAAAAGGTCATGTAGTTCTGCCTGGGCACCCCGGAAATTGCTACCATTATCCGAGTGTAGCTCTCGAATCAACCCTCTTCGACTTACAAACCGCTGCAGAGCAGCAATAAAGGCAACAGACGTCATATCAGACACGAGTTCGAGATGGATAGATTTCGTCACCAAACAAACAAACACCGCTATATATGCCTTAACAAGAGTCGGTTTTCGGGATCCTTGTTTGATCAGAAACGGTCCTGCATAATCTACCCCGGAAACTTCAAAAGGAGCGGCAGGCGTTACGCGGCTTTCTGGCAAACTACCCATATATTGGGCAGTTCCTCTAGGCTTCACACGGAAGCATCGAACACATCGTCGTGTTATCTTTCGTACTGCAGATCGGGCACCGAGTAACCAGAAGCGTTGGCGTAGCGTGGACAAAAGACCAGATGGTCCCACATGAAGGTGTTCTACATGATATGCTTGAATAATGAGATCGGTCAAAGGATGATTAGGCAAAATATACTGATGTTTCGTATAGAAAGGGACACGAGAATGTTGGATCCGACCTCCTACGCGTAGAACACCATCCTTCAGAAAGGGTCCTAGCATACCAATCCTTCGACAGGGTTCCTGATCCTCAACTCTCTGAATTTCATCAAGAAGTGTTTCATACTGGATGACCTTTACGATTGTGTGAAGTGCAGATCTTAGTTCTTGGATGGTAGGTAGAGGTTCCTTAACACGAGCTTCAACTTCTTTTGTTCGACAATTGGTAATGCATCGTTGTACAAAGGCAAGCACCCGTTGCAATTTGCGAAAGAAGCTAAATCTCTTGAAAACGGGTAGGTCATCTGTATTCAACACGATCATTACAACGAGTGGAGTGGGTTTTACGTCCGGATGTTGATTTTCTGGAACTTCCTCAATATCGGGTTGATCGAATGAAACGGATCTAAGAAACTCTGGGCCATTCCACCATAATGAGTTTGACTTCAACGAATCAGGCAATTGACCACGAGAGACAACATCTGCGGGGTTTTCCCTCGATCGAACATAGTTCCACTGCTTGTGATTATTGTCATTGGTGATTTCTGCAACCCGATTGCGGACAAATGGTTGCAGCATTGAGGGAGGCTTTCGAAGCCATGCGATGACGATTTGACTATCTGACCAGAGAAATATTGACGAAAATTCAACTTGCATCGCGGGAACAGTCCTTTTGACTAACTTGGAAAGGAGTAAGGCAGCACAGAGTTCTTTGCGTGGAATTGTCAATTCCTGAAGCGGAGCTATTCTAGATTTGCTGCATAACAGTCTTACTGAGACTGAACCATTAGCTTGGATACAACGAACGTAAAGACAGGCACCGTAAGCCATACCAGAAGCATCTGCAAACCCATGCAGTTCGACGTACTCGTATTGAGGTACCATCACATGTCTCGGAATATGAATATCCTTCACTTCTATCAATGAGGAACGAAATTTTACCCAGGATTGCAAAATGTCTCCGTCGAGAGGTGTGTCCCACCCAATCTTCAGACTCCAAGTTGTCTGCATCAGATGCTTTGCAAGTACGATAACGGGTGAAACGAGGCCGATTGGATCAAACAGCTTTGCGATTTCTGAGAACATCTTTCGTTTGGTGACAGGTGTTGCATCTGACAGATTCGGATGGATTGAGAAAAGAAATTCATCATCGTGCGGATTCCAGAGAAGACCAAGGGTTTTGATTACTTCGTTGGCTGACATTTCATTCAGCTGGACTAAAGTTTCACGTTCGGACTCGGGAACTCCTTCCAAAATATCCGGATGGTTGGCACACCATTTGTGCACTGGAAATCCAGCCCTTTTCAGCATTTCCTGAATTTGCTGCCGACATTCGACTGCCCTTTGAATACTGTCTGTACCGGAAAGAATGTCATCAACATAGCAGTCTTCCCGGATAGCATGTGCTGCCAAAGGGAACTCATCTCCTTCATCAACACAAAGCTGAAGCAAAGTTCTGGTAGCAAGGAATGGAGCACAGGAAGTGCCGTATGTTACAGTAAGTAACTCCAAAACTCTGAGAGCGTCCGAAGGCTTCGAACGCCAGAAAATTCGAAGGAAAGCCGCCTGGAGGGGGTCAACAAAAACCTGTCTGAACATTTTGGCAATGTCAGCAGTGAACACGTACGTGTGCTTACGGAATCTTAAAATCACAGTCTCAAGGCTGCTTTGGACAACTGCTCCGACCTGCAAAACATCATTTAGGGAGGTTCCAGAAGGAGGTTTCGCTGACGCGTCGAAAACAACTCTGAGTTTGGTACTAGAACTCGACGGTCTGATAACAGCATGGTGCGGAATGTAATATTTAATCATACCAGGGGGATCATTGGACTCTCGAACCTCTCTGCAATGTCCTAGTGACTCATATTCTTTAATGAAGTCAGAATACTGTGCATGTAGCTCCTGATCTCTGAGAAGACGTCTTTCAAGGAAGAAGAAACGACGCAGAGCCAAAGAGCGGTTGTCGTTCAGTTGAGATACATTATCTCGGAATGGTAGCTTTACGACATATCTACCGGATGAATCACGACGATGAGTTTGAAGAAAGATTTTTTCACATTCTTCTTCTTCTACAGTGCGCTGAGAAGTGTTATTTACCTCCTCGATTTCCCAAAACCGTTTGACCATTTCATTAAGGGACTCAATAGAAACTGCGTTAACTTGTTGTGGACTCACAAACGCAACTGATTCATCCCGAATTTCACCTGAGACCACCCAACCCAGTTCGGTTTCTCGCAATTCTGGAAGACCGTCACCAAGTACGAGATGACCGGTTCGCAGAAGACTGAAGAAGTGATTCATTCCAATTAACAAATCAACATCGGAAGGTACATAGAACTGGGGGTCGGCCAGTTGAAATCCGGAAGGAATATTCCACTGTGAGATATCAACTTTCCTGCACGGAAGAGCATTGGTTATCTTTGGAGCTACCAGACACTTGAGAGAAACTTTGAAGTCACTGTAGAGGGACTGAAGGTTCACGGTTACAAGACGGTTAGACTTACTTCGAAAATTACTGACTCCAACAATGTCAACATTCACTGGAGTGCCCTCGATACCCAACCTTTGGTACATTGAAGCAGACATCAGATTCGTCTGGGCCCCACAGTCGAGAAAAGCACGACATGGCACTGGTTGGTTATTTTTATTCACCAAATTCACCACAGCAGTGAGAAGCAAAACATTTGGTACCGTAGCAGTCAGAGAACAAGAAGACGAGACGAGGGTTGTGGATTCAGCAGAACGCTCGCTTTGGGATTGTGTAACAACTGGAAGAGAAGCAGGCCCATTATCACCCTTACTCTGATTGGACGAATTACCTGAAGGAACACTACTGTCGGTTTTGCTTGCATCATCATGCAAAAGGGAATGGTGACGCTTGTTGCACTTACTACAACTTTTCTTCGACAAACAGTTCATGGACCGATGTCCACGACGCAGACAATTGAAACATAGGTGGGCTTCTCTTACCTTGGCAGCTCGATCAGCCACTGATAACTTTGAGAAGTCGGGACATTGATAGTTGAAATGGCCCTTGCCACACAACTGACATGGTTCATTGTTAGTACTGGATGTTGACGCATGAACCTTAACGCTGGTAGGTTTAACATATTGTTGGGATGGTTTCATTGGGTGCGCTTTCACGGTTGTATGAGTATCGGCTTCACAGCGTTCAAGGATACGGCACTGTTCCTTCAGAAAGGTCAGTGTCTTATTGAGATTCGGCAACTCATCATGAGAAAGGGATCGTTCCCACTGCTTACGAGTGGCAGCATCGAGACAGGAAGTCAAAATTGTGTTGATTATTAATCCCGTTGTACCCTCAACTGGTTGTTTCATGAACCTTAAACCCTCAACGTGACGCGTGCACGTATCTACCAGAGCTCGAAGATCCTTATGGGATTCTTTTGACATCTTCTTCATTGTTAAAAGCTCATCAATGTGAGTATCAATGATAATTCTGGGATTTTCATAACGATCAGTAAGAATTTCCCAAGCATGCTTGTAATTGTTGTCAGCAAGAGTTTTTGAATCAAGTATACCAGAGGCTCCACCAACTAGTGCTTTTTCTAGATGATGCAGTTTGATTGCATCGGAATCAGAGCTTCGACCAATTATATCTTCGAACATGGACTTAAAACGGGGCCAATTCTCATAGCGCCCGTCAAAGGTAGGGATTGGAGCTCTGAGCGGTTGTTGCTGCACGATTACATGTGTAGCACTAGTTGGTGTATTGGATGTAACAGGGGAAATCTTGGAAACTGACAACATTTCTATCAGAAGCTCCAACCGAATCAAAGATTCGGTGTGAAGCTTGTCAAACTCATTCAACTTTTCATCCTGATCATTAGTTTTGTTAGGAGGGATGGAACAAAGAACTTCCTTGTGCAAGTTATTGTACTCATTGTAATGAGCTTCGAGCTTCTTCGCATAAACTTTGAGAATGGGTAGACTCACCTGAGTTGGATCGTCTTCGGCTCTTTCCAAGGCACTTGCAATCGCAGTGACCTTGGCCTTTACCTGACCACGTTGGTGGATGAGTGGCTTGATGTCCTCCATGGTCAACTTCACAGGTTTGATTGGGGTATAATCCACTGGCATCACGAAGGAAGGATGTTGTTACTTCGGAAGAGTAACTCTCGAGGAAAATGATACCAGTTAGGAACACTCCGTACTTTACTGCTTCACAGGAACATCACTTTTTGGATACTGGGAATCCAGCAAACTTCACAACTTGTTCTTTTTGCGTTCTAGCAATTCACTTTGTTCATGTTCATACGTGTTTGTTCATGTTCACGGTTAGGTCAATGGAAGCTATAACAATTCACTTTTTCTTCGGTACACTGTTCTTCTTCTTCCGTATTGACCACCGTGACACGGGAAAACAATTCACTCGTGGACTGTATGTTTCGCACTTTTATCCGGTTCGGAACGGACCACTATGTTGGCTCGACTGCCAACGTGATGTTTGACTTGAATCTTAAACGGCTGCTCGTTGGGCCTTGCCAACAGATGACGACAAATTCCAGCTGCACCAGCTGCGAGCCGACATCGCTTACTCGGAATCGGTAGTTCTTAAAAGAACACCGCGAAAGTAAAACTCTTTTTAGAGCAGCGACGGCAACAAGCAACGGTGGAACAGCAACTCTCCATTTCGGAAGTAGAGGGAACAGGAACTCCACTGAGCAGGACCACCGACAAAACTAGGACGGTAACAGGGACCCCTTGCATCGATATCGAATCGACGGGAAAACTGGAATTTTCTTTCTTGGATAGGATAACTTCAGCTTCTTCACTTTATCTCTATATTGCTTGGCAATTCGGAAACGACTGACAATGTGAATGCGTGATTCGCTTGGTTTTATACTTTTTTGAATCAAAGAGAAATTAAATGACGATGATGATTGGTCTAACAATCTACTACGCAAAACGGAATGAACGTGTACAATGTTATAAAAGCTAGTTTCTGATTGGATGTTTACACTTATTTCTGTTCTTATTGCTAGTGTTAGTAAGGGAAGCCGTTTGCCCGCGGCGTTCTCGGGGTTAGTAAAACAAAATGCAAGGAGGGGAAAAAGGATAGGGAAATATTTCTGCTGTGCTGATTTCTGCGGCCAACATCGGAAACGTGGAGTGGTTAGCGGTGGCGGTGTAATCGATACACGGCAGTGGTACCAATCTATTCGCTGTTGCGAACAGAATGAATGCCGACTCGAAGCCAACCGCCTTATATACGATTGCTGGATGGGGAAAACCTCGACGATTTACTCTTCCAGACGACTTTTATTGTCGTCCCTCCGAACTTAGAATCAGGGAAACAAAGCATTTCTTATTCAGATCGATGAGTGATTATTCAACTCCGAATAAATCAATTCATATAAGTCAAACTATAATATTTATTCCGAATCAGTGATTTACGAATTAATATTCCACATCACACCTCTACACTCGAGATAACATTTGATAACGGCACAAAAGCTTTTGTAAACAAGCTTTTTAAGGCCCTTTACACGCGAATCGAACAACAACTTCGGATATGGGCAACTCTCACCTTTTCGAAAGTGGTATTGGTTTGCGTGATCATACTTTGGTTAACGTGTAAAGGGCCTTAGAAAGTTTGTTTACAAATGCTTTTGTGCCGTTCAGTGTTGGAAAAGTTCGCGATATTTTACGAAGTTCACCAAGGGAAAAGTTCGCGAGTCATAGTGAGTTTACGCGAACTTTTCCATCACTGGTGCCGTTATCAAATGTTATCCCGAGTGTAGAGGTATGATGTGGAATATTAATTCGCAAATCACTGATGCCTGTTGGAACAATGGATTATCTGTCAAAGTCATAGGAAAAGTTATTCTAATCGAGCAGAAGACCTGTCAAATACATAAGATGTCGCCTCTTTACCCAATTCATTCTCTTTAGGCTGTGAACCATTTGCCGAGTTAAATTTAACTCGTAGTTAAAAGTGACATTTCGAAAGTTATTTCTTATGTTCGAAAATCCCCGTGCTGTCGATCGACCGGTTTTCGAGCCACGGTCGTCAAAATTTAACTTCTTGTCTGTCAGAAGTAACCACGCTCGGATAGCAGGGTTAATCGATAACTTTTAATCTGTCAAATTTTAACCAAAAGTTAAAATAATCCACCAAATGGTTCAGAGCCTTAGTTGTTATTAAAAGCAGAGCTGCCAGGTGGTTTTATAAAAAATCTGTATCCACTCTATTAAAAAATCTGTATTTTCTGTATTGACGATTTTTTTCTTAATTAATCATGTTTTGTTGTTTTACAAATACAGTGCATACAAAATAACCATAAAAAGTGGTTAACCACCTATTCGGGCTATCATACTAACCATACGGGATATAATTGCGCCATTTGCGCCATTTTATTCATAAGAGTGATATGAAGCCGTTTGAAAATGTATGGAGATTTTAGTTTCTATTTATTATCTTCCTGATAAGCAGTTTTAAATGCAAAAAAGTGCACGAGTTCATTACTATTTGATATTTTTAATATAGATGAATACAATTAATTACATCATTTGTGTGGTAGTTACACCGAAAAGTCGAGAGATGTCACCCCGCCAGTGCTGGTAAAATCATTTTTGCAGTATGGAGAATATCAGAAAATCCGCAATTTCTTACAAAATACATTTTCAATGCAAGTAAAATGTTTACGAGTACTTGTATTTGTACCATTTTAATGTGCTCGGGCACTTTTCTTGTATTTAACATACATGCTTATATTGGAAATATTCAATTAATACTGTAAATCCCCATAATCCATGTAAAGCACAACAATTAATTTTGGAGAGAAGGGGGTACGCTGATAAAATCGAGCAAGTTATTCTGTTTTTATAAATTTTGATTTTTTTTTCTCAAGCATTTTATAAAAATCTGTATAAGTCTGTATTGTAATTTAAAAATCTGTGATAAATCTGTATTCTGTATCGGGTCTGTATTAAGATTAAAAAATCTGTATAATACAGATAAATCTGTATAAATGGCAGCGCTGATTAAAAGAGAAAGTCGATGAAGAGAATCGATCAAAGCAGATATGACCTTTTGAAATGTTGATCGAGAAGTATCTCAAGTCTTCAGCGGCACCGTATAGGTAACCGTGATTGCCTCTCACCCCAAAGGACCTGGGTTTAATCTCAGTCGGCGCCGTCGGGATTTTCTGAGGCATAAAAACCCTGATCACGCCTTCCTTGGGAAGGGAAGTAAAGCAGTTGGTCCTCGTTCCATGAGTTAATGGGTCTATAGGTAGGGTCCAGGTGTAAGAACTGCCTCCCTGGCGTCGGTAGCATTGGTAAACAAATCAAATCGTGCGGGCCGCCATTACCGAGTGTGGAAAGCTGGATTAAACTATCGTCCAAATCTTACATCAAACAGGGTAAACGTTTCAGTTATGGAACTAGTGCTCCAGTTTTTAGCCCTAGAGCAAAGACATCATATCAAGAAGACTGGCAACTTTGCCAGAATCCAAGCGACAGATACAATAGTGCTGCGCTTGAGTGAAGGTGGAAGCAACGCATAGAAAAAATCAGCAAATACACAAACCTTTCTTCTGAGGATGTAATCTTTGTTATTAAATTCGTTCGAAGCATTAACCTTTGATCGGCAGATGACGCGATTGTACCTGTCCAATAGCGTTCGTATGAGAAAATGGAAGAGTTGCCAGATGACGCGATTGTACCTGTCTCATAGCGTTCGTATGAGAAAATGGAAGAGTTGCCAGTCTTCTTGATTTGTTGTCTCCGCCTAGGATCTAACTCACACTAGAAATAAATTTGCTTGTTTTTATTTGCGTAGATATATGGCCAAATCTACGCTCTAACCGTGCATCGAAATTAATTTGGTACAGAAATAAAATATATATATTTAGAATAGGGCCAATTGGGTTCTCTATGGGTATTGAGGTAAATGCATATTCGTAAACTGCATTAAAAATGGAATCAATTTCCAAAATTTCATCAATTTTGGTCCACTGGAACTATTTGAAATAAGTGTGATGTCATTAGAAATAATCATCATCCTAGCACTCCTCGATGGGAGTTTGTATTGGAGCAAGCAATCAATTTATTAGTTAAGTGTTAAACAGTGAAGTTATTATTTTGCGTTATATCTTGATTTAAAAATTAAAATGGAAGTCTATGGGAGCGAACAAAATATTGTTGTACTCAGAAAATGAAGCCCTTACAGATGATGTATAATTACCAATATATTTTCATAATTAAAGAACCCATTTAGAGTACCACTAACGTCTTAAACCACCATACACTGAGAAAAATAAAATTAACAATTTCATAAGGTTCGACTGATGAATGACACATTTGGATGTAATAAGTGTGGCTTATGAATGATTTTTTTTTAACATGAGAGCTTTAACCATTTCATTTTCCCAAGCGTTGAAAGATGACTGGTCAACACACAGGCTCCGTAATCTTAACGTCCATGGTTCGGTTCCAGTCTGCTCCATTTTATTATGTTTTTGCCAACACTAGTTTTCATAAGGCAAATCAATGAAATTCACATCGATTTCTTCTGGCTAAAATTCATAAGTGGTTCTTAATAATACGTTTTGTTTTTAATTATTCTTTTGGGTACAAATTACCATTCTTTAAGCATGCAATGAATTTCTTAGCAAAATGCTACCTCTCGATACAATGAAAAGTTTGTGTGAGATATTGTGGTGGTGCGTATTACTTGTAATTAGACTTATATTATATTATATTATTGAATAGGTATAACTCATATTTTATTTAATCAAAATTATATTGTAAACTACAAACCGCACAGTCTAAATCTAATTACTACTTCCACCAGCGCCGCCCCCTCCAGAAGAAGCACCCGAACCTGTTGTGGCTGCCGCAGCAGCCGCACCTTCCTTCAGCGCAGTCAACCGTCCGTGCTTCTTCATCTGATCCAGCACCCCGGCAAAGTTGGTCGTCTTCTTCTTGGCCGATCCCTTCGGTCCACTGTTTTGGGTGCGGACACGCATCTGAGGTAGTGGCACATCGTCCATGAAATCAAATTCCTTGTTCTTGGTTGGTCTGAAACCGGGAAATGTATGATTCTATTACTGATTTTCCTGAAAAGTATGCAGCAAGTGCTTCGTGACACGAACGGATTCTGCAATGTGGTAGCCGCAAGGTTTTTAAAATAATTTAGCAAGCTTGCTTCCCCAAAATGCATTGCGTCTAGAAAATCATCTTATGAAGGTTTTACACAAAAATATGTATTCTGGACAAACTTGCTTGTACGCTGCAGTCCATTGCAAGAGCTGTTATAACATTTGTTGTATGAAACACATGCTGAGGATGTACTAAATCCAACCTTACATTGGATGTGATGCCAACGAAATAAGACCGAGATGAACTTACGTTTCCTTCTCCACGGCTTCGGTCACCTTGGGTTCATCTTTTTGCACCGGCGAAGGAGGCCTCCGGCCGGGACACTTCCAATTCAGCTCCAGCGGGTAGGATCCGTTTTCCAGTGCGACATAGGCGCTTTCCAGATCTTCCGGCAAGGGAATCAGATCATCCAGTTCGCAGCACTGCATCGACCAGTTGTCGTCGTCGGTTCCCATTGTGGCTTAGCGGGAAAATACTAACCTGGGTTGTGGAACTAAATTTGTGTACAGATCAATCGGAGGAGTTTGTTTGCAAACAAATTGGAATTGTCAGAATAATAATTATTATCATTTGTTCCATTCTCTCAGAGCAGAAGAGCGGTGAGAGAAATCATGTGCACTCTCTCAGCCTTGTGTACGAACTTGTATGCGGATAAAAATTGAATGCAACATGGTGGTGCAAGTACGTCACCTAGCTGTCAAAACACTAAACATCTTTTTAGAGCATCATCACTGATGTTGCAAAAAAGGGTTTCGGGAACGACGCAAGCCTACAGTGAAAGGTGCCATCGATTATCTTGGGACCGAAGAGAGTACCAGAGCTGAGCCAAAAAGTTGAGCACGTTTCTTCGGGACCTTCTGGTCTTAGAGTTACCTCTATGCTAATCTGACGAATACAGAAAAAAAATGTTGTTAAATACACAGCAAAAAAAGTTGTTGAATATTACATCGAAACTGCTGCAACCAGGTCAATCCATCGGTTGAGTAATATCACATTGTACGATGTACATCGATTTTGCGAACAAAATTACATCCATTGATGTAATATTGCATCTGCTTTTTGCTATTACATCATTATTTCATACATCAGCTTGAATTACGTTGATCGATATTACATTTTTTTTTGCTGTGTATGATTGATTGGTCATTCCGCTTGTTGTGTAATATTACCATTGAGGCAACTCTAAGACCAGAAGGTCCCGAAGAAACGAGCTCAACTTTTTGGCTCAGCTCTGGTACTATCTTCGGTCCCAAGCTAATCGATGCACCCCTCGAAACATAGGAAAATCCACGAACTCCTCATTTTATCTGTCAAATTTTCATAACGAATCAAAACAAACACAGTGTAGTACTGGAATTTCGACTAAAATGGAGTACGTTAGTCGATTTGCTTGGGACCAATTTAAAATCGTTAGTTTCGAATTGATTGTTGATATTACGCTGTACGATTTATACAGAGTTTGTAAACAAATCACTTTAATGCGTGTAATATTGTATCCACTTTTAATAACTGGTGTTCAATACATCATGAATAACATTGATTGATACATATTGTTTGGTATGTAAACATTAAAGTGATGAACGGTGGCAGGCACTCATTAGTGATGCATTACCACGTTTAAAAACTTGTTTTTAGCAAAAGAAAAATCACACTAAACAATCAAAACAAATCCCTAAAAAAGACTGAGCTTCTGTGAATTTCTCTTAAGGATCCGTATTTCTGCAAAATTCAATCAATTCTATAGATCTAGGGATTATTTCGTAGAACCGACATCACTGAATCCTGATGAATGTGGGCGTCTTAGTGGAATACCTGTATAATGAGAGAGAGAAGGATTAGTATTTTCCATTTAATTCCACTACTTTATTTGCTTATCCTTGACAGATACGCGTATTTCGTCTACAATGTGCAGACTTCTTCAGTGTCTTGTACTAATACTCGACTGTATTAGTACAAGACACTGAAGAAGTCTGCACATTGTAGACGAAATACGCGTATCTGTCAAGGATAAGCAAATAAAGTAGTGGAATTAAATGGAAAATACTAATCCTTCTCTCTCTCGAAATCACTGGTTTCCATCTGTTTTGTGTTTATTCAACACAGCACCTAGTGAAAAAATTGCATGAACGAGGGATGCTCCGGTTGCAAAATAATGCAATGTGCATGATAAAGGGTGCTTGTGAACGTGCATAATACGCCTGACGATATTTTTTGAAGAATTTTCTTCTAGAGCTATGTTTGTTTGTCTATGATCACGCCTTCCACGTTTGCCCCTGTAGTGTGAATACAGACGAGGATTTGCACCAGGCTATGAAGGACTACTTCTCACTAGACAATCTCGGGGTGGCTAAATCGGAGAAGGCGCCTTTAGCCATTGAAGATGAACGAGAATTTTCATTGCTTCAGTCGCTGACCCGGCGTATAGATAATCGATACGAGTCCGGATTGTTGTAGCGGTACGATGATGTCCGCTTGCCCTACAGTCGATCAATGGCGCTGCGGCGATTGCAGTGCCTGAAGAAACGGATAGAGAAGGACCTGTAAATGTCAAAGATCCTGCATGCAAAGATATCAGAGTATGTGGAGAAGGAGTACATCAGCTCTTAGATTACTGACAAAGAAATCAACCGGAAGATTCCACGACACTGGTATTTGCCGATCTTTTCCGTAAACAACCCAAACAAACCTGGAAGTTTTCAGAAGTTCTGAAACTTCAGAATAGTTCGAACTTTTTGGTAGGTTCCGATAAATTAAAGACAGTTTCATTAACTTTTGTTGAAATACGAGAACCCGGGAATCTGAGGAAAGTCCAGAGAACTCCAATGAACTTAAGTAAACTGAAATATTTTGGAAACTTCACAAGCCCAAAGATCTTGAAAGAAATTTAACAGGTGATCCGTGACGCAAGGCGATCTAGCTGGATGGATTTCTTGGATTCAATCGACGAATCTCAATCGTCGAGTGAATTGTGGAATCGCGTCAACGCTCTGAGTGGCAAGCGGCGGTCTACTCCACCTACTATCCAAGCTCATGGCACCTGGATCTCAGAACCGAAGGACATCGCCGACGAATTAGGAAAATATTTTGCC
Organism: Ochlerotatus camptorhynchus; assembly: GCF_037179485.1. Lineage (NCBI taxonomy): Eukaryota > Metazoa > Arthropoda > Insecta > Diptera > Culicidae > Ochlerotatus > Ochlerotatus camptorhynchus. Next base: position 1,147,981 of record NW_027040630.1, on the reverse strand, counting down.
GGCCTGTCTGCTGTCAGTGGCTACGACAGCGATTTCGTCCAGCGCGTCAAACCTTCCACAAGTAGCATTCGCGACTTGCGAATTCCACCCGATGTTCCTGCTCTTCAGATCAACGAAGCTCTTACATTCCGGGAGCTCCAATTTGCCCTCGGCAGCAGTAGTGGTAAATCTGCCGGCCCGGACGAGATTGGATACCCGGTATTAAAAAACCTCTCCCTCGATGGAAAAACGAGGCTACTCACCCTCTTCAACGATCTATGGCTCACTGACTCGTATCCGGAAAAGCTTGGTTGTGCCCATTCCGAAGAACAACACGGCGAGTGAAGAAGCCTCCTCCACATTTGCGCTCACTTGCTGCCCGGCAAAAGTGATGGAGATAATGGTAAATCGTCGTCTTAAGCAGTTCCTGGAGTCAAACGGGGACCGTCGGGAACACTCGCTAGGATCCGTTCCCCGAAGAAACTGCAGTGCCCCAGGGGTCCGTCATAGCGGTATCGCTATTCCTGGTGGCAATGAACGGGGTATTCAGCCGATTGCCCAAGAACGTTCACGTAATCGTTTATGCCGACGACATACTCATCGTCGTAACGGGACGAACGACTAAGCGGACCAGGAACATAGCTCAAGCAGCAGTCTCCGCCGTCAGCAGGTGGGCGCTTTCGGTTGGTCTCCAGCTCTCCGCTCCGAAGAGTGTACGGTGCCATATCTGTCACTCGGGCCATCTGATTCGAGGACCACCGATCACCATCCAAGATCACCCGATTCCGCTCAAGAAAACAGTGCGTGTTCTGGGGGTAGTACTGGATCGCACTCTAAGCTTCAACCAGCACTTCAGGATGGTGAAAGAAAACGGTCGTAGCCGCATCAACATAGTCAGGACAATCTCCCGCCCGCATCGCTCCAGCAACCGTGAGATCGACAGTCGACTTTTCTACGGCCTCGAAATAACCTTATTAGCCACCGAGAAGCTCAGCCACATCCTCGCTCCGGTATACAATACCTACGTACGCATCGTATCCGGCCTTCTCCCTTCCACGCCTGCAGACGCCGCATGTGTGGAAATCGGAATCCTCCCTTTCCGTTATCGATCTGATGCAGCCATTGCTACGAAAGCCGCTGCCCTCGCTGCTAAGACATCCGGGAATGAAAGGGTCTTTCTCCTCAACGAGGAGAACAGAGCCCTCCGCACTGCAGCCAACCGTGACCTCCCCCCGGTGGCCAGGGTCCACTGGCACGGAGAGAAGAGTTGGCGATCAAACGTCGTCAAAATAGATAAGCGGATTAAGAGTGGATTCCAAGCCGGAGATAACTCTGTAGCTTTGAGACGTTCTGTTGCAGAGCTTCTCGGGTCGGTTTATCCGGGGCACGTTCATCGTTTTACGGACGGATCGCGGTCGCGGGCTGAAGTTGGACTGGGAGTGGCAGGACCGAACACTGCAACGAGTCAAAGTCTACCGGAGGAGTGTTCCGTCTTTTCCGCTGAAGCCGCAGCTATTCTAGACGCAGCCATCACTCCGGCAGATCAACCGATCCTCGTATTAACTGACCCACACAGCGTCATCCAAGCGCTGGAAGCCGAAGCCCCGAGCCACCCCTGGATACAAGCCATTACATGGTACGCCCCACCTTCAACCATCTTTACGTGGATCCCCGGACACTGCGGTGTTCCCGGAAATGAGGCTGCGGACAGACTGGCGGGATCTGGCGCATCCCGTCCCCGCTACACCAGGAACGTACCCCTCCTCGACGTCAGGCGTTGGATTGTGAATATCATTATGGAAGCCTGGCACCACTTTCCTGAGTAAGATCAAGGGAACCGTACGCTCCTGGCTGGACAGCCAAAAGTACAAGGACCAGCGGATCATCTCAAGACTCCGGACCGGCCATGCGAGGATTTCCTGTAATTTCGGTGGGACACCTTGCCGCAAGGTCTGTTCAATCTGTAGCATCCCCGCTTCGGTGGAGCACGTGCTGTGTGTCTGCCCTGTTGAACTGAACAAGTTTTCGGATTCGAGGCCTATGTCCACATCCCAAGCGAGAAGAGGGGAAAGCTGGAGAGCAAGGCCAAGAAGATGATTTTCATTGGCTACTGTAGCCAAGCCAAGGCGTATCGGTTCCTCGATTTGGAGACTCGACGGGTGACTATTAGCAGAGACGCTCACTTTCTGGAACTGGGAGCGGAGATCCGTTCAGAAGGAGATTGCGGCTCAAAGGATGTTGAAGTCGCGATCGGCCGAACCGAAGAGGATTTGATTCCGGAAGTGGTCCCGGATGAGGATGAAGAAGATAACGAAGACGGCGATGAATCTTTCTATTCCGGATCAGATGAGCAAAGCGATTCAGCGGGAGATACGGACGGTGAAGCCACAGGAGGAGAAGCTAGTGGCCTGCGCCGATCGCAACGAAGCACGCGGGGTGTTCTTCCGCAGCGGCTGAACGACTATGCAGTAGGTGAGGTTAGCCTAGCTACCTACTGCAGTGAAGAACCGACGACGTACGAGCAAGCGATGGCTTCCGTTGACAAGAAGAAATGGCTGACAGCGATGAAGGAGGAGATGCGTTCCCTGGAAGAAAATGATACCTGGGCGTTGGTGAAGCTTCCTGCGGGGTGCGAACCCGTTGGTAGTCGATGGGTGTTTAAGAAGAAGGAGGATTCGGATGGTCAAGTTGTGCGCTTCAAGGCCAGGGTTGTAGCGCAAGGCTATTCTCAGCGATTCGGGCGTGACTTCGAGGAAGTGTTCGCGCCGGTTGCGATGCAACAAACATTCCGGGTACTACTGGCTATGGCGAGCAGCAAGAAGATGGAGGTGAGGCATATTGATGTTAAGTGTGCTTACCTCTACGGCCAGTTGAAGGAGGAGATTTTCATGGCTCAGCCACCCGGTTTCGAAGTTCCCGGAAAGAAGGACTGGGTCTGCAAGCTAAACCGGAGCATCTATGGCCTGAAGCAGGCCGCTCGGGTTTGGAACCATACTATAAAGGATTTCCTCATTAGCATTGGGTTCCAACAGTCTGCCTCGGATGCCTGCTTGTTCATCAAGGATCTGAGGAACGGAGAGCGAATGTACCTGCTCTTATACGTGGACGACATGATCGTCGTTTGTCGTCTGCAGGAGGAGATCCGCAAGGTTGAGGAGCAGTTACGGAAGAAGTTCAACATCACTTCCTTGGGAGCAATCCGTCATTTTCTTGGGATCAGTGTGAAACGAGGAGCGGATGGAGTTTACTCAATCAACCAAGCATCTTTCATCCGGAAGATTGCCAAGGTCTACGATTTGGAGGAGGCGAAACGGTCGACTATTCCGATGGATACTGGCTACTACAAGAGCAGATTGGAGTCGAAGAGCTTGGCGAACAACGTCGAGTATCATCGTTTGATCGGATCGCTGCTGTATATTGCCACCAATACCAGGCCTGATATAGCAGCATCAGTGTCAATATTGAGCCGAAAGATCAACAACCCCTTGCAAGCGGATTGGAATGAACTCAAGCGGATTGTAAGGTACTTGTGCGGAACGATGGACTACAGATTGTACTTCGATGCTGGCAACCTGAAGCTGGAGGGTTTATGCGACGCCGATTGGGCAAGTGACACTGCTGATCGGAAGTCGAACAGCGGATTCGTCTTTCTTCTTGGCGGTGCAGCTGTGAGCTGGGGAAGTCGCAAGCAATCATGCGTGTCTACTTCAACGATGGAAGCCGAATATGTGGCGTTGGCAGGGGCTGGACAAGAAGCTGTGTGGCTACGTAGGCTGTTGAAGGAGCTCAACGAGGAACAACAGAGTCCAACCATCGTTTGGGAAGACAACAAAAGCTGTTTGGATTTCGCTACTCTGGAGAAGCAGAACCGTCGTTCCAAGCACATAGATACTAAGTAACACTTCACCAGAGAGCTTTCATCATCAGGGGAGATTATCCTGAAGTATCGCGAAACGGACAACATGGTCGCGGACATAATGACAAAACCGTTGGGAGCTGTCAAGGTTCGGAAGTTTTCCGAAATGCTGGGCCTCCGGAGTGAAGGCCAACCCTGAACATCGAGGAGGAGTGTTGAACCGCCTTGTTCCCACAGGGCATATAGTGCGATGTCACAGAGTTGGTAATCCTATTCTATCTCTTTGTTTTTGCTATCGATCAGTTACAAATAAAACGCAATTCAGTTAAGTACAATATAATCGCGAGTTATATTTTATTACCCCGAATTCCACACTTGAATCACGCGGATTCCACTGCCCAAACCTCCGACATGCCCGGAGTTCCAGAAACTACGCGAACAACATGGACTCCCGGAGAACGTCAGTAATCTGCTTGGTTACGACCCCTCGACGTTGGCTGCGCTGATCGCCTTTCTGAAAGAAGCCCACTTGTATGACCAAATCTAGCCCCCCCTCGGTGGCTGCATTGATCGTGTGTTCCTCACGTTTCTATTTTTTTTCTGCCGTCGGGGTTTCTCCGCCGGGCCGGGCACCCAGTCCTCACCACAGCCCCGATCTAATCCTCACCTTACATTAAGTTTTTAAAATGTTGTCTGTCTCATTCGTTGGGTAATCAGAGCCGGTTATACGTCACGTTCATGTCAAATTGAAACCTATTTTTTAGGCAGGATCTAGCCTGACCATCTGCTGTATAACGTGATAAACAAGCCTACGGCTAAAAATCACGGTAATAAAGAAAAAAAAAGCTTGAATTAAATAATTACGAATAAATACATCGTATGACCTTATGTACCTTGTTGCTACCGTATATCACCATTAATTTGATCGATTTATCATGCACATTAACGGCGCTCAATTGAATTTGAATAACTAGTACCAATGAGGTACAGAGAGAGGTGAAGCAGATCGTGCAATATTGTTGTATTAGTAAACCAAAAAACAACGTAAAAGCAATCAGTGACGTCACCAATTGCTTGTATCGTACAGTGGCTTTACTCACACAACTTAATTGCTTCAACTCAGTAATCTATCTCACTGAACTAGTACCCCTCCACAGGTGGCCAATGCCATAAACCAATGATCTCCGTTAATTTGATGGATCGTTCAAATGAATGGGGGTCTACGGTAAATGAATTCCAGTTGATCTTTAAAAAGTCATTAGTTTCGCACTCGGCGAACAACTTGATCAAAATGGACATTCTGATCTGCCCCCGCTATGGAACCTTTCAAGTCGATCCGGTCAGACGTAAGCAAACAATTGAAAGTACCTTTTTGCTCCCTGCGGCAGTCTTTCCCACACGATTCCTGATCGCGATCTTGTTATGTTCGCATTGATCTAATTGTGGGAAGTGAAGTACCTACACAGTTCAGGGCGGCGCCAGTTCCCACCGGTTACTGGCTTTATTTATGGATCGGAACGGGTCACGTTTGAAGATCTGTGCTTGCAATACATGTGATATGGCTTGTTAGATTGCAACACAGTTATCATCGGTGCGTGATTTATTTAGCTACTCTTGAACAGAATGTAGTTGGCCAACAGTAACATCTTTTTTCAATTAAATTCAAATTCACCTACGGTGGAACAATCTTCCTGTCCGTGCAAATTTCCGAGCCATCCTTCGCCACAGGATTTCTACCATCAGCACACCTGCCCCTATAACCCATCCAAACACCAACACCATCCATACCGGTTTCAGCTCCCACACGTTGATATCCTTAACGGCGATCACATAGACCTTTGCCAAATCATTCGCCTTGCGATATTCGATAGATCCAATCAATACCTCCTCAAACCAGAACCTCATTAGTCCGGCATCGAAGAACCTTTTTTCCGTTGCATGAAACAGAGTTTTGAAGGCGCTTCGTGGGTTAATAACTAAGGAGTTCACTCGCAAATTGACAGAATAGTGCTTCAATGGACCGAAATTGACAACTCCAGTTTGTTTATCGATGTAGTCGGTGCCGTACAGGAGCACGCGAGCCATTTGGGCCTCCGCTATGATGGCCATATTTGTGGGTCGTTTTCCTGAATAATGGGCTCGTGCGTCAATGAGTGATCGCAATTCCGGGTCTGGAAACCGGTATTCTAAGGATTGCTGATCCTCTCCGACGGCAATTCGGGTTCCGGCTTGACGAAGATCGTTCAATGTTTCGGGATCCTTAACTCGCGGGTAGCTTGTCATGAGCGATATGAACTTATTTTCGTACGCGTTGGTGATGAAGAAGAACAGTGTAACTAGCGAGAAGAGAATTATTTTCTCGTGCGATCTGGCTCGATGTAGGCTGTATCGTTCAAAACCGCATACCGAGAGCAGAAAGGGATCGTTCTCGAATAGGGTTGGGAACAGGATCGATGTTAGGGCAGATCCGACCATCAAAGTGACAATCAGCGTCCACAGGTCCGCATTGAATGGATATGTGAATAATTCAAACATTTCCAAGATCCGTCCTCGGGGTGCCAGTATGACCAATCGAACCGGTTCTGTGAGTTCCAGCGTAGTTGGAAGCATTTTCCGTACGGAATAGGTGTTCATCATCAGGTCATAGGGCCTACCATTTTCGTCATGAGCTCGCTGCTTCGTGCAATTCTCGTATGCCGGATTGCAATAGACTTGAACGCCAAGCCATGATCCGTTCACGTGGTGTAGTGTCTCGGTTATCCACTTGCACATAGATCCTTCGGCGTATCCATTCTTGACCAACGGTTGAAACAGTGAACACCACGGAGAGCTACCAACTAAGGTAAACCGCACTAGGGTGCCGTAGAGATTGGATGTGAGATCAGTAAACATCATGTCGGTGTTCATGTCCTTCCAATAGACGAAGGTCTCTTTGAAGGGGTTGTAGTACAGCAATAGTTTGAACTGGACATGAGTGAAAACAATATTCCAAACTATGGACCCAAACAGCGAGTCGTACAATGTCTTGAGCTGATTAATGTCGTAGAAATCAACCAGTGCCAAAATCTTCGTGTCATGCAATACAACGGGAGATAAGAAGAGTGGCAGGGCCAAACTCGATGGACGTTCCTGAAACGTATTAGCGTTGAGAACCAGCATCGAAGGTTTCCTGATACTGTCCGTATTTAAAGTATCAATGCTGGCTAGAACTTTCGGAATGTGCGTAATTTTGGGGGAGGACACGATACTACCGATGTGGTCTTGCTCTGCGTTCAGGAACCAACAGTCAAAGGTCGATGGCTCCTGGTTGGAGAAATGGTTGACGATATGGGCGATCGCTTCCGGAAGGTTACTGTGCGGTTCCAATTGAGATAAGGCGTAGCCGATGGTCAGTGACAAAAGGTGTACGAGTAGTAAATTTTGCATTGTGGCTGTGTGGACTGTTCGAGATAAACTAAAGTGACATGCAATGTTGGATTGAATGCACACTGTTCAGTTGGTGAAGATTTTAATAATTCATTGCCTGCAGGAAAAGATGGCAACCTTCATGAAATCGCAATCGTTCGATCGACTGGGAATCTTAATAGACATTTGAATTCCATTACTCAAATCGATGTGGTATGTTAGATAATTTCTAAAATCAAACTTCAGGAATTAGATTTTTAAATTTAATCTGTTCAAGTGGTTGCCAAACTTTCGTTGATTGAGAGAAGTCTGTGTCAATTCACCGAACGTCATTTCGTCGAACAAAAACTTCGTCGAATTTCAATTGTGATCTCTTTTATGTACAGATTATATAGGGTAGAGAACTACTTCGGCCTAATCGCCCATTTTGGGCCTATCGAACAGAAAACTTCAAATAAATCCATGATTTCTGAGTTAAAAAGTCAATTATGCGTTTGGTACGATACTTTAGTTAATAAACTACGGAACGAAGCCAATGAGAACGCGTGATATGAAGGTTTGCACCCATTATTCCCAAAAACAAAAGAAGCACTCCGACCGAATCAATTTTTATCTTCATCCGATAAGACGAAGTGAATTCATTGGACGTTCCAATGGCGTTTCAATGCGTTAGGCCGAGTTTAGAATCCGTAGGCCGAGTTTGGCGTCAAGAAGCAGTGTTGGACTTTTTAAAATATCTCAACGATTGGTTTTTCTTTATCAGATCTTAAGGTACGTACGGAAAGGTAAATAAATTTGGAAGCCATCAGTAATAATAACATTCCCTTTGGTGCTCAACTGCACTAGATTAAAAAAGACTAAGTGCGGGTTTTGCTATATAGGCCGGAAATGGGGTAGTTAACCCTATGTCTACTTGCTACGCAACTAATAATTGCCGCGTGTCACCATTTGCAAAAAAGTTCGTGGGGCAATATCAGGCGGGATTCTTGGGTGCCCACAGACCAACTTTTCGTGATTCGGCAGGTTATGCAGAAATTCCGCGAATACATTGTGCCCACACATCATTTGTTCATCGATTTCATATCGGCATACGACGCAATCGATCGAGATCAGCTATGGCAAATTATGCACGAGTACGGATTTTCGTATGTGTGTGATGTGCGTTGTTCGAGTATCGGGGACACTCTCGAGTTCCTTTGAATCTCGAAGGGGGTTACGGCAAGGTGATGGACTTTCGTGTCTGCTATTCAACATCGCGTAAGAAGGTGTGATCAGAAGAGCAAGGATAGACACGAGTGGCACGATCTTCAGGAAGTCCATCCAGCATCTTGGCATCGCCGATGATATTGACATCATGGCACGTAACTTTGAGGCCATGACATCAGACTGAAGGCTGAAGCATTGTCGTCGATTTCTCATTGAACACCGGACCGCCAGATTTGCTGGAGCAGGCTCATCAGGAACAATAGAAAGGGAGAAATCAAGCCGAGTGGATCGAAAATGGTCATTAGGACACGCAGCACTTCCCGCTTCGTTGGATGTCGTTGGCTCGATCTCACTTTGTAGGTGAAGACGTCGTCGCTCGTGTTCCACCACATGTCTAACATCTTCTCAGTGGTCAGCTCCAGAGATAAGTCGAGACATTTTTCGTCGGTGTCTGCCTCCTGTAGCGATGCATGCACTTTGCTTAACGTCCTTCGCCAACTGGATGGCTTGCTCTTCGGTGTCCACACTAACGAGCTTATCGTCTACGTAAGTCGACTTTGTGATAGTAACTGAGCAGTGATGGGGGAGCAGCAAGCCCCGAATGTCATCACCTACAGTCTACACATACACAGCCAGTACTTGAAAGAATCCTGGAAAATGATACATCTATCATTTTTCTTGTCATTATTAATGCCTGCTGCACATCAAGGATGTGAAACAAACAATAAAGCGGCCAGGCCTACTGTGTAGCGTTTAGTTAATTTTTGTGGAAGTGAATGTTTACCATGTCTACTTAATAAGTATAGACAGTGGTTAACATTTAATCCACAGGTAATCAAAGAGCGGGGACATACCGTACCAACCGCTCCGTATGCAGGATTTGAAAATAGGCTATATAAATCGTTGGGAGTGACAGAGCTAAGAAAGTTAATGTACACTCCTTGGTTGTCCGATCTCCTGGGATGGAACACAGGTATTTACCCCTTGTGTTCGAGCGTACAGTCCTCCCTCCGTACAAGCGTGGACGGCACCGCCAACCCACTGCCATCCCTCAATTGATCCAGCCGACCTCAGTCGAAGGACAACAGAGAGCGGTGTGCGGACGTAACCTATACGGAGGGAATGCTGTATTCGCCTAGGTTATAGCGCCCTTGCTCGCTACCATTTTCTTCTAGCGGTTGGGACCTGAGCACTAACTCTTGTCCTAGCCCTATATGGCATATGGTTATAGCGCCATTACTCGCTTTCTGAAAAGAGAAGAAGGGAAGGGAAGGAGAGGAAAAGGACTTGGGAAAAGGAAATGCGGAATTTCTTTCCTCATTAGTATTTGTATCGTCAACTTTTATGAAAACTATATAAATCATTTTTCCTTGGTCAGAGGTATTATTACGACATTTGAATAAGATTGTCTTATCATTTGTTATTCAAAATTTAATGTTATAATGATCAACATAGCTTTGGATTATCCAATATAAATCGGTAACACTGTCCTGCAACCGATGATTTTTCTAATCCGAAAACTAAAAGTTACGAAAAGCACTGATGCCTTCATTAAGTTCCACTTTCACGCGACGTTCAATGGTTAAACAAGTAAACAAGTTATTAAAATGAAATCACGTTCCCGAAAGCAGTCAACAATGTATCTTAAACCGGATCAAGCGTGCGCCCTATTTTTCTAAACATTCCGACGCGTTCCGCCCAATATCTATCAATTACGTTTTTCTACAATAGTAGCCTGGGATAAATCCTAATTCGACCGACACGTGTTTGTTGAAAAATTATATTCTGCCTAATATCAGTAGTCAGTAGTCATTAGGAAACCTGTCACTATATTACCACATATGTATCCTTCTTTTATGAATTTGTTTTACGAACATGATCTAACACAACCTTTTTCTATGACAAAACTATATTCTGATAAAATTGGATCATTGCCTAGACCAACTATTGAAACTAAAGAACAAAACAATTGGCCACGTGTCTGGAATAATATTAACTTGAAGAACCTGCACTCAAATGAAAAATCTATTCTTTATTTACTTTATAATAGGAAAATTGATCACAGAGCTCATTTGTATCGCATAGGTATTGCTGACAACCCTAATTGCTTATCATGCGGATTCCTCGAAGATCTTGAGCATATATTTTGTAAACGTTTTTCGGTCAATCAGGCATGGAACTATTTTATTAGACATTTACTAAACAGATTTGATCCTCGTTTAATGCGCTTCTTAACCTTTTCCAGTTTGATAGCTCCAACCTTAGAAGAGTTTAGCAGGGATGACAAAATTATGATTCTAAGAAAATTTGTTCAGTTTAGTCAATATATTTTGGAAACAGAACGACATATGATCTCCTTGCCTAGCTTCAAATTCTTCTTAGAAATAAATGCCTGTAATTAGTTTAGAATAGGTTAGCTTGTAAGACATGTTTATATGTTAGGATTAGCATAAAAATTTTATAAAAAAAAAAACAGGCTAATTTTGACACATTTGACTGATGCAATTTTTCATTCGTTCATTTATTGTATGTACTGTATGTATTTACAATCACACTCCTGTCTGGCAGTGGTCTGGCAGTGGTATTATGTATAAAATCTACCTGTAACCATTTCTTTATGACTGCAAAAAGTTTGAACTCTGGAGTTCAAAGGTGACAGCTCCACCGTATACCCATTAGCCCATTTCAAGATCGCATGCTTCCGAAGATTTTGCTTACAATAAGCCCCGCTCCGGTACAGTATCGATGCTGATAATGTACTGAAACTTTTTATAAAACAGTAGCGCAAAATTTGATTGACGCGTATTTAATGATTTAAACAAAAATATTTACGATAGAATTACCACAAAAATTAAGGAACGAGCTCACCAAATTAGTATCCAGAAAAGAACGGCACGGCTTAACAGGGTTTAACCAATGGGAATCTTTTCTTTCCATGCTGATTTGACGGTCTAAATCACTAACACTGGCACAACACGGTTACTGAATACGTAAAAACTTAACTGGACTATACATTTGGAAATAATCCCGAATGTCATCACCTACACCACGTAAACTACTATGGCTCCATGGTAGCCTATCCAGAAGAAACACTGTCATAAGTGGTCTTCGGTTCAGATCAGTACCAAGTGGAACATTTCTCGAATATCACCTGTCAGCCCGATGCGGCGTACCAGTAACTGAAGCAGAATTCCGAAGAGTGAGCAGCACATCCAGTCCTTTTAGCAACGCTGAGTTCAAGGACACGCCGTGAGCGATAGCTGCTGCGTCCCACACAGTTCGAAAATTTTCATGTTTGTTTGGGTTGGTTACGGAAAAGATCGGCAAATACCAGTGTCGTGGAATCTTCCGGTTGATTTCTTCGTCGGTAAGCTTCCGGATGTACTCCTTCTCCACATACTCGAATATCTTTGCATGCAGGATCTTTGACATTTACAGGTCCTTCTCTATCCGTTTCTTCAGGCACTGCAATCGCCGCAGCGCCATTGATCGACTGTAGGGCAAGCGGACATCATCGTACCGCTACAACAATCCGGACTCGTATCGATTATCTATACGCCGGGTCAGTGACTGAAGCAATGAGAATGCTCGTTCATCTTCAATGGATAAAGATACCTTCTCCGATTTATCCACCCCGAGACTGTCTAGTGAGAATAGTCCTTCATAGCCTGGTGCAAATCCTCGTTTGTATTCACACTACAGGGACAAACGTGGAAGGTGTAATCATAGACAAACCGACATGGCTCGTGGAATAAAATTCTTCAAAAAATATATTCAAGCGTATTATGCACGGACACTAGCACCCTCTATCATACACTTTCCCAAGCATTGTTTTGCACGATCTTCAGGAAGTCCATCCAGCTTCTTGGTTCACCGGTGACATCGATATAATGTCACGGAACTTTGAGACTATAGCGGAAACATACATTTGACTGAAGTCTGTTGCTAGGCGGATTGGACTTGCCATCAACGCATCGCAGATGAAATACATGGAAGGAAGAGGTTCTAGGGAAGACACTGTTAGCCTCCCACCCCGATTTCAGATTGACGGTGACAAAATCGAGGTGGCCAACGAGTTTGTGTATTTGTGCTCACTCGTGGCCGCCGAAAATGATACCAGCACAGAAATTTAAACACGCATTATGGCAAGGAACCGCACCTACTTTGGACTCCGGAGAACGCTCCGGTCGAATAAAGTTGACTATCTACAAGACGCTGATTAGACCGGTGGTCCTCTACGGCTACGAGACCTGGACTATGCTCGTTGAGGACCAACACGCCCTTGGTGTTTTCGAACGGACGGTGTTGCGGATAATGGAATGGAGTGGTGGAGTGCAGATGGATGACGGAACGTGGAGGAGACGATTGCACCACGAATCGCACCAGATGCTGGGAGAACCATCCATCGTCCACACTGCAAAAATTGGGCTACTACGGTGGGCTGGGTACGTCGTAAGAATGCCGCACGACGACCCAGTGAAAATGGTTCTCGAAAGCGAACCTGACTGGCGACGTGTGGCCATGGATCGAATAGAGTGGAGACGACTTCTTCGGACAGCAGAGGACATCGAGGCCTTAGACTGATTGGTAAGTGTAGTGAATAAGGCACTAGCACAGCCGAATACAAATTCGTAGAATAAAATTGAAAGTAGGTCAGTGGGTCACTGTGAAGTAAATAACAATTGCTATGACGCGACTAAAGTAAATAAGTAATGAAACTTGCACTGAACCATATTCTGCTTTGACAGCTATTCCTGGTGAAATATTTCAAGCGAAAGCTTTCAATAAATTCTACCATGATGCACTGGGGTAATTTAACAGTTCAGAATTTATGAAAAGCTCTGAGATGGAACGGAAGAATTCAAACGCTAAATAAAAAAAACGCAAAGCTTCGCCCTTAGCTCAGGTTCACCGGCAAGACTGAAAGCTTTGAGAATAAAAAACGGCGTCATTAAGTGATCGATATTTTGCCTAGAGCAGTCGCGATTTTGCTCGGGTTTACAAAACGCGTAATACGTTGTTTGATTTCATCCGAAATGGCGGAATACAACATGGCGCAGTTGGAGGGTGAGTTGGTTTGGTTTACATACATTAGAGAAAACCGGATCAAATGATCAGATATCTATCAGAAATTATTCCTGAATATATTCAGGAATAATTTCTGATAATTTAATCAGGTGTTTTCTAATGTATCATCAAAAAATGTAATTTTAAAAATATTTTTTTTTAAATTTAAATCACTGGTAAATTCTATCAAAAAGTGAATTCCAGTTAGGTACGTTGGTCATGATCGATCAGAAAGTTATCAAGGCTTTTCTTATGATGGAGTTTTCCAAGCAGCACCGTGCTTCTCCATAATTAATCATGAAATTAACGCTTTTGTTCGAAATCAGTATATTTTTAAAGGATGCAAATAAAAAAAACTGTTTTTGGTCCTCAAATTGGCTGGAATGCACTTAAGTATAATGTTTTTATATGAAATCGGGCTTAAATTTTCCGAGAAATCTAATTCCGTGACCAGAATTCATATATAAAACGATTTGAAAAGTTTAGTATAAGCATTTAAGTGAAAATAAGAGGTACGTTAAAAATGAATGACAGATTCGTAAAGTACGCATTTGGTGCGTCACATTTCCGTAGAAATCTGGTCGATCGACACGGTCATTTCTGAAATCGTATGTCTATCCAGCGGGACACGGGTTTTCCGGGAAGCTTTGAGATACGTCCAAAATCCTTGAAGGTACGCTATGGTACGCTATTGGTACATTCCAAAACACGTATCAACTTTGAAATTCGTTAGGTTTGTCCCGCTGGAAAGATAGACGTTAAAGAAATGGCTCGCCTGTTGGCTCGCAAAACCAAATTTATCAGAAAAATGCTTAAGGAGAGCAGGAAGGAAAAGAAACTACTTGTCGACAATTTCAATAAACAGTTGGCGACCTATAGTAGCTCTACGGGCGGTAGCACTACAATTGGGTTCGATGGAGGAAACAGATTCAGCAGCACGCGAAACACGATAGGAACGGTTCAGGATAAAGATCAGGAGGAGCCTCAGGACAACAACGCGTGGCATACCAGTGGTACAAATCAGGATGAATCACGATTCTTGTCTAGTGACGACGAATCCCTGATTAGTATTGCGCGGAACACGACTAGAGCGAGTCAGAAGAGTCCTCAAACTAGCTTTGCCCAAAACGTGACGAGTCAAGAAGAGTCCAGGTTCCTTTCGTCGATGAGTCAACTTTCGGTGGCGTCAATCAATGTACCCGAATGTAAATCGACGGATGACGGAGACATTCATCGGCAATCCTTTGAACTATGGAAAGATCTTTTGGTTGATTCCATGATCCTGGCGGGTATTGACAACGAACAAACAATGTTCACTGTATTCAAAGTGAAAGCGGGAGTAAAGCTATTGCAGATATTCCGGAATACAAAATCCCAAAATGACGATCCGGATCCACAAACAAAGCCTTTTTCCAACGCAATGCACCGACTCAAATCGTACTTTGGCTCGGGTTCGGATATCATGCTAATGCGAAGAAAGTTGGCGTTGATGGCTCAACGAGCCGACGAAACTGATTTAGCGTTCATCATCAGGGTTGAATCTACAGCTCAACTTTGTGGATACGACGATGGCGAAGAGTTTGAGGAAAATATTGCTCCGATTGCAGAACAGGCTCGCGATAAAGAGGTGCGAACAACAGCCTTGAAGATGTTAAGTAAGAAGGGATGCTTCTCGGACCTTATCGATAAAGTGAGAGCGATAGAATCGATTAGACTGAATGAGGAATATGTCATGTGCAGGCAAGGAAAACCAGACCAGGTTTCTGTTGCGGCAGTTTCTGTACCATAGATTCTCGGAACGTCACCAGACACGGAACAAGCCTTACCATCAGTGCAGAAACCAAGAACGGGATGGCAGCCACCTCACGATGTGCATCTCAACAGTAATGATACAGTGCAATCAAGAGCAAGGTGTTGGAGATGTGACAGCGTATTCCATTCATCAGACGAATGCTACACTAAAGGGAAAGTCTGCAACAATTGCGGTGTCAAAGGACACATTCGACATGCCTGTCCAGTAGGAATCCAACGAGGCAGAGAGCAGCGATTTATCAGAATTCGTGAAGAATCACCTCAACAGATCGCAACAGTTGGAAAGTCGGAGGAAGATGCTGTTGAAATCGGAAAAGTGAGTGAAATTATTGAAACATAATTCTAAACCTCGTTCTAAACTGTAAATTATGACTTATTCACTAAAATTTTGGAGATTTTTTTAAGACCTTGAATTTTTATTATTATTATTATAAATTGAATAAGAATTCTATACGTAGTTCATGCTATTCTACGACAACCTTTCGAAATTTCGAACACCTATAATAAAATGGATGAGTTTGAATTGCTACTTAAAGATTTGTTTTTTTTTTGTAAACACCTGAATTCATAATATCGTTATTATTATAAATTGAGTTAGAATTATATACATGGTTCATGTAATTTTATGAAAACGTTTTGAAATTTCGAACACGTATAATAAAATGGATGAGTTTGAATTGATACTTAAAGATTTGAATATTCATTATAAGAAAGAATCCGAAGTGAAATGTCATCGAAGTTTAAACAGAGATGAGTTGATAGTATGTATTATTTAATAGGACTGTACATCTGATCGAACCAGTGGTGGGTCTAAAAATGCTGAACGTCAATTGATGCGAATTGATCATACGATCGATATAGATTGCGGAGTTAAGGACAAACTGAAAACTACCGATGACCACTTGAACTATATCCCACAGACAAGCACTGAGTTAGTGCAACGAATACAAGTGGCGTTAAGTGATTTCGATGATGGATACATTACAGCTAAAGTAGCTGGGATGAATTGCGTGTATCTCATCGATTCCGGCACGCAGGTGAACACTTTCACCGAACATATGTTCCAAAAATTGATCGAGACTCCTGAATTTAGTAAGGAGGTATTTAACGTCCAGGATTATGTAGACCGTCCACTCAAAACGTATGCAACAGAGAAAAACATCGACGTTCTCGCAACGTTCGATGCATACCTTTACATGACTGAAGATAGACCCATGCTGCTAGAGAAGTTTTACGTCGTCAGGGAAAGTCGAGCACTCCTCAACAGACAAACTTCTTCTAGATACAATACATATATTGATGCTTGGCCTGAAGGTACCTGTTCAATCTTCACAATGCTCTTATGAAACAGTCCGATGGGCCGGAGAGATTGCTGCGATAGAAAATAATCAGATTTTTCCCAAATTCAACATTCCTCCCGTAAAAATCTTCTACGACAAGTCAAAACCTCCGTGTAGAAATGTGTTTTCAAACATACCACTAGCAGTCAGGCCGTTGGTCGAGAAGAGGTTGGAAGGTTTGGTATCAGCGAATATAATCGAACCTATTGTAGATGGCATGGACACATCATTTTGTTCGTCAATGTTGGTGGTCCCGAAAGAGACGAATGACATACGCCTGGCCGTCGATCTCCGGGGTCCCAACCGATGCATCTACCGTACTCTATTTGCAATGCCCACTTTAGAAAAGATTCTGGCAGAGTTGAACGGCGCGAAATGGTTTTCGACAATTGATCTGTCAAATGCCTTCTTTCACATGGAGCTTGATGAACAATCCAGGCATCTCACCAATTTCTATACGGAATTTGGTATGTTCCGTTGTGTGAGATTGCCCTTCGGCCTGTGTAATGCTCCCGACCTGTTCCAAGAAGCTCTACAACGCAAGATCCTGGCTGGCAGTACAGGCTGTAAAAACTAGCTGGATGATGTGCTGGTCTACGGAAACACTAAAGCTGAACATGATAAAAACTTGAAAGAAGTGCTTGCACGCCTAGAAAATCATAATGTTAAGCTAAACGACATCAAATGCAGGTTTGGCACTCAAACGGCAGAGTTTTTGGGATTCACATTGACTCCGGAAGGATGGCTGATCAATGAAGAAAAGGTGCCTGCAGTTGCGATTTTGCTCGGGTTTACAAAACGCGTAATACGTTGTTTGATTTCATCCGAAATGGCGGAATACGACAGTAAGGTAAGTAAAACTTTTAGAAGAATTAAAATCAGATCATATTTGACGAAGTTACAGTACTTCAAAGTTGACCAACAATTTATATGACTGAGTGTAAATAGTAAATTTTCTGATTTCAATTCCAAAATAAGTTTAAAGTATAATCATCATAATCATTATGTGCTGGTAATCATACTTAAAAATATTTACTTTTCATAATCAATTACTAGATAAAACTGGATGAATTATAATAAATTTGGAAGATTTCAATCTTCAACTGTTTGACTGAATGTGTAAAAAACAAAACTGGAGGAATCCAGTTTTATCTGAAATGTTGGCATCACTGGTTGCCAAGGACAATGTGAACTGAATACCTTTCATAAGCTTTGAGTCAATGAAGATCGCATGGATCCTCGTGCAATTGTTTGAAAACATTGTACCTATAAAAATAGGACATCAGTAACGACCTAAATCAAGCTAAATCACAAAGTCGCAAACAGTGTTGCCTGCAAGGCAATTAAAATATATTTAAGCGGCAAAGTGATCGTACACAGCAAAAAATAAATTTTAATATTACATCCAAGAGGATGCATTTCAATCATGTCGAAAATTTCATGTAATTTTTATAACCAAAAAAATAAACAAATGCAGTGGAAGCAGCGTAATGTCAGTTAAAAATATATTTTAGCATAAAAAATGTGGTGAGTAGTTCACGTACAGTCGTTAAATGCATGAAAGATGATCCAGAATGAAGAGTTACGTCTGTTTGTCTGTTCTATATCGATCTATGCTAAGTCTGCTGTTCAACATCGATTAGGACCAGAATGTTCGAGTAGTTGTTTAACGAAGAAGACGACGGCCAGTGCCATTTCCAAGTACCAACTGTGGAAATTCAAAATTCGCGTTGACGACCATCTTCAGCAAGAAGCACTTGATGTTCAAGCCCAAGTAACATTTCTAGTTTTATGGAGGTTTTAAAGCATGCTACAAGTCTAAATCATGGTCTACAGAACCCTTATAAAACCGAAATTGTTACTTGGGAGGTTTCCTTAATAGTTAGAAGTTGCAAAATGATGGCGTTCACAGGGGATTTCAGCATTCAGCCTCTGTCTAGACTCGATCTTTCGAGATACGTGTACAGAAGAAACCAACAGTCCAATGTTTGTGGTTGCTTTTGATGGAATTGGTTCATAATGTGATTGCCATGGGATTCAATTTGCGATGCTCTGAGAATCTCTGTCGACAATGGAATGAAAAGCAGGAAGGTGGTTGAGAAAGATTGATCAACTGAAGACGATGGGCTGTATTTTTTAAAGGACGATTAATAATAATCCAGACACATGAAAACTTATTTTAAACACAAATTTTGCATCATATTTCAATTGTGGTTGTTTATCTCAAATTCATGGGATATGATTAAAAAATTTCGAAGTCAACACATAGTTATACGGTATTTGCATAATATTTTCGAACTTTGCGCTTGACTTCAACCATTAGGGTTTGTACAGACTCCTCTGATACCGTTGTGACCTTCTTTGTCAAAATTTGTTGGAAGTGTTTGATATCTTTGATTTTTTGTTTCTTTCCAGAAGCTTCCGCTTTATAAGAGCACAATATCTCTCGATTGGGGGCAACTCTGGACAATTTGGTGGATTTGCGGTTTTTGGTAAAATATTCACTTGATTTGCATCGAACTACTCCATCACAATTTTAGCACAGACAAACAGACATAACTCTCGCAAGTTGTTCATCGAACAACCATTTAACGGACAATTTAAAAGTATCGTAGTTGGTAGTAGCTAGAGATGGGCGATCCGCTCCCGAGCTGTTCTAAAGACCCGATTCACTAAAGTGAGCTGATGACCCGTGGTTCTTTTTTTTTAGGAACCGCAGCTCATCAGCACACTGTTCTCACAAATCTAAACCATCACTAATAGCGGATTTAAAAAAAAAGCACGCATTGTGCCATTGAACCAAGATGTGCGCGTAATTCAACATGTGCCTACTGATCGATAGCATCAACGGTAAAAGCAAACTTCTAAGCAGGGCTGGCAAATGTCATTTTCAATGAAAGATCTCACGCGATATTTACAGAGATACTTAAATCGCTATCATGGGATGAGAAAACGGTGATAGAGATTTTTTCTCAAAATCTCATCGATCATTAAGATCATCGTAATTACAAGCTCATTAATTGCTATTAAAGTTACTTGTACCGATGAAATCTTAATAATGTATTCACTTTACCCATTACATATAAACGTCAGAAAGATCAATTGAAATAAAAACCATAAGATCGATCTACCAAAGATCGGTTCTTTGGTACCGATTTAATCAGTGGTTCGATTCTAGAGCCAAATATAAGATCGATCCGTCAAGATCGATCTTTCTCTGAGGATTTCCCAATCCTAATCGGCTCGAATGATTCACTTTCTCGGACCCGTCCAGCTCTTCGGATATTTTCTCTCTCTCGATTCTTCACGATTCAGCTCCGGATCCGGATCTGAGCTGATGATCTGGAGCTGAAGCCGAGAATAGAGAGAGCTCTGCTCCGCTAATGCATGTTCAGATCTGAATACACCATTAGACTTATGATATCAG
This sequence comes from Ochlerotatus camptorhynchus, assembly GCF_037179485.1. NCBI lineage: Eukaryota > Metazoa > Arthropoda > Insecta > Diptera > Culicidae > Ochlerotatus > Ochlerotatus camptorhynchus. Next base: position 1,127,889 of record NW_027040630.1, on the reverse strand, counting down.
TGAGCTGATGAGCTGCGGTTCCTAAAAATGACCCGCGGGTCATCAGCTGACTTTAATGAATCGGGTCTAAAGAACAGCTTGGGACCCCATCTCTAGATCTGAGCTGATGATCTGGAGCTGAAAGCGAGAATAGTGAGAGCAAATCTGCTGAAGAATTAACATTAGAAATAAAATCTGTATGTAACTAGACTGGATTGCATAGCTTGAGAAAAGGCGTAACATCGTGTAATACGATGTCGATCATATCATCGCATGTGACAATTGTGTCAAAATTTCTATAATTTAAAGGTGACCTAACGAGCTGTTCAAAAGAATCGACTCCCTTTAATCAGCTGGACGGGTCTGATCCGCTCAGCCAGATGAGCTAGTTTGCCCACCTCTAGTAGTACCAACACCTGTGGCGCGCATAGTCAATTCCCTTGCGTTTGACGATTACACACTACCGCCATCTGTTCTGTGGTTTTAACATAATGGCATGATGCCAAATCGGGCCAGAACAAAGGATTTTATTTGAGGCTTTTGATGAAGGGTAGCAATCGCTTCTGCAGACACTCTTTCTGATAAATCTCCTTGTTGATTGAGGCTGTAGTGACGAAATACTTACTCTTTCGACCACACATGCTAATTAATTATATGATTTGAGTAGTAGCTATACTGAAGATCCGAGAGATGTCGCCCCTTCAGTGGTAGGAAAATCATCTTTGCTGTATGGAGAATATCAGAAAATCCACGATTTGTGACTATAAACATGCTTTCACAGAAGGAAACAAATAAACGAGTGTTTACCTTACCACCATAGTAATGTACTCGTGCAATTTTTGTGCATCTAAAACTGCTCATAAAGACGATAATGAATAAAAACTGAAAATTTTCATGCATTTCCAAATGGTTTCCTACCATTCCCATACATTCGAAAGTGACTGTCCCTCTGGATGTGGATGATGATAAAAACAACAAAACATGATTAATTACTTGCCAAATAAGGTATTTTTTTTGAGAAATGTCGATGCCTTCTTCGTCCTGAAATACTCAGCTATTGGCGTCTTGCAGTGAAACTTTTCCAAGCTTTCGCCACCTACATTTCGAAGTGAGAACTACTGGAAGGAGGATAGTTTCCAAATTTTCCAAGTAAAACAGACGCTTTTTGGGGCAAATCGGTCCATAAAGAAAAACTAATAATTTCCCGCGGAAACTTTTGCTTGAATCGTGTAAGAAAACGTGTTTGCAAACTAACTGTCATTACTTCGGTATGGATCGGAGATGTTTTCATGGAAAATTATGCATAACAAGTTTGCACCCACAGGAAGAGGTTACCTCCTGCGCAGCTGCATTTTACGGAAAATGGTAAATATGTACGATTTCCACTAAGATGAAAGTGCAAATTAAGTGAATTTACCTAGGAAAGATTGTATCATGCTGGTGATAATGGAGAAATTGTTGTATAAGACGCCAATATTCAACAAAAGGTTCATTTTGGCCTTTTTAGGTAAACATATTGATACTCACAATTTTCGACGGAAAACGCAACGGAACTTGATTTACTCAACACACACCATGCTACAAAATGGTGCTAGATGGTTTTCAAAGTGATAAGAAGATGACAAATCATCTTTATTTTGAGTAAGTGAGCAATTTACTTCTGTTTACATTATATTTACGATGCAGCGTTGATGGAGCCGTGAAATGAAATGAATATATCTTATGAAAGTTCATCTGGAAAAGTCAAAGATACACGTCAGTCTGATCGTGAAAACGTTTTCTTCTTCACTTCGAATGTTATATTGGGAGGATTTTACGCAGGCTTGATGAAAATTAGGATTTAATGCTAATTTTTACGAATTTTATATGCAGTCTGTCAACATTATCATCATCATGCAGTGGTGACATCTGCGTTGAGCTTTTACGGCAATCTTCCAATAGCATTTTTGGCCATAGGCAAAATAAAAAACCAGCCCTGGAAGCTGCTTGAAATCCTCCAGGACATAAGTTTCATCGTCCATAACAAACAAACGTGCAGCCCGTGATTTTGCTGTCAAATTCTGTTTGTCGTTACGATTTGGAACTGTTTTTACTTTATACGATTTTAGCCCCAAACGCTGTTTTGATTTTTGGACAACACCAGGGGACATTTCTATTTTACGAGCCACCGTTCAAACAGAGAGATTCGGGTTTTCCTTCAATGTCCTCTTCACCTTTCGGTTCATGACAGGATCAGCACGTCCAATGTTTTATCACTTCTCGGTTTCCTCTCTCGACCGTCAAACGTTCCGAAAATGTTAGGATTTGCATGACGTCCGTACAAAATTCGCTCATGCACGTGTTTTTCATTTATTGCCATGGAATGTAAACACCAATCATAGTCTTTTTCATCAATGACTCCCAGCTGTACCTCAGCGAAAACTTTTACTCCTACGTGCAATATTTCAAAATTTACAGTGATTTGAAAGTGTTCGAATTAATGTGGAAACAGACCTTATTTGATTGCATGAATATGTACTCCAATTCAAATTGAATAGTAAATATTTAAAATGCACTTGGGGAATTGCGGTTGAAAGTAAAGTTGCTGATTCTGCATTAAAATTGCTATTCAAACTACCACTCGATAAGATGACTATCAGAAGTAATTGCGACTGTTCGGTGGATTTATGCCATGTCACTTTAGTTCTTCTCCATAGCTCGAACAGTCCATACAGCTACAATGCAAAACTTACTACTCGTACACCTTTTGTCACTGACCACCGGCTACGCTTTATCTCAACTGGAACCGCACAGTAACCTTCCGGAAGCGATCGCCCATATCGTCAACCATTTCTCCAACCAGGAGCCATCGACCTTTGACTGTTGGTTCCTGAACGCAGAGCAAGACCACATCGGTAGTATCGTGTCCTCCCCCAAAATTACGCACATTCCAAAAGTTCTAGCCAGCATTGATACTTTAAATACGGACAGTATCAGGAAACCTTCAATGCTGGTTCTCAACGCTAATACGTTTCAGGAACGTCCATTTAGTTTTGCCCTGACACTCTTCTTATCTCCCGTTGTATTGCATGACACGAAGATTTTGGCACTGGTTGATTTCAACGACATTAATCAGCTCAAGACATTGTACGACTCGCTGTTTGGGTCCATAGTTTGGAATATTGTTTTCACTCATGTCCAGTTCAAACTATTTCTGTACTACAACCCCTTTAAAAAGGATTTCGTTCACTTGAAAGACATGAATCCTAAATTCATGTTCACTGATCTTACATCCAATCTCTACGGCACCCAAGTGCGGTTTACCTTGGTTGGTAGCTCTCCGTGGTGTTCACTGTTGGAACCGTCGGTCAAGAATGGATACACCAAAGGATCTATGTGCAAGTGGATAACCGAGACACTTCACCACGTGAACGGATCATGGCTTGGCGTTCAAGTCAGTTGCAATCCGGCATATGCGAATTGCACGAAACAGCGAGCTCAAGACGAAAATGGTAGGGCCTATGACTTACTGTTGAACACCTATTCCGTACGAAAAATGCTTCCAACTACGCTGGAACTCACAGAACCGGTTCGATTGGTCATACTGGCACCCCGAGGACGGATCTTGAAAATGTTCGAATTGTTCACATATCCTTTCAATGCGAACTTGTGGACGTTGATTGTGGCCCTGATGATCGGATGTGCCCTAGCTACATCGATGTTTCCGAACCTGTTTGAGAACGATCCCTTCCTACTCTCAATCTGTGGCTTCGAGCGTTACAGCTTACATCGGGCCCGAACGCACGAGAAGGTGATTCTCTTTTCGCTGGTCGTATTGTTTTTCTTCATAACCACCGCGTACGAAAACAAGTTCATTTCACTCATGACGAGCTATCCACGGGTTAGAGATCCCGAAACACTAGAGGATCTTCGTCAAGCCGGTATCAGAGTTGCCACCAGAAGGGATGATCAGCAATCCTTGGAATACCGGTTTCTTGATCCGGAATTGCGATCGCTCATCGAGGTACACGATCGCATTGAAAGAACCTTGTCGCAAACGATGGCCATTATGTCGGAGGCCCAGATGGCACGCGTGATCCTTTACAGTAGCAATTGCTTTGATCAGCAAACAGGAGATGTCAACTTCATTCCGTTGAAGCGCTATTCGATCCATATGCGGGTGAACTCTGTCGTGATTGCACCAGGAAGTCGCCTCAGAACCATGTTTCGTGACACCGAACGAAGGTTCTTCGATGCTGGACTGATGAGGTACTGGTTTGAGGAGTTGTTGGTTCAAACCATGGCGTACCGAAGAGCGAATGATCTGTCCAAGGTCCATGTGATAGTTGACAAGTATATCGACGTGTCGGAGCTGAAGCCGGTGTGGATGCTGTTGATGGGTGGATTGACCTTAGGAGTAGGTGTGCTGATCGTGGAAATCATCTGGCGAAGATTGACTCGGAGATTCACTCGGATAGATAAATTATTCTACCGTAGGGGAATCGCATAGACATTGATAAATCTCATCAACGGTAACGACAATGAGGCATACAGTGCTTATTAATGTTTTTGTTAAAAAAAAGTGCAGTTATTGAACAAGCTATTAAGTTACTAACAATAGATGTAATTTATCGGATCCTACGCCTCTATCGGATGTCCAGCAACAGCAAACCATATGGCACCTACAATTATGCATCAATTATAGCCAATAAATTACCACTTGATTGGGGGTTGGCAACATCAGATAATCCAAACCAGCTCACAAACCTTAGCTTATGAAATGTGAACCTTATGCGCTATCAAAGGATCATCCAGTCCCTATCCGCCGATCTCCTCGGTTTTCCTATAAATCATGAACCTGGTCCATACCCATTTCAAACCATCTTTGGAAGTCACCCGTTCAAGATGTCCCGAAAAGCTTTACTCGTCACTGTGGTAGTCCTGCTGCAAGGATGGCCCAACAACGCCCAGGAAGACTACTGTGACTCGTCGTTGTGCGATCTGGGAGTACAGAACATCGGATGCGGTGCCACGAACGAACTGTCGCCGGAGTGCAACGAGGGTAAGAAGATTGATCTGACCGATGAGTTTAAGAAGGTTATCCTGGACGAGCACAACAACTACCGCAATCAGGTGGCCAAGGGAGAGCTTAAGTGGTTGCCGTCTGCTTCCAACATGGTGGCAATGGTAAGTAGCTATATACAGATGGTGAAAATGTAGTTTTCTAATAAAGTTGTCTAGGACTGGGACGACGACCTGGCTTACCTGGCGGAGTTGAACGCTGATCGCTGTGAATTTGAGCACGACAAGTGCCACAATACCAAGAAGTACCCGAATTCCGGACAGAACATCGCCTCGTGGGGAACTTCCGGGGACTCGTACGATGTGAAGGATACGCTCAAGACCATGGTCCTGGAGTGGTGGGACGAACGTCACTTTGCCAACCCGAAGCTGATCAAGAAGCTGTGGGGCAAGTACAAGGCTCTGCACTTCACCATGCTGGTTCGGGCCAACGCTAGCCGAGTTGGATGTGGAATGGTTCAGTACAAGAAGGATGAATATTTGTGGGTTCAGCTGATCTGCAATTATTCGTACACCAATATGATCGGAACCAGTGTGTACAAGGAAGGAAAGCCGTGTTCGGATTGCAAATCCGGATGCGATAGCACCTACGATGGACTGTGCAGCAAGGACGAAGAAGTTGATGTGTCATAATGACCGTATCATGAAGGAAGAAATTTGTTATTATAGCACTGCGATTTTCTGACAAATAAATGGTGGTGGGTAACAAAGAGGGAGTTTTGCTTTGATAAAAAAGATTGATTGTTTGATCGATGACAGATGCTGGGAGTGGCCTATTTGTTCCAATTTCCTTTGAATTTTCCATTGATGTGAGGAAATCCTCGTATAAAGTACCGTTACTCAAATCTTGATAAGTAATTTAGAGCATTTCAGGAATGGAAAATTTCTGGGAAACAAGTTCTAGGTTTAAACTGACTGCACTGCAGTTATTGGTCTATTTTGCTCGAATTTCGAGTTATGGATCAATTTAATGCTAGTAGATATATTGCAACAGAGGCTAAGTTGATAAAGGAAGGTCATTCGTCAAAAACCGCAAAATATGGCACAGCCTTAAGTGATGAAACAAAATTGGCAGTCATAATTTTTTTTTTGAAGATGATGATATAAGCCGGGCAATGCCTGGTCAAAAAGATTATGTGTCTGTGCAGAAAGAAGGAAAACGACAAGCCATTCAAAAAAGATTACTAATGATGACTTTGAGAGAAGCTTATACCGTGCGGGACCGAAATCCGTACAGCACCGAAATCCGTACACCCTGTTGAATTTGTTTATTTATTTGCATCATAACAATGTAAATATTATACATGAATACATATTCATTTTCATTCATGCATTAGCTTGATGTTAACGTCAACAATTAGGCAGTAGGTCATAAAATTAAAATAAGAAAAATAAAAACCTTATCACGTGTCGGGAATTTCTGTCAATCGGTTGCGTTCTTAACAATTTTCTAAGAAAATCTCTCGGATTTACTTCCAGTTGTTAGGCGTATTTATGTGATTTTTGCAAGTAGTTTCCTGAAGGTCGATCGGAAAGATAAGTGTTCATCGTTTTATATCTCAATTCTGAGGAATGGATCATTCATATGGTATTTATTTATCAAAATTAGTACTGTACGGATTTTGATCCATATATAACAGCTGATTCTAAATCCGTACACTTGTGCATTAACAATGACGATTCTACTTTATCCAATGTTTTTCAGCAGATCATGGAAGCAAAATACACGCCGGAGGATTTGGAGAAGACTGTGGCAATGATGCGTGCGGGGAAATCTTTCCGAGAAGCATCCAGGGATTTAGTCGTTCCATGCACCACCATAAGAGATGCCATATTGAATCGCTACTCTCTTATTTTATTCGTATTGTAAATGTTATATTATTAATGGGCCTTATTACGGGTGTCTCTACACGGTGATAAGGAAGTGATACTCATAATAAGAGCCGTGATTGCCGTACAAATCAAAGGGGAATCACTTCACCGTGACGACAAGTGACAAGTTTTCACTGTGAAGTGATATCCGTAATAAGTGCCAATATCTTCTAATGAATAGCGTCAAGAACCAGCCGAAAAGGAAAACAACGCTGCTCCCCTACAGGATAACACCAACACGCATAAACAAATTACAGATAGTAGACAGAAATGGGCAAGAGAGCAAATTTGAGTTTAGTTCACTCATAATCGCCAAAAGTGCAGGAACTCAGCGATGAGTAAAATTTGTCTCATGGTTTCCTGTGGAAAACCTAAAAAATCTGCCGGAAAATGAGCAAATTGACGAAAATTTTATTCAGTCTCTCAGTAGTACCAATAGACTAAGTGAATTCTATCTTCACTTTTATCAAATTCGGGAATTTTTCCCTGGAAAATCCTGAAAAACCTGGGAAAACATGAGGCAAATTTACTCATCGCTGAGTTCCTGCACTTTTGGCGATTATGATAGAACTAAACTCAAATTTGGGTCGTTCTCATTCGCCGTGAGCATTCCCAGCAGTAGCCACCAACGAAGAATAGCCGGAAATATACATGAAAATAGGGCGGGAGACAAAGAGGACGCAAAGAAACAAAGGATTGAGGAACAACAAAAGAAAAAGGTTGAGCGAGAGAGGAAGAGGAGGAAGAAGAGGAAGAAAAGGAAGAAAAGGAAAGAAAGTTGGAAGCAAGAAAGCATTATAACTTGAAAAGGCAATGGCAACAATGAAGAAGAAGCAGAAGAAAGCTGCGGAAAATAAGCAATGAAAGATCTGCATTTTTATGATTATTACTCTTTTGACGTTTCAAATTAAATTAAGTTATAGTCGTTAACTTACCAATTTTATTTTTCATGCACAAAACGAAAAACGAATCCTTGATGTCAGTTCATTGTATTTTTTTGTTGGTTTCTAAGATGGTTGTAATTTTTTTTTTTCACTTATCCGTCATTATAGGGCTACCATCTTAGGAACCGCTTATTCTATCGCTTGATGCCAGTGGGTAGGTGGAGCGTTTCCATTATCGATGTGTTAAAGATGTTTCGGCAGTCTTCTCTTCAGTTTGCTATTATCGATTCGACAACATTGTCCAAGCTACACCGCCCAGTTTAGTCCCAGTTAATAATGTTTTGTAGCGTTGCGCTGGAGTACCCCCAAGTTCCAAAGTATGGCGCATCTTGCACGCTATCACATGTCAAATTTCAAAGACCTCGATGTTGTGATCGGAGGTAAACTCTAGTAAGAATATTTAACCCAAAGCACTGGTATAGAATAAAATTTGGAGGAAATGAATCCTTAAACATGATATTAGCTAGCAGAAAAATCCAGAACAGTCACCTACACCTTCTAAATCAGTTACCTTTCCTTCGAATCGACTGGAGCATCAATTAACCTCACTCTGATATCACTAGTCAAAAAAATAAAAGTAAAAAATTAAATTGAACCTTTGACGAATGATTCTTATGTTATGTTGTAATCCAAAAATGTAGTAAAAAAAATCTCAGTAGGATGGTTTTCGAGATACGGCTAAAAAATGAAAATTCACTCTAAAAAAGTTTGTTTACTATAATACAAATATCTCCGGTTGTAATGAGATTATATCAACTATTTTAACGCTAAATTAGAGGTGAGAAATTTTTCGTTCGATCAATTGAACATCAGTTGTCAGTGAGATTAGTGGTATTGTTGTTAGTTAATAGTTTGTTTGTTTTTTTTTTTTAAGTTTTCCTAAGAAATATTGAATTTCTGTTTTTAAGGAAAATGTTTAAAGTGATTCTACCATTACCCTCACTGAAAAATATTGTTATAACTATCGAAATAAAATTTTAACAAGGTTTATTTGGCGTTAAAATAATTAATATTAAATCATTACAGCTGGCGATATTTGTGTTTTAGTAAACACGTTTTTTTTTAAAGGGAGATTTCATTTTTTAGCTATATCTCCAAAACTATCCTACAGAGATTTTTTTTGGACAACATTTTTGAATTCAGCGCACAATTTTACATGGGAAATGACCATTAGCGTACAAAGTTCAAATATGCTGTAAACTAGTGTATTTAAATGAGTTTAGCTGTTTTGGACTCCTAGCCAAGCAACTTCTTTAAAAAAATACTTTATTCAATAGCAACATGTTTTTTTTTTCATTGATTTGGATTGATTCACATTCATGTACGGATTTTGATTCATGACTGTACGGATTTTGATTCATCCTCAATACAGTGTACGGATTTCGATTCAAAATTGTACGGATTTTGATTCAATCGTAGAACGCTGTACGGATTTTGATTCAAGATATGTGCAATTTAAATACTTTTTTCTAATAATTAAAGGTAATTTTAAGACCTGGTGTTTGCAAATAATGAGAAAATAAAGATAAATGTATTGGAAAAAGATGCGATACAATGCATAATGTGATAGCATTATTTAGTATTGACCGTTAATGATTCTCTCGTGCTTAGGTGCACGGATTTCAGTCCCGCACGGTAAACGATTCAATGAAATTCACTGCAATGTAAAAATTGGATTCTCTTCATTTGCAAAACTCCGCCCTAATCAATGTAAACTTTTAACCAGCTCTGGAACCCACAATGTTTGCGTGTGCACAACGCATGAAAACATCAATCTAATTTTACACAATTTGAAAAAACTTAACCATTTAAATGATGTATTGGATGTTTGGATTTCCCATAGTAATTTCCATATAAACTTCAAATGGTTTGTGCCAAGTCAGTTTCTTTTCAAATGAGTTCAAATTTTGGGAGACTAATCAGGACCCGATTTGGAACCTTTTGAGCACTGTGGAGCGAAAATGTCAAAATTTGCATCAGTCTAGTGAACATCCAATAAAAAATGCAAGAGAGCTTTATAATTGGGCAAATAATCGAAAAGAAGAAGAATTAACAAAATTATCATTTAGTTTTGCCACAACAGAGGAATACGAATGTATGGCTTCACACCTCAACGAGCAATATAATAATGCAAAAATAATTCAAGGAACTCAAAAGTTTCATTCTTTCATTCCTGTATCAGAAAATAAAATTAAAGCCAAATGATGTGGTATATTCATTTATTTGATAAGGCTCAACCGAATTAACTTAACAGAGCCGAGGATTCATGGTCACTATACAATACATCTTAAAGCTATAGTCAAAAGGTACAACACAATAAACACTTTATCTTCCGCTATCCAAAAAGCCTCGTCCATCAGAACTGGAGTCGCTTCCAGTGGTTTCATTATATGGCGGCAAATTGTTGTACGCCAACGAGGGTCAGAGCACGTCCATTGCAGCAATGGACGCAAAACGTGGTCAGCACTCACACACTCATCACGAAACGGTTGCTTTCCAAAGTCGACGACGCATCGACCGAAAGAACTGCTGATGAAGAACAATGAGGAGGACCACACAATGGTTGCTGCCGAGTAAACAGACGATCGCGTAGCACACATCGAGAGTGGTCTGCTTTTGTCGACAGCCGAGTGAACACTTAAAGCCAAATGATAATGATGCCAAAATATTCGATGTATTTAAGAAGTGATGTAAATAAAAATAGAAAGTAAGTGTATTACAATGAAAATAAATTATGTATCATTTGTCCATAAGGTTTTCGAATAAAAGAAAAGTAAAAAAGAGCAGATAAATGTATTTTGTGGATTTAAGTTGAGATTTTAAAATAAAAAAGTAGTCGGGATTCGCTATTACAAATTGTAATAGCGAACCCCGACTACTTTTCCGATAGGGCCTGTGTAGAAAAGCGCTTATAAAATAAACATTTTAATACATTGCAAAAACGGCTTGCTTGATTGCTATGGTGTCTTGGGAAAAGTTGTGCAAAATTAAAATGCAATTCTTAAAAAAAATATACACGGTTAAAAAAAATGTGTTTTTAATGAAAATGTAAAAATCGTGACATATTCAAAAAACCATAACTTTTTTGTTTTTGAGTTTACCTCACCAAACTTTGCCAGTTAGTAGCAAACATTATGAGCAGCTTCAATGAGGCTTAAAACGACTAAAATGTACTTTTTGAGAAATTAACTTTTTTAATAATAAATATAATTTTTTTCATTGATACAAACGAATTTTTTTACAGTGTATATTTTTTACACAATTGCCAAAATAATATCTACGACTTTGCTCTAGACCCCAAATCAATCGAACAAAGCGTTTCGGCAATATATATTTTTAAACTCATTAGTACTATTTTACACAGGCCCTTTTCAAAAAGTAGTCGTATTTCAATATGAAAAACTGAGAGCACAAAATGGCGCCTTTACTAAAAAGGAACAACTGTGCAAAGTTTCAGCGTAATTGGAAATGATCGGTCAGGATCGATTTGCGAACCTTCGTGGAATGCCTCATATACGAATGAGTTTTTTGTTACACGGCTTTTTATGTCAGATGCTATTTTCTGTTTCTCCATTTTTGATTTCGTGTTCCGTTCGTCCTACTCGCACTTACTTGTTATAGGGGAATTTACGTATTCTCGGCAACCTAAGCAGCGACCTTCTTTCTATAGCCTTTTTCTCTAAGGAACGCACACATATGCAGTATTGGTTTGTTTACAATCTTTTGCTGCCAGCTGCTCTAACAATTTCAGTCGAAAGAATTGTCAAAAACTGTTTTGAAACGCTTTTACAAAGCTCCAATCTTCTCTAGTGAGAGCGAGTATTGTCGGCAACCAGTTTTTCTTCGGCAACCGTTCCATTTGAACTGCATGTAAATCTGCTGTTCTATTATCGGCAACTCGAAATCAGCTACAATTTGTAGTGCGTGTGTTGCGTTTCAAGAAAACCTTGCTAGATTGCTTTTTCTCAGTGGTAAAAATATAGTCAAATTGAAGCTGAAAGCATAAAGAATCGTTTGCATGCATTCAGCGAAATGTTTTCGTAAGAAAATCCAGTGAAAATAGTGTTTCCATTTTGGGTTGCCGAAAATAGTCTGTCATGCCGAAGCCGTCATTTCCCCTACTTGATTGTTATTGTTAATATTTGCACATTTTTGAGGGGTACGAATTACTCATATCATTGAACAGATGGTAGGACGGATCTCTCTCTCTGTTGACCTCGACCTTGTGTTTAAAACGAATAGAATGTCGGATACCTAGGAAATCGTATACCTATTAAAAACATCGGTTCAGAAGCTCGAAATTGCGCGTGATTTGTTTTCATCAAACCCCCTCCCCCTCCTGCTCACAAAAGTTTCAAGTTAAGACGGCCTACCTATAACTACCGATAAAAGTTTTGAGAATCTATCGATAATGAAAAAAATAATCTGGCCATCCTGGTCATACAGCATGTAATTGAGGCATTTTTTCATAGAAAATGTTCGCTCAAACAAAGATTGGGTACCATCACGGAAGAATAAACGTTCTGACTGAGTGCTCGGCTGTCAGTGACTCGTTTACCTCTCAATCATTCAGGCTCTCACAGGACAGTGAATGATGAGGCAGATGGCAGTTCATATTCATATCTACTTTCCTTTATTTAACGTCGGTCTCTGTTCCACAATCTAGCGGCAATCACCGACGGACATCGATTGCCATCCATTGCGGCAATCGAATGTGCAGGAAGGCAGCTTCTACACCTGCGTAAGATATCGCACCCATGGGCCGGGACCAACGGCTTAATTCCCTTCCGAAGGAAGACGTGACCAGAGATTTTTATGCCTCAGAAAAATCCCACCGACCTCGGCTGGGATTGAACCCAGACCCATTGGGGTGAGAGAGCAGTCACGCTTATCACTACACCACAGGTGCCGGCTGTTTATGACTCATCGAACCTGACTGTTTTGCGCACTGCTGAGCTGTATTTCTCAATTTATCATATTTTTTCTGCTAATGTAATTTATTTTAATTTTACGTTCAATCGTAAGGTTTGGTTCTCCACTTCTGATTTGATTTTATACGTTGGTCTGCCAATATATATCCAGAACAACATGTGAAAAGGGCATACAAGCTTTTTGTAAACAAACCTTTGTAGGCCCTTTTCTCACCAACCGAGGGTCGCCCACGCAAACCAGCAATATCATCGGGAAGGGGAAAGTGTCCCCTACCCGGTGATGTTAAAGGTTTGCGTTGGTGTCATATCGGTGGCGAGAAAAGGGCATAAGAAGGTTTGTTTACAAAAAGCTTGTATGCCCTTTTCACATGTTGTTCTGGATATGAGCTTGTTGGCCACTAATTGTTGAGTTGTGGTAAAAAATATTTCAGCAAATTAGCTTTGATTAATTGGAAATTGAGATTATTGATGGCATTGGTTACTAATGAATGACTGAGTTCCTTTTGTTTGCTGAACATCGAAAGTAATGTCCTTATGAAGACTGATTTTGAAACATTGACGTCTACATTGAAGCTAAATGTAGGCATCAATGCTTCATGGTTATTTACAATTACTTTTACTGATTTGTATTGATTTTATGTAGCATTTAAACGAAGAGAATAAACGCAACTTAAATTTTAAGTGGCGCCGGTGGTGTTCTACCTCTAACTCCAAAGGGCCTGGTTTCAAACTCTAACTCTCTGATCACGTTTTTCTTCGGAAGGGAAATAAAGCCGTTGGTCCCCGGTCCAGGAGTGAGAGCTGTCTTCCTGGCGTCGGTATCATTTGTACTCAGTAAGGAAAACATGATCGTTTAGCAGGAAAAGAACAACGTCTGACTCACTTGTAATTGTCGTCAGAAAAATTAAAGTTATGAAGTCCTGTCATAAAAGACCCAAGAATCGGAACCAGGAAGATGACTTCCGCTCAGTGATGGAAAAGTTCATCAAAGTTCCCTATGACTCGCGAACTTTTCCCTTGGTAAACTTCGTGAAATATCGCGAACTTTTCCAACACTGCTTCCTCTTATTAAACAATGTCACAGTTTTACTATGATAACCCAAAAAAACACCGATTATGCATTGCAGCCGCCACCATTTATTGTTCATCACTTCTAAACCAATCCAGCTTCGGTATCCTCATTTAAGACACATCAACCTCTTCGTCCTTGTTGCACAGTCCATCGTAGGTGCCATCACATCCAGATTTGCAATCCGAACACGGTTTTCCTGGCTTGTACACACTGGTTCCGATCATATTCGTGTACGAATAATTGCAGATCAGCTGGACCCACAGATAGTCGTTCTTCTTGTACTGAACCATTCCGCACCCAACTCGGCTAGCGTTGGCCCGAACCAGCATGGTGAAGTGCAGAGCCTTGTACTTGCCCCACAGCTTCTTGATCAGTTTAGGACCGGCAAAGTGACGTTCGTCCCACCACTCCAGGACCATGGTCTTGAGGGTATCCTTCACATCGTACGAGTCCCCGGAAGTTCCCCACGAGGCGATGTTCTGTCCGGAATTCGGGTACTTCTTGGTATTGTGGCACTTGTCGTGCTCAAATTCACAGCGATCAGCATTCAACTCCGCCAGGTAGGCCAGGTCATCGTCCCAGGCCTAGAAAACCTCGTTAGAAAACCAAATTTTCAGCATCTCCATAGCTACTTACCATCGTCACCATGTTGGAAGCGGACGGCAACCACTTGAGCTCTCCCTTGGCCACCTGATTGCGGTAGTTGTTGTGCTCGTCCAGGATAACCTTCTTAAACTCATCGGTCAGATCGATCTTCTTACCTTCGTCGCAGTCGGATGATAGTTCATTTTTGGCACCGCATCCAATATGCTGCACGCCCGGATCACACAGGGCCGAATCGCAATAGTCTTCCTGGCCGTTGGCTGCTCCCAGCAGTACAACCAACAGGATAATATACTGAATTGCTCTTTTCGACATCTTGAATCGCTGTGCACCGGAAAACTGTTTAAGCTTCCTTGGGATCCAGGTGCATTTTATAGGAAAAATTCTCTGGATCAATCACCATGAGTTAGATTGCAACAATACGTGCTTGATCCTTGATAGGCCATATCGTTCGCCCCCGGGCAATCACGGTGTAGTATATGGGAGGTGATGATCAGATTTCGCATCAACCTTATAATTTGTAGGTAGGTAGTACTTTTCAGCGAGCAATTTTCCCGAGTGGATTATGTTTAAAGCTGGATACGGTTCGTACTGTTAATTGTTTCCATGGTAAATAGTCATGATCTCGGTTTTTTGTTTGTAATTGGAATTAAATGGTACATTGTTCGATGCCAGTAAAATATTCGCAGTCTGAAAAAATAAACCAATCACCTCTTAACGATGCAGTAACACTGAAAACACACCTTACTCAGAGAATGAGTCACTTTTGAAAAAGCACGATTTGAAATCCTAGGGTCTCGAACATTGTATATTGAAAAAATAAACCCTTTCAAAGTTATTTTCAAAACACCCAATATATGTATGGGACTTCCATAAAAAATCTTTTCTAAACTTTGAAACTAAACTAAACTTACAATCAACTGTAATATTTAGACGTTTATTGTCTTTGGTGAAGTTTCTATTGTTCTGTTGGTGGTTGTAAACGTTTGGGTGATCCTCAGATTAATTGATTTTCAAAAAAACCGTTTTTGAAGACCTTCCTTTGGGCGAAGCTCTGGCGAGTGTGGCGGATTTGCCTCCTTCGGCACAAAAACAACATCGTTGGCTTCTTACCACTGCATCATTAGTTTCGCGTAATGGCACGATGCCAAAACAGAGTGTCACCTTCGTGGGACCAGAGGAAGGACAGCAGGCGCTTCTGGAGGCACTAATCTTTATATATATGACCGTTGATGGTGCCGGTCGTTATGTACTTACTTACTTACTTAACGATCCTGCGCACCTCCACGGGTGCAAAGAGCCTTTGTGAAAGATTTCCATCCTGGGCGATTACTAGCTTTGGCTTTGACCTGTGCCCAAGTCAAATTTCGGTCAACGTTCTTAATTCTTCTAATTTGACTGTTTAGGCTCCGCCGCCACGAGCCTCTGGGTCTGCCTCTGCTGCGATGTCCTGCTGGATTCCAGTCCAGTGCTTGCTTGCAGATTTCGTTTCCGCTCCGTCGTAGTGTGTGGCCGCCCCACCTCCACTTCCGTTCACGAATTTCTGTCTCTATCGGCTTCTGATGGCACAAACGATGAAGCTCGCAATTTGAGATCCAATTGTGGGGCCACCAGGCACGAATTATGTACCGCAGGCATCGGTTGATAAACACCTGCAGCTTCTGAGTGTTCTCCGCTGATACACACCATGTTTCACTGGCGTATAACAGCACAGACTTCACGTTCGAGTTAAAAATTCGGATTTTGGTGCGTCGACTGATCTGATTCGCTCTCCATACATTTCGCAAACTGGCAAAAGCAGCCCTCGCCTTCTTAATCCGTGCACCTATGTCGCTCTTGGTGCCGCAGTCCGACGCTATCTGGCTGCCAAGATATTGGAAGCTTTCGACTTTCTCCACTGCCTGCCCAGCTACCGTGAAATTGGAACGGTTTTCCGTGTTGACATCCAACGATTTGGTCTTGTTGACGTTGATGGTTAGACCTGCTTCAGAGGAGCGTTCCACAAGGTCGTCGAACTTACTCTGCATGTCAGAGCGCCGTTGTGCTAATAACGCAACATCATCAGCCAAATCAAAGTCGTAGAGATGCTCCATGGTAATGGCTGCCACAGCAACCCACGGTTCGGTACACGGTCAACGGCTCCAACCATGATCTCGTCGATAACGATGAGGAACAGTGATAATATACATCCTTGCCTACCACCCGTGATTACCCGGAACGGGTCAGACAAAGCTCCGTTGTGCAACACTCTGCATGAGAAAGCCTCGTACTGCACTTCGATGAGGTTGACGATCTTATCAGGGACTCCTTTGCGTCTCAGAACGCCCCACAAGTTTTCACCTGCTCCAAGATGATGCGGAGCGTGACAATATGGTCCACACAGGATCTTCCAGCACGGAATCCTGCCTGCTGTCGTCGGAGAACAATACACAGCAACTTGATGCCTCGCCAGTTGTCGCATACAGTTGGATCCCCCTTCTTGGGGACTTTTACCTAGACGCTCTGCATCCTGTCGGCCGGAAAAGTCACGGTGTCCCAGATATTGACGAATGCAAAATTTGTGAGGATAGCATGGGGTCAGCTTTGAGCATCTCTGCTGATATGCGATCGACCCCCGGGACTTTGTTGGACTTCATACTTCGGATGGCTGCTTCTATCTCCTGCAATTATGGAGCTTCAGTGTTGACGCGACTACCGCGCCTCACCATTGGCGGATCATGCCGAGATGTTGATGGTTGGTTGACCGTTGAAACTTCGAGAAGTTGTTCAAAGTGCTCAAACCAACGTTTCAACTGGTCAATGGGGTCGGTGAGCAACTGTCCAGTCGTGTCTTTCACAGGCATTCTTGGGTTCATCCTTGCCCCGCTCAGGCGTCGTGAAACATCATAGAGGAGGTGGATATTGCCAGTTGCTGCGGCTTTCTCCCCTTCATCACCCACGCTCGCTTGTCCCGTATACAGGAGCGCTTAACTTCCCTCTCTAGAGCCGAATACCGCTGACGGGACTCGTTCTTGGCTCCTCGGGTCCTTGCTCGCTCTATCGCGGCTTTTGCTTCTTTCCGCTCTTCGATCTTCCTCCAGGTTTCATCGGTGATCCACTCCTTCCTCTGAGTGCGCAGCTCACCCAGGTTGTTCTCGCTTGTTTCAATAAAGGCATTCTTGATGCTCGTCCACTGTTCTTCTACGCTGCCACCTTCCGGAATATTAGCTGCGCGAGCCTCGAGTTCTTCGATGAACGATCTCTTCACTGCTGGGTCTTCCAGTCGGCTGATGCAGATGTGGTCGATTTGGTTCTCTGTATATCCATCACGGGACACCCATGTGACTTTATGCACTGGGCGATGGGGGAAGAGCGAACCCCCGATCACTATTGCCACAAAACTCTGAAAGCAGCTCACCGTTCTCGCTCAAATCTCCGAGACCATGGCGTCCCATAATACACTCATAGTCCGAGTTGTCGGAGCCGATCTTCGTATTGAAGTCGCCTGTGTAGATCTTGATATCACCGCTTGGAGAGACTGTAAAAGTTCTCTTTGTCCTGCAATTCGGCAGCAT
This sequence comes from Ochlerotatus camptorhynchus, assembly GCF_037179485.1. NCBI lineage: Eukaryota > Metazoa > Arthropoda > Insecta > Diptera > Culicidae > Ochlerotatus > Ochlerotatus camptorhynchus. Next base: position 1,109,873 of record NW_027040630.1, on the reverse strand, counting down.
CGGTTGGCGCATGCATCTGGCAACGATGATTCTCTCATTGATAGGTTCCCACTTGATGAGCGCAGCCTGTGCTTGGGCGCTAAGCAGAAAGCTAACTCCACGATGTCGCGGAGCGTTTTTACCTCGCATACCAGAATATAAAAGTACCTGTCCCGAAGGCAGCTTGTGTTCTCCAAAGTTCGGCTAGCTTCATACAGCGGGCTTCACTGGCGAGTTGTGCCAGTTTACCCTGTTGGGCTAGCGTCAGTACATTCCATGTTGCAATTCTTGTCCGTTGTTTAGCGCTAAAAGTCGTTGCCATAAAATCAGTTCGTAATCTTTCACTATGAGCGACGTTTATTGGATCCGTTTCTTTGCACGGGTGTGTTTTTTTTTTGTTACTAGCGTAAGTGTGCCTGCGATTTGCATTGAGTGCCAGAGATTGTGAGTAAGCTAAAGGATGCCTCGCTGGATACGCCCAGTCTGGACGGGCGGTAGCTGGTGGCCGTAAACGGTTCCTGTGGAAAGCACTAGATGTGACCCTCCTCCCAGATGACCATGGCAATGCAGGAAGTATTACAACAAAGGTAATTGCTATTAGATATGTTTGCAAACAGTGACAGATAGCGGACATGAAGAACCAGTGGAGGTGCTGGGCAAAGGTGTTATATCCTATACAAATGGCAAGTAACAAATTCGCTTTTGTCGTTATCGTAGGCGCCGTCGTAGTACCGTTAGTATATTTAAAATTAACTATAAACCGCTAAAAATATGAATTATCGCGTATTTCTGTTGTTCATTACATGCCAAGTGAAATTCGAGAACGTAATTTCATTTGAATAGCTAGTTTAACCAGGTCTTAAACTATCGTCACGTCGGTTATAGCTTATTATGTTTGCCTGAACCATGCGTAAAGAGAAAATCGAAACATTGAACGTCACGTGAAAGAGGATCTTAATGAAGGCCTAAGTACTCTTTCGTAGCTTCTAGTTTTAGGATTTCAAAGATCATCGGTTGCAGTGGCTTGTTTACTGAGCAAAAAAACGCGGTCCCAGGTCCCTTTCATATTAAAAATGTATGGTAAGATCTCTTGTTTATCGTGTATTTTGTAAAACTTTTCGTTGTTGTCAATTATAAAAACTTGAGTAACGCTATAATGTGATATGAGGGGCTCGGTGGCCTTAGAGCAACCGGTTTTGCTTACTGAGCAGAACATCATGAGTCTAATCTCAAGCCCATCCACATTCAAGATTCGCCAATCGTTTTATTTGTTAACATGACTACATGGTAATAACAGCAACTCGATGATTAAAAAGGAGTGGCAAATGTTTTTGCTTACTGAGCAAAAGACCGTGGGTTCAATCCCAAGCTCCTTCGCGTTATATGATTGTTAGGACATAAATTCAGCTTATCGTTTACCAAAATGAACCCTGCTGCAAACCCAACCATATTACCCAATATCCCAGTGATTCCTCGTGGAAGTGCAGAGGTGTTATCGACTTCCATCAAAGCGAGTGTCACGTCAAAACATTCCTACCCCTTCCTTTCTTGACCTGTGTTCGGGCGCGGCTGGCGCTGGCATTACCTAGTTTGAGATCACCAGTTTTTACACATAGAGGATGATTGCTAGTCCCAAGCATCGTCTATTGGTTCTCTGTGTAATTACAGCTGGTCTAGCAATAACATAGTAGCAACCGTGGGCGGTCAATCATGCTCATGCTCATGCTCATGATCCAATTATTGTCCGTTGTGTAGCGCTAAATCAGTTCGTAATCTTTCACTATAGGTTTCTGTAACAATTTGAAGGTTTCGGAGACAGTAGGTGGTTGGCCTAAGGTCTCTTATCCGCCGTGATGGGACTGCCATCTTGGGTATAGCTTTCGGGGAGAAGCATTTCATATTCAGCCGCTGGATGCCAGTCAGACGCTGTTTGAGCCGCCCCTAACATGGAGAACAGACGCTCGGGTTTTGTAAGCCACATCCTCCGAAAAGCATGCAGCTCCCCCTTCCCTGTCAGCATGCGACCAAATTTCCCATCGCGGTTACCCGATCTTCCCTAAGGTTACTCGTACCCCAGCCGGCGCCGCGGGGAGGAAGGGATAGAAGTTACTGGCTTGGCGTCCGCTTTAATGTACGTCTCGTCGTCTAAAGGGTGATACGGTCAAAATTTGGTCAATATCAACTTGACGTATTTCTTTCAATTTTGCATTTAAAAAACCTGAACACCCCTCATTTTGAAGGTGTGTGTGTGTAGAATGTTGCTCCTATTTTGATTTTGGAATTCACTCTTCAGTTGTCAAAATGCCGTCCAAGCAAGAAGAGCAGCGTATCAAAATTTTGCTCGCGCATCGCGAAAATCCGAGCTACTCGCACGCAAAGTTGGCAAAATCGCTAAAAGTTGCCAAATCAACCGTTACAAATGTAATTAAAGTGTTTGGGGAACGTTTGTCGACAGCCAGGAAGTCTGGATCGGGGGGAAATCGAAAACCGGAAGCCGCTGAGACGACAAAGAGAGTTGCCGGTAGTTTCAAGCGAAACCCTAACCTCTCTCTCCGAGATGCCGCAAATAAGCTGGGTGTATCGTCTACAACCGTGCATCGAGCCAAAAAACGAGCCGGACTATCGACTTACAAGAAGGTAGTGACTCCAAATCGCGATGATAAACAAAATACGACGGCCAAAGCGCGATCCCGGAGGCTGTACACGACGATGCTGACGAAGTTTGACTGCGTGGTAATGGACGACGAAACCTACGTCAAAGCCGACTACAAGCAGCTTCCGGGACAGGAGTTTTATACGGCAAAAGGAAGGGGAAAGGTAGCAGATGTTTTCAAGCACATGAAACTGTCAAAGTTCGCAAAGAAATATCTGGTTTGGCAAGCCATCTGTACCTGTGGCTTGAAAAGCAGCATTTTCATAGCTTCCGGGACTGTCAACTAAGAAATTTACGTGAAAGAGTGTTTGAATAAACGTCTGCTGCCTTTCCTGAAGAAACACGGTTGTTCCGTACTGTTTTGGCCGGATTTGGCATCTTGCCATTACGGTAAAAAGGCCATGGAGTGGTACGCCGCCAACAACGTGCAGGTGGTTCCCAAGGACAAGAACCCTCCCAACACGCCAGAGCTCCGCCCAATTGAGAAATACTGGGCTATTGTCAAGCGGAACCTAAAGAAGACCAAAAAAACTGCTAAGGGCGAGCAGCAGTTCAAGGCAAACTGGCTTTCTGCGGCGAAGAAGGTGGACAAGGTGGCTGTACAAAATCTGATGGCAGGGGTCAAGCGTAAGGCCCGGCAATTCGGATTTGGAAAATCGGAAGCCTAACTGAATATTTTTCCTGAATTTTATACTAATTGAACTTGAAAAAGAAATTTAATTTGATTTTTTAAATAAACGATTTCACCGATTTACACGCGTTTTCCCTTGACCAAATTTTGACCGTATCACCCTTTATTACGATGCATTTGGGCTGCACCAACCACTCCCGGTACAGCTTCCTGGCGCGGGATTTGGCCACCGTATTCTGTTTATCGGTTCGGTTAGGCGCCTTCCTTACCTTGAAGATATGAAGTCGGGCCCGCTTCATTGTCTGCTGGACGAACCAGACGGAAGAATTGACCTTCTTGGCCATGTCCCGAATCGAAAGGTTCGGATTGCGCTTGAAGTAATCCCTCACCTTCCTTGCGTTTACGGGGTCGGTCGTCTTCGCTTTTCTTCCGCTGCCAGCTCGCCGCTGAGTCGTCTGGGTCTCTTTGAACGATTTTACCATACGGGAAACGATCGATTCCAAACTGTTTCGCGATCCACCTGTGGGACTGGCTTGGATTTTTCACGCCGCTCCCATAACTCGATAACCACTAGACAGCAGGGAGGCCAGACCTACCGATTTATCGGTAGTCCTACCGATTCACAGACGAAAGGTTAAAAACTACCGATTTTTCACTTTTCTTACCGAGAATCACAGATTTTTAGTAATCTTGAAAAATGTTCAATACCTACACTCCCGATCATAAGTTTAAGGACACCTCCAAAAAAACAAGTCAAATTTGTTATGTTCATATCTCTGTCATGTTATGTCCAATTTTCGTTCTCATTAGATCATTTGAAAGGTATCGAATGGAACTTTCCTCGTAAGCAAATTGTTCAATATAATTTTCAAATTTTGTGTTCTAAAAGTTCATCCAAAGATACAATATTTTTCAAAATTTACTCTGAAGAATCGTGACTGATTTTTTCAGAGTTGGGTTGGCCAAATTTTGAAATAAAAGTAGTGGTAATACTCTTATGCTATACCATTCATACCACGACACGTTTAAAGCAGAAGAACTGAAGGACATTGTATTATTCTGGAGCACAGTACCCCCCCCCCCCCCCTCGCTCACAAAGTTTTCAAGTATCAGGAAAGGCTTCTTATGACGGCCTACCGATAACTACCGATAAAAGTTTTGAGCTACCGATATTGAAAAAAATAATCTGGCCACCCTGCTAGACAGATTGTGACGAGAGTTTGTACATGTAAACATTACACTTTAAACTAGTTTTACTCAAAATTTAATCAATTTTACCCATGCAATAAAAAGTTATACACAAAAGAAAGTGTTGCATTTTTTCGAGTACAATCTTCATTTTTTTAGTTACAAAAGCTTGAAAAGATATGAGTTTGGGATCTCAAATTCAGTTTTTCAGTAAATTCTCAAAAACGGTAAAAGATTCCTCTCTGAAAGATTTTGAAGCTTGAGGAAAATTGTTTATAACAAAGTCATCGCTCGGTTTTCGCTGTTTAACATTTGCATGGAAAACCGTTTTCAGTTGATATGTTTAAGAGTTTCTGAGATTATTTCCTTATCATTTAAGTAACTTATTTTTTTTTCTAGGATAATGACATAAATTTGTGTCATAACAGACGTGAAATATAGCTCAATCAAACGCACTTTTCTTCGAGCAACGAATTTTTCAGTTTAGGAGGACTTAATATTACATGATATGTGTTTACGACGAAGTAGCCCGAATACGCCTATGATTAAAGCTGTGGATCTGTGGTCCGATTGATCGAGAGATGAGAGGAGCGATAAAGCGAAGACAACATATCAAGAAGACTGGCAACTCTTCCATTTTCTCATACGAACGCTATGCGACTGGTACAATCGCGTCATCTGCCGCTCAAAGGTAAATGCTTTGAACGAATTTGATAGCAAAGATTACATCCTCAGACGAAGGTTTTGTGTATTTGCTTATTTTTCTATGCGTTGCTTCCACCTTCACTCAAGCGCAGCGCTACTGTATCCGTCGCTTGGATTCTGGCAAAGTTGCCAGTCTTCTTGATATGAAGTCTTCGAATGCAGGCGTCACGAAGCAAGCGGGTATACTGATCGGATCTGGATTCGGATTAGGGTTAGGAAATAAGAAATACATTTTTTAGTTGCTACATGTTAACCACGGTGTCCGGTCGATGGTCTATTTTGTATATCTTTTAAGTAGATTCGGAATATTAGTTTAAGTCCATTGTGTAATAAATGTCAAAAGTAGTATTTTGTTTGCCCTAAAATAAATTGTGTATTGCTTGTACGTCGCGTCGTGTTATATTATAAAGGAAGAATTGTGGAACTTGGCAGTGTCGGGATTGTGTGTCACAGTCTACAGTCCACTTGGATTCCCCCTACACCTTCAACCCGCTTTTGGAACGAGCGGTTGGGATTGCTGCAACTGGAAATCGATTGGTAGGAAGGAATTGTCCTTCGAACCGAATCAGGGAACCCCGGTAGGACTTTTCACCACAACAATTCACGCTCGGAAAGCGCCATTAGATCCACCAACGCGCTATTGTATCCACTAAATCGCCATTGCAACCGCCATATCACCACTTTAACCACTTTAACCACCGCGCAAGGACAAAGGACACGTCATCGCTACTGGATGAACTTTGAAAGGCACCACCATATTGATCACCTCTTCTGGTTTGGGCATCGGTCTTCTTCTTCTTCTTCGCATTTCAAGCTTATTGCATATCGTATATTAGCTTATTGCGTGCTCTCAACTTAGTGTTCTAGATGCACTTCCACAGTTATTAATTGAGAGCTTTCGATGCCTGTACCATTTTTGCATTGATATGATTGTGTAGCAAGCAGGCATGGAAAATCATTTGCATTCATTTCGTGCATTCATTTCGTGCATTCATTTACATTCATTTGCCTCTAACTTTTTTCTTCAACAGCATTCCACAAAATGATGTATTGAGCTTTTGTAGGTTTTGTTACTAGCTACAACTTTTTTTAAAAGTAAAATCCGTATCTCTTATGCATGACGAACCAGAGCGAACAGAAGCGACTACTGTTTTTCAGATAATGTATTTTACATTCACTGAAAAACAGTAACAAGTTCGTAATGCATAAGAGATACAGATTTGAGTTATGAGCAAAAGTTGTAGCTAATAACAAAACCTACAAAAACTCTTTACATCATTTCGCGGAAAGCTGTTGATGATAAAAGTTAGGGGCAAATTAATGTAAATGAATGTATGAAATGAATGCAAATGATTTTCCATGCCTGATGGCAAGTCCAATCATACTTCTATGCCCAGGGAAGTCGAGAAATTTTCCAACCCGAAAAATTCCTAGACCGGACCGGGAATTGAACCCAGCCACCTCCAGCATGGTTTTGCTTTGTAGCTGCGCCTTTACCGACTGAGCTAAGGGAGGCCCGGTACCGTCAGCTATTATGTAGGTCAGTATAGCTACATTATATGTCCAGCCGAAGCTGGAAACCGTGAATTGTTACTAATCAATCTTTATAACGACATCCGACGGCAAACGTGCAAGCATCTATCGATCAACGGATTCTTCGGTGAATGTTCATTTCGTCCGAATTGAAGACACTTTTGGACAATTTATATAGTGTTGGAGTGGCAAGCAGTATTTATTTTCAAAGGATCCAGCCGAAGCAATTTGATCGATTTCTAACACCACACCTTCCATTCTACTTGAACACATTTCTGTGAGGACCACCCTCGGATCGGCAAGTGACACACCAATACGCCAGAATTATATCATCTGGAACCTCCTTACGTAATCGTCGTACGTCATCAGTCATCAACAAGAGAATCCCCACCAGGTTAGTGAACAATAGTATGTGTTCAGGCAAGCTTGGACAACACAGAAATTACACATAAATAATCGTATAATCCTCTTCGGCCAGAACTGTTACACTACCTAAACCCGAGCGCTGTATGAGCCCCTATATCAGTTGTTTATCGCTTACGGCTGGATATTTTATTAATTCATCGTAGTCAACTTTCCTGCCCTGTTAGTTACTACGGTACATGGCCAGCCGAGGCCTGACAACTTGTGATACTACATAAATATTTCCTATTCTACACATACTCTGCATATCCTGAGATTGTATTGGCACGAATCTACATACACATCGTATATTGGTTCACATAACGTTGCGAATAGCCCAACACTACTACGTAGCTCTGTTAAGATTAGTGCAAAAGTATATGGCCTGCAGAAGCTAGGTCTATTTGGATACTATATTGCGTTTATATTCTCTTTGACCAATACTATGCGAGTGATTGGAACTGCAACCCTGACCTTAAATGAATGAAATTGTTGGAACAGCTGATCAGCTTACCTCTGTTGATATCGATTAATTTGGATCTATCATTCCGATTTGGGTCGGAGTGACTGTTCTGTCAGGTCAGTCTTACTTATTGTATGTCTAGCCTTAGCTAGACATTCTTTTTGGTACTACACCTGAACCTTTCTTTATTGGTGAATACTTGGACTGCGAGAATCAATCATCATCCTTGGTCCTGGAAATAAAAAGACACCAACCCTACGAGCTGTGCAACTGAAACTCAAGGAAACGCAATCGATGTTCGGAGATATTCGTCATTTCGTCAACAACTTCAAAGATAATACTAGCGCAAGTCAGATTCAGGTTAGATTTTGAGAAAAATTTTGTGAAGCTTTGGTAGAAATCAAATCCCATGAAGAGTATGTTGCAGATGAGGACAAATACGCTAAGGAGAGACAGCAGTTCAGTAATCAATACCACGATGTGAAGGCCTTTTTGTTAGAAAAGTTAGAACTTCTACAACAACAATCTGCAGGGGAAACTTCAATCCATAATGTTTCCATGCAAACTGCGTCAGATCACGTTAGATTGCGTCAAATCAAACTTCAGTCATTCAAGGGGGACATTGAAGAATGGCTTGGTTTTCGCGATTTATTCAAATCGCTCATTCACTCTCGGACGGATTTACCGGATGTAGAAAAGATGCTTTATTTGAAGCGATGCTTGCAAGGTGAACCAAAGGGTCTTATCGATCCACTTCCAATAACCGGAGCTAATTATCACGTTGCTTGGAACATAATCATGAAGCGCTATGACGATAGCAAACAACTCAGGAAGAGGTAAATCCAATATCTCTTTAGTCTACCATCCGTGTATAAGGAATCAGTTTTGGAATTGCAAGCTTTAGTCGAGGGATTTGAGAGGACTGTACAGATATTAGATCAGATAGTTGAGGCCAAGGATCTGTTTTGGTTAATATGCTGTCTTGTCGACTAGATCCAGCAACTCGTCGATCATGGGAGGAACAGTCGTCAACCAAGGAAAAGGATTCGTTGAAGGAAATGTTGGAATTCTTACAACGACGTATTCAAGTGTTGGAATCTTTACCAATCAAGCCGGTTGAATCCAGGATTGTACAGTCATCCGCACCAAGACAAAGGAGTCAAACGGTCAAGACGAGCTACAATTCTACAGAATCATTGGCCTCTAGTTGAGTCTGTTGTTCAGAAAATCATTATCTATACACCTGTCCTGTTTTCCAAAGGTTGCCTGTAAGAGATCGTGAGGCTGTTCTGCGGAAACACTTACTTTGCCGAAACTGTTTTAGAGCAGGACATAAAGGAAAGGACTGTCGGTGGAAGTACTCTTGTCGAAATTGTAGGGGGCGACACCACACACTAGTTTGTTTCAAATCTAATCTGGACGATACTTCGACTTTAATGAACATCTTCTACTTCTCCGGAAGACGCTGATGCTTCTACTTCTTCAATGGATGCAGTTGCGCACATTGAAAGTTCGGAAACACTAAAGGAAGTGTCTACTTGCAACACAATGAGCAGAACAACGTCGAAAGTGTTGCTGGCTACTGCGGTTATTCTAGTTGAGGATAGCGAGGGCAACAAATATCCAGTACGTACCCTCCTAGATTCGGGTTCCGAATGTAACTTCATTTCGGAAAGGTTCAGTCAACTTTTAAAGGTGGTTCGGACTAAGGTTGACATCAAGGTACAAGGAATCGGACAAACATCAACACTGGTGGAGCATCAAATTCAGATCAAGGTTCGATCAAGGATTTCGCAATTTGCTCGGTCAGTGAATTTCTTGGTTTTATCAAGGGTAACGATAAACCTTCCTACTACAACGGTGGACGCATCAGGATGGTCGATTCCCCAAGGTACTAACCTTGCGGATCCAGGATTTTTTAAATCAACTGGAGTGGGTATGGTTCTAGGTATTGAACTATTCTTCAGATTGTTCGTCATCGAACACAAAATATCGCTCGGAGATAACATGCCCACGTTGATCGATTCGGTGTTTGGCTGGGTGGTATGTGGTACCTTGGCATAACCTAAGGCGATAACTCAGGCCAACTGTAATCTGTCAGTCTCGAATCGACTTGAGGATATTCTTACTCGTTTCTGGGAATGCGAAGAAGTCGGAGAACAAGACAATTCGTCACCCGATGAAGCATTTTGTGAGGAACAATATCAACGCACAGTTCAGAGAGCAGATGATGGTCGATATATAGTCACTCTCCCTAGGAATGAAGTTATGCTGAAGCGTATGGGTGAATCGAGGGATATAGCTCTGCGGCGCTTCTACAGCACGGAACGCAGGTTGGCGAAGGATAGCAACTTACGTCAACAGTACCTGGCTTTCATGGAGGAGTATCAACAGATCGATCCAGATTTGTTTACGCCTCATCCTTTATGACAAAGATGGATTCCGTCACGTGTAAAATTAGTTATTTCTTAGTGTGCAGTGAAATATAATGATAATGATATCTGCAGCTTCATTCGTTCCAGAGCTATAACCAAAAGAAAGTATTGCTTGAACGAAAAATAGAAAATGCTCCCTTGGATTCGGCCCAAACATTTGGATTTCTGAAAGGCACATGCCCAACATTTGGTTTAAATCGGAAGGGGTCAATTTAACATTTGAGCAGTGCCACGTCATGGATTTGCATGAAACTTTGCATAATTATTTATTAATGGGCAATGATTCGCATTTATGCTAAAATTCTGATTGGTCTATTTTTACACAACCTATCCAATATTCTCGGCAGGAAGTTTTCACAAATTCCCTGAGCATTTATAGCATCATCCTTGTGCTTGCCTCCTATTGTTCAACAATTAAATTTTAATGATATAATCATCCATAAACAATGATTTCTAGGTAAAAACTTAATTAGTAAAAATGTATTCACCATTTGCGAAAATAACCACTCGCATTTGCATTTAATTAAACCTGTAACAATGAGCTTAAATTAATAAACCTTGCTGCCATCAGAGCTCAAATTATATGCATCAATTAAATTATTCTGCCATATCGGAAACATCGAACACTTTAACACAGGTACAAGTACGACATCAGGTGTAATAACAAAAAATGCAATCATCCATACTCATCGCTTTATACATTAACCTCTCGTTGCATATTGTGATTATTTTGCCACTCTAGCTGGCCAAAATGGAAGCTCGATTCTTGAATCATTACTGAAATCCTTTTGTCCTTATTTCCTCAAATAAAAAAAAAAAAATAGGCAGCAACTGCCCAATCGAATACAATTAGACTGAAGTTTTTAAATCTTTGCAGGTTTTATAACAAATTCTGAAGTTATTGACTGATGGCTTCGGTGCTTGAGTGGTTAGCGTGACTGCGTTCTTACCCCAGTTGGTCTGGGTTCCATCCTGGGTCTGGGTTGGGATTTGTTTTAGGTGAAAAATCACCTTTGCAAGAGAGATATTGGTCAGGACCAAGTGATGAAGGGTTCGAGAGGTGGTATCGTAATGGTCTCATTGAACTAGCCACAATATTTAATGCGGCTTAGATTTTTAGAATCACTCAGATTTTTAGACCACCATTAAGGCATATTCGAAAGTTTGTGGAATGTAAATAAATTCATCGTTCTTCAATAAAGCATAAACATTTATGAAATCATAATTATCAAGCAATGCGTTCTACCATTGCAAAACCGATAACAGAACAAGAAATTAACTTCATGTGATAAATAAGCTGCACATGGCTAACAATGTTTTGCCACACCAGATGGCAAACGAACCCACTGTGCACCCCATCCAGCAATCCGAGAGCGGTAATTAAATTTAACACGTACAATCGGCTGGAACTGCAATTAATACCATTTTTTTGCATATTATTTCATTCGGCGGAACGCACTCACATCGGTCACAACGGTTATGCTTTATTGGCCGACACTCGGAGATCTGCCCCTCGCCGCACGTCGATCATCATCGACAGCGAGAACAATGATGGAGATTAATTCAAATTAATATTGTTTTCACGCCGGCAGTTACTTTCGGTCAATCGGTTCGACAGGGGTTTTTTTTTTCGTTTATTTGAAGGGAGGTAACTGGCTGGTATGAGACGGCACGTATGTAGCTACTTGTATGCAAATAGGGTGTTCTGTTTTGTTAGGTTGCAAATGTCGATTTAATTACTTCGAGCTGACCTTTTTTCCTGGATTTTAAAACTCTCACGTTCAGTATCAAATGATGATCACTGATCGGCGCTGAAATTTTAAATCTGGATGCAGCTGGTTTCCTGGGTAGCAGGGTTTAACGAGAACTGATTTATTTGATACAACATGAACTGTAGGGTAAATGACAATTTCTCCAAATGTTTTACCTATTTTAGTCAGTAGAGTAAATGATATCTTTGAGCGGCCATTCTTAGCATGCGTACACGTCATGTTTCAGAGGATCGATTCACAAAAATTAGGTGCTTAAAGGTAATTAAAGGTATTGTTGAAGCTTGAATTTTCTCCGTGTTCTGTATTAGTGAGATACATTACTTGGAAAATTATTATTTTGCATTTAAATACTTTAAATTTCCCATAAATAAATCACAAACGATGTTACCAGCAACCAATTGATTTTATTTTTTTACTTTGAATAATCATTTTCTCTGTGTGTATGGGAAAAGATTAACAACATAATGTTTCTCTGCCAATTTGTTTTAAAGTTATTCGGCGTTTTTAAATCCATACCATTCATTTACATAATATTTTTTCACTATTTCATGTTGAAATAGTAATTATATTGACCGAGGGTTGCAAAATAAAAACGATATATATATGGTACATTGAATATGATTTTCATGTAAAATACAGCTTTTTGCTCTTCATTTTTCGTGAACGATAACAATATTTATGAATGACGGTCTACCTTAGAGGAATAAAGGGTAAAGTGGTTTTAATTCCCTTAAATACTGTGAATGAAGCTTGTGGACAGCCCTGGGTACATTCTAAAGATTAACATCGAAATGTTTTGATTCCATTTAGCTTAAACGTCAAATCAGGTAAACACCGGCCTTAAATGTGCCAACATAGACTGAAAACACAAAAAGATCTTAAAATGGCTTGAAAGACCATAACTCGATAAAAAGCATTCTATAGAGCAGAGCAAAGAAAATGTTCTGTAGAACGATAAAATTGAAGAAAAAAACAACTTAATCACATTAAAATCACAAACTACCATTTTTTTTAAATTACTATGCAATCTGCTTTAAAATCCAATATGTAAAAAAATGCCATCAAAACATTGAAGCACCAATTTGTAGCGAATACTTTAAATTAAGCTTGAAATCACCATAATGCTTTAATAAAAAATGATAAATAAATAAAATTATCAAAATTAACAAAAATTAACCAAATGAACCAATTTTTAAAATTAATGGATCAAAATAACATTATAAACTAAATGAACAAAATCAACAAATCAAACAACATGAACTAATTTTAAAAAATAAATAAAACAGCAAAAAAGGTTATCGTCCATTTAATTCCACTTAATTAATTTTGGTATCCATGACATAAACGTATTTCGACTACAATTTGCAGTCTTCATCAGTGTCATTAACACTTAAGAACTTATCAAAATCTAACCACCTTAAGTACTCATCCCCTCGCTAAAAAAAGTCAAGATCACAGGTATAAAGGTGAAACTACAATGTGTTGAATCGGAACCTACCTATCTATTAAAAACCAAAGATTCAACAGATTGTAAATTCACTTTTATTTTTCTTTTATATATTTTGAAATAATTTGAAATCATGCAAAATAATATTACACGATGCGATACAATTTAATACAATATCATATTAAATATATTGCAGAAAATATAGTGAAGTGAAACATACTGATATTGAAGGGATCATCGAGTTAGGGAGAGATATAGTACAATAATAAATTTAACTATTCTCATTTTGCTTAAAATTACAAAATCAATTTGACTCAGTTTAATCATATCGAATGATTAATAATAATTATCTCTTGCTAAAAAATAATCAATTCATATCAAAACCAGTTCAATCACGGTTGATTAAATTGAAAGTTAGCTTGATTGAATGAATTTTAAGCATTGTTTGTTCTATTTTAAATATTTTTGATTGAATTTTAACCTTTTTTTTTATTGAATTTTAATAATTTTTGATAAAATATTAAAATTCTAAAAGAATAAAATTGAATACTGAAAAAATAAATTTTTATCATATAAATTGGGCATCCCACTGCGACCTAGCAAGAAGTACAGTCGACTTGTTTCGCGCTCCGGTATTTCGGAAGTTTTCTCGGTATTCGGTTGGTTTAAATTATCAGTTTTTTCTCGCTTAGTGATTACTGGCATAGTACCCGGCTAAACAATTATCTGAAAGTGAGTTTTTCTGAGAAGAAAGTGGTTTTCGGCGCCATCAGAAAGAAAATTGTTCACTTGCAATTGCATATTCGCAAACCAATTTGCGCTTCATCGGTGCGTGATCACGCATACCTGCACACAGATCATCGTCATCGAGTGTCAGCATCTGCCTCCGCATTTATACCGGTCATCCATCATCGTGTGTCCAGCTGAGTGCCGAGCCTCATACAAACACACCACTACAAAGATCGCCCGCACACGCGCATCGAAGGTCACCCACGCTGCGCGTCGCTCCGCTGCTGCTGTGTAATCACTCGGTGGTAGTAGTATAGCAGATAAGTTTTTTTTCCTGTTTCTTTCTCTCGCCCATCAGTTAAATTTAATTTTGTGTTTCTGTGTTTGTAATTTTTTTCTGTTTATTGTGTCTGTGTGGTTTTAAGCATCGTTTCAGTGGTAGAGCGTTTACCGCTCCCACTAGTACGGCAAAATGGACGTCTCGTCAGAAGACGATATGGACATTTTGTCGGAAGATGACACCAGTTTGCCACTCGATGGCAAGAAAAGACGAAAACGTCCTGTCATTCATGGTTCGTCTCAGAAAAGCCCCCGATCGCGAGCCTATCCAGATGACTCGACTGGGCCATGGGTTGTCTACTTTCAGCCCAAAAACAAACCTTTGAACTTGATGCAAATTTCCACTGATCTGACGAAGCGATACTCAGCCGTGACCGAAATCACGAAGGTTAGGCATAATAAACTTCGTGTTGTCGTTTCTAACCTGAAGCAGGCTAACGAGATTGCTGCCTCCCAGCTCTTTACGATTGAGTACAGGGTTTACATACCAGCTCGTGATGTGGAGATCGAAGGTGTGGTCACCGAAGCGAGTCTGACCCCCGAGATCTTGGAGAAGCAGGCGGTTGGCCGTTTCAAGAACCCCTTGCTCCCCCCGGTGAAGATACTGGATGTCCAAAAACTGGGCTCAGTATCTGTCAGCGAGGGTAAAAAGAGTTTTACCCCCACAGACTCGTTCCGTGTGACCTTTTCTGGTTCAGCCCTTCCTCACTACATCGAGCTGGGAAAACTTCGACTACCTGTGCGCTTGTTCGTTCCCCGGGTCATGAACTGCCAAAACTGTAAGCAGTTGGGACATACGGCGTCCCACTGTGGCAGCAAGGCACGCTGTTCCAAATGCGGGGAGAAGCACGAGGATGGCGCCTGCACAGTCACTGCACCAAAATGCGTGTACTGTAAGGGAACTCCTCATGGTCTCTCGTCATGCCCGGTGTACAAACAACGCGGGGAAAAACTAGAGCGCTCTCTTAAAGAACGTTCCAGGCGGTCTTTTGCAGAAATGCTTAAGACAGCCAAGCCATCGACCAACGAAACAAATCCCTTCGCTCTTTTGTCAGATGACGAGTCTGGCTCTGACTTGGCTGAGGAGGGAGTTTCTTTCAGTTTTCCGGAAGGTTCTGCCCGGAAACGAAAACGCATCCGTTCGCGGAAAGTTGCAGATCAAGAACCCCAAATCAGCTTGCCCAAATCAAGGAGTGGTGGAAAAAAGGAGACTTCTACTCCTCCTGGATTCCGCAGAACTGATTATACCCAGGATTTTCCACCTCTCCCGGGGACATCCAAAACCCCCGATGCCCCAATTTTCAGAACACAAGCCCCTTCTTCATCTGGGTTGTTCTCATTTGATAACATTGTGGACAGTATCCTCAATTACCTCGATATTTCTGATCCTCTGAAAAGCATTGTTCTGGCAATGCTTCCTACTGTGAAAACCCTCTTGAAGCAGTTGACATTGAAGTGGCCCCTCCTTGCAGCAATCATCTCCTTCGATGGATAATTTTCCAAACGAGGTCGGGGATTTGATCACTGTTCTACAGTGGAATTGTCGAAGTCTTATTCCTAAGATAGAATCGTTTAAGTTTTTGGTTCACAATAATGATTGTGATGCATTTGCTCTATGTGAAACTTGGCTCTCTTCAGATATCGATCTTCCTTTTCATGATTTTAACATTATTCGACTGGATCGTGAGGATTCGCGTGGAGGAGGAGTACTTTTGGGGATCAAAAAGTGCCATTCCTTCTATAGAGTGAATCTTCCACAATTTCCAGGTATTGAAGTTGTCGCATGTCAGGCTTTTGTTAAAGGCAAGAGCCTTTGTATTGCTTCTGTGTATATTCCTCCCCGAGTTTCGATTAGTCAAAAACAACTTTCAGATATCTGTTCAGTTCTTCCTACTCCACGGTTGATTATGGGAGATTTTAATTCCCACGGTACAGGCTGGGGGGAACTGTATGATGACAACCGTTCTACTTTGATATATGACCTCTGTGATAACTTCTATATGACAATTCTTAACAATGGAGAAGTAACACGTTTGGCTGGCCCATCCTCGAATGGAAGTAGATTAGACCTCACACTTTGCTCTAACTCATTATCGTTGGATTGCACGTGGAATGTGATCCAGGATCCCCACGGTAGTGATCACTTGCCGATCAAAATTTCGATTGCCAGTGGGTTCAATTCGTCGGAATCCGTTAACGTCGCGTACGACCTCACCCGTAATATCGATTGGACAACGTTCAAGACCGCGATAGATGAAGCCGTGTCGTCGGTAGAAGAGCTTCCACCGTTGGAGGAATATAACTTCCTCTCCAATCTGATCTTGGACAGCGCGCTTCGAGCTCAAACTCGGCCGGTTCCAGGAACGTCTTTTCGTAGGAAACCTCCTACCCCTTGGTGGGACCAGCAATGCACTGAGGTTTATCGTAAAAAGTCCGACGCGTTTAAGCTTTTCCGGAAACGCGGAACACCCGAGTATTTCGAAGCGTACTCGACTCTTGAACACGAACTCAAGAGCCTCATCAAAGCCAAGAAACGCGGATACTGGCGGCAATTCGTGGACGGTTTATCGCGCGAAACGTCGATGAATACGCTTTGGAACACGGCGCGAAGGATGCGTAACCGGTCTTCAAACAACGAGAGCGAGGAGTACTCGGATCGGTGGATTCTCAAGTTCGCGCGAAAAGTATGTCCTGATTCCGTGCCGGCACATATGATTCCTCGCGAAACGACGAATTCGGTAGACGAGATCAGCCAGCCTTTTTCAATGCTAGAGCTCTCACTCGCGCTCCTTTCGTGTCGCAATTCGGCTCCGGGGGCTGATAGGATCAAGTTCGACTTGTTGAAGAACCTTCCAGACGTCGCTAAGAGGCGCATGTTGAACTTGTTTTGTCAGTTCCTGGAGTTTAATATTGTTCCAGATGATTGGAGGCGAGTGAGAGTTATAGCCATTAAAAAGCCTGGAAAACCCGCGTCAGATCATAACTCGTATCGTCCCATCGCGATGTTATCGTGCATTCGAAAATTGTTGGAGAAAATGATCCTTTTTCGCCTCGACAAATGGGTTGAGACGAACCACCTACTCTCAGATACTCAATTTGGTTTCCGTAGGGGTAAGGGAACGAACGACTGTCTCGCGTTGCTTTCCACTGAAATTCAGTTGGCTTTTGCTAATAAAGAGCAAATGGCTTCTGTCTTCTTGGATATTAAGGGGGCTTTTGATTCAGTATCGGTTGAAGTCCTTTCAGACAAACTCCACGCTTGTGGCCTTTCCTCATTAATTAATAACTTTTTGTACAATTTGCTGTCAGAGAAACACATGAGCTTTTCTCATGGAAACTCTACAGCTTCTCGATTTAGTTACATGGGTCTCCCCCAGGGCTCATGTTTAAGCCCCCTTTTGTACAATTTCTATGTCAGAGAAATTGACAATTGTCTAAGTGACAACTGCACGTTGAGGCAACTTGCAGATGATGGCGTAGTATCTGTCACAGGGCTCAAAGAGGTCAACCTGCAAGGTCGCTTACAGGATACCTTAGACAATTTGTCTACTTGGGCTATTCAGCTAGGTATCGAATTATCCACGGAGAAAACTGAGTTGGTCGTTTTTTCTAGGAAGCATAGCCCAGCACAACCAAAGCTTCAACTTTTGGGTAAACCGATCACTCATTCCATGTCTTTCAAATATCTTGGGGTCTGGTTCGATTCCAAATGCACCTGGAGATCCCACATTGAGTATCTGAGACGAAAATGCCAACAAAGGATCAATTTTCTCCGAACAATTACCGGAACGTGGTGGGGAGCTCATCCGCAAGATCTTCTAACGTTGTACCGGACAACGATTTTATCGGTTTTAGAGTACGGTAGTTTTTGCTTCCAGTCGGCGGCTAAAACTCACATCATCAAACTGGAACGTATCCAGTATCGTTGTCTTCGTATCGCGTTAGGATGCATGCACTCGACTCATACGATGAGTCTCGAAGTGTTGGCGGGCATGTTGCCACTATCGGATCGGTTTTCGGAATTGTCCCTCAGGCTCCTCACCCGTTGTGAAGTTATGAACCCACTGGTAATCGAAAACTTTGAGAAGCTTCTTGAGCTAAGCCCTCAAACTCGTTTTATGTCATTGTACTACGTGTACATAACTCAGGATGTCAGCCCTTCACAGCATAATCCTCATCGTGTATGCTTCTCCGACTTCGGCAATTCAGTTAGTTTTGATTTATCCATGACGCGGGAGATTCGTGGGATCCCAGAACATCATCGTTCCATGATTGTTCCGTCAATTTACGCTGCAAAGTTTGGCCAAGTTGATTCCGCAAGATCGTTCTTCACAGATGGATCATTAATAGAGGCGTCCGCTGGTTTTGGTATTTATAACGAATTTCATAGCGCCTCTCGAATGCTTCAAGCTCCTTGTTCCGTATATGTTGCTGAGCTGGCGGCAATACATTATACGCTAGAAACGATCGCCTCACTTGCACCAGATCATTATTTTATTTTTACGGATAGTCTCAGTTCTGTCGAGGCTATTCGATCCATGAGGCCGGTAAAGCACTCCTCGTATTTTCTCATGAAAATACGAGAGCTTCTGAGTGCTTTATCTTTAAGATCTTTTGTCATCACCTTTGCATGGGTCCCATCTCATTGCTCGATTCCGGGCAATGAGAAGGCGGACTCACTTGCTAAGGTGGGCGCTATGCAAGGCGATATTTACGATCGACAAATCGCCTACAATGAATTTTTCTTCATTTATCGTCAACAGTCGCTCGCCAGCTGGCAAAATAAATGGAGTGAAGGAAGTTTGGGACGATGGCTATTCTCGATCATCCCTAAGGTGTCGAAGAGTCCTTGGTTCAAGGGGTTGGATGTGGGTCGAGACTTCATTCGTCTGATGTCTCGCCTCATGTCCAATCACTATTCGTTAAACGCTCATTTGTTTCGTGTTGGGCTGGGAGACAGCAATCTCTGTGAATGTGGACAAGGTTACCAAGACGCCGATCACATCCTTTGGTCTTGTGCTGAGCATCGTGGAGTCAGATCTGAGCTATGCGATTCCCTTCGGGCTCGAGGTAGACAACCTAATGTTCCAGTTCGGGATATTTTGGCTAGACGTGATCTGGAGTTTATGAAACTCATATATGTTTACTTTAAGAATACTAACCTTAGATTGTAAGTTTGATTAACCTTGTGTTTAGTTTGTGTATTGTGCGTGTAGTTTTTTTTTTATGTTTGTCTTCAAGATGAATAGAAATAAGTTCATGTTTTAGGATTAACTAAATATTTGTATAATAAATCATATTTCAAACCTCCTTCTCCCTTTCCCCATCCAAAAAATTGTAAATCTCCACTAACCTAGAGACGACCGCGAGTAATCGGTTCAATTCCTTTAACTCTAGATTTAAGACATGAATCATGTATAATGCAAATGATAACTCGGCTCTGTAAAGTTTATTCGATTGAGCCTGTACAAATAAATTAATAAAAAAAAAAAAAATATATAAATTGGGCACGTTGCCACTATCGGATCGGTTTTCGAAATTGTCCCTCAGGCTCCTCACCCATTGTGAAGTTATGAACCCACTTGTAATCGAAAACTTTGAAAAGCTTCTTGAGCTGAACCCTCAAACTCGTTTTATGCCATTGTACTACGTGTACATAACACTGGATGTCAGCCCTTCACAGCATAATCCTCATTGTGTATGCTTCTCCGACTTTGGCAATTCAGTTAGTTTTGATTTATCTATGACGTGGGAGATTCGTTCCATGATTGCTTCGTCAATTTTCGCTGCAAAGTTTGGCCAAGTTGATTCCGCAAGATCGTTCTTCACAGATGGATCATTAATAGAGGAGTCCGCTGGTTTTGGTATTTATAACGAATTTCATAGCGCCTCTCGAATGCTTCAAGCTCCCTGTTTCGTATGTATTGCTGAGCTGGTGGCAACACATTATACGCTAGAAACGATCGCCTCACTTCCACCAGATCACAATTTTATTTTTACGGATAGCCTCAGTTCTGTCGAGGCTATTCGCTCCATGAGACAGGCAAAGCACTCCTCGTATTTTCTCATGAAAATACGAGAGCTTCTAAGACCTTTAAGATCTTTTGTCATCAACTTTGCATGGGTCCCATCTCATTGCTCGACTCCGGGCAATGAGATGGCGGACTCACTTGTTAAGGTGGGCGCTATGGAAGGCGATATTTACGATCGACAAATCGCCTACGATGAATTTTTCTTCATTTATCGTCAACAGTCACTCGTCAGTGAAAGAGGGGGAGGTAGCTCATCGATTCTTCCGGTTCGCCTCCTAGCATCGTGCTATAAGGTACCAGGCGATAACCAGGGTAGTTGATCGATAGCTCGATGACGTCATTTCGTTGGCGTCTGCAATGGGAAATTCTCATAGCAGGCGTTGACGATGGGACGTTGTCGAGTTGTTGAATAGCAACTATCGTGGTAACTCACCGATTACCTGTCGTTCTGCCAAATTTGGAAAGACGTCTGCATTGAATTGTCTCATATACTATATGCCCACTATATCACAAGAAATTGCGAGTAGCTGAGTGGAATGGAGATAAGTTAAGCATTGGGTACAGGACCAAGTCTCCCCTGGGTGGTGCCAAAAGATGAGCGCAATAGAATCATCAAGTTGCCATAAGGCACGGAATGAGACTATTGTATGGCTGGGTAGTCAAAGTCTTCCATTCGTTAGTCATTTCAGGTGGATTAGAACAGGTTTGGGTTTAGGGTGGGCGTTGGCCAGATTTGGATTTTTCAGATATAATCCTAAATAGGACCTAGATTATTTAATATACTAGTAACCTCAACTTCTCAATGGGTAAAATATCAAATTTGAGGTGAATTTGAACAAAAAGGGAACTTGGAGTGTAGAGCGCACTGCTCACTGGGCGATTCTGAAGCCTGACCAAGTGAGTGGGTTACGGGTTTATTTGATTGTACGTCATTTCCAAGTTATATATAGATACATTCATACCATTGGCATTTTGTATTTGAAATGAGACAGAGACAGGATGCGGAGGGCCCGCTTAGGGGGAGCGTAACCCAAGTTATGGCTTCCATTTATTAAATAGTTCAGATAGGCTGGAAATGATAGGTTCATGGTGAGAAAATGTACCATATGGTGCCCGTTCACTGATCAAAATTAGATTCAAATCGTCAGGCCCTGCCCTGTAATAAGGGGATTGATGATGATTTGTCAAGTTTCATTTTGCATTTGCATATAATTGTAAGTTTAGGTTTGCTTTTGTAATTGTAAGATAGATAGTTTGGCTCAATTGAAACATTGAGTTGTATAAACTTGACGAATCATACCTCTAAAATAGTAGTAGTTACAGTGCCGCATTATCTAACAACCACTGCCTGCAACTGATGTTGGAGGGGTCCGCAGGGCTGATTACGGATCAAAACTAACATAACTCTAACACTGAAATGATCCCGAAACTAACGCTCATTCATTGCACTTTGAGTCATAAAGTAGTTTTATTTATTTTCCTACTAATCTATCTACACACTTAGTTTTTTCTACCGAGCTCGGCTGTGCGGGTCTCGGCGGGGAGGGGGTTTCGCTGAGATCTCGGTGGGAGTGACATTTGATTGCCTACGTTTCTTTTCTTTGTTATCTACTTCATCCCTTTTTTATTTTTCTGCTCTTCTTTCCTCTTCTCTTCGTTTGTTTTGTTTGTTTACATATAACTAATACTAATACCTTCTTGTTTTCTCTCTAATTTGTCTACTATGTCCCACCATCACGATGAGAGATGAGCTACCGTACATGGTACACGCTCATATTCACTCCCAAAATAGTATGCCGCAAGTAAGTATATCACAGAGGCAACTAAAGATCCAGAAACGAAAACCGATAACACTGAAGATAATGAGCTGTGGTGATGACTATGACTAAATAGTATTATTTATTTATACTAAATTAAACACAACGTGGGGTGACCCAAATCCAAACGATTACTAACCAAAATAATAGACTTATCTTTTTTCAGCAGCATTACACCAGCCAGCAAAGTTCAACAATCCATCGTTGATTATGCCTTTGTTGTCGTTTGGAACCAGTTTTGCAAGGTAGGCGACGATTGTGAGTATTTCTCACGTAACTTTTGAAAAGAGCCTATTTATAGCCTGAACAATACGTAAAGAGCAAATTGAAACATTGAACGTCGCGTGAAAGTGGAACTTAATGAAGGCCTAAGTACTTTTTCGTAGTTTTTAGTTTTCGGATTTGAAAGATCGTCGGTTACAGTGGTCTGCTTACTGAGCAGAAAAACGCGGTCCCAGGTCCTTACATATCAAAGAGATTTATGGTAAAATCGCTTGTGTATCGTGTATTTTGCGAAACTCGTTGTTGTCGTTGGTTCCGGGTTTGAATGGATACAAAAATTTGAGCAACGGTATTATGTGATATGAGGGGCTCGGTGGTCTTAGAGCAACCGTTTTTGCTTACTGAGCAGAACATCATGAGTCTAATCTCAGGCCCATCCACATTCAAGATTCGTCAATCGTTTTATTTGTTAATATGACTACATGGTAATAACAGCAACTCGGTGATTAAAAAGGTGCTCGTCTGCCTAGTGGCAAACGTTTTTGCTTACTGAGCAGAAGACCGTGGGTTTAGTCCCAAGCTCCTTCGCGTTATATGATCGTTAGGACATCAATTCAGCTTATCGTTTACCAAAACGAACCCTGCTGCAAACCCAACCCTCTTATCCAACATCCCAGTGATTCCTCGTGGAAGTGCAGAGGTGTTCTCGGCTTCCATCAAAGCGAGTGTCATGTCAACACAATCCTTCCCATTCCTTTCTTGACCTGTGTTCGGGCGCGGCCGGCGCTGGTATTGCCTAATTTAAGATCACCAGTTTTTACACATTGAGGATGATTGCTAGTCCCAAGCATCGTCTATTGGTTCTCTGTGTAATTACAGCTGATCTGGCAATAACAGAGTAGCAACCGTGGGCGGTCAATCAAGCTCAAGCAAGCTCAACAGTCACTCGTCAGCGAAAGACAACCATTCAACGATACCTTAAACGACCTTTGCTGGAGGTAGTTACGGGTGATTTTAACCAGATGCAAAGGAAAGTTGAAGTTACAAACCTTGTATACAAGCCCATTGTGCCAGACATTGTCAAACGCTTTCTCAACGTCTACCAAGGCCATGGCTGTGGACTTGGATACAGCTTTGTTACTTCGGATGGTTTTCATCACCGGTACTGATTGGTGATTGGTGGAGTGCTCCTTTCTGAATCGAAACTGTTCCGGAAGGAGAATGTTGTTTTCCTCGACTAACTTGAGCAAACGTTTGAGAATGAGTTTCTCGAACAATTTGCTCGGCGCTGAAAGGAGGATGATTGGTCTGTAGCTTGAAGGCAATTTTGGATCCTTACCGGGCTTGCGGATTGGTATGATTTTTGCTGTTCCAAGCATCTGTTGAAGATAGCGGTTGGAAGAGACTGCATTTTCATTCTGAGTCTCTTCAAGATCAAGTTGAATATACCGTCAGACCTGGGAGCCTTCATGTTATTGGTGCATTTCAGCGCTGAGCAAATTTGTTGTACTGTAATCATATCCGCCGGAGGCACGACACAAGGGGAGGCATCTAGGTTTTGAACGCTTTGCGCAACCTGATCATCGAGCCGACTTTGGATAGTTGAGCCAAGCAAATGCGATGAAGCGACATGCTTACCGATCGCATTTGCTTTCTCCTGTGGGGTGATTAAAAGCCGATCGTCATGATTTTCGACTCTGAGAGGTGGAATGGGTTTGGGATGAGTTTTCAGGACCTTGGCTACCTTCCAGAATGGTCTGGAGCGGTCGTCCAGATTCTGGACAACACGCCCGAAACTTTCATTTCAGAGTGAGTCCATTCTGGAAGCAATCTGCCTGTTCAGATCGGCCATTTCACGTTTTTGCCCACTTTTTCACACTCCTCTGAAACTGGCGTCTACGTAGATGGGAATGTTTGGAACCTTGAAGCATGAGCTAATGAAGGCTTGAGGATAATGTGTGGCATGCATGTTTCATGTCACTGGCGTTCATTATAATTTTTGATAATTTGGAAATATTAGAAATGCTACAATTTGGGATGCTACAATATGGACGACCGCTCCAAACCATTCTGGAAGGTAGCCAAGGTCAAGAGTTGGGTTTTGGAATCAGTGGCAATAAACTTACCCCTCACAGGAACTCGTCGGACGCACGCCTCGTCAGCCACGGTTATGGCTTGGTGGAGTCCCTCCAACGCTTGGTTGATGTCCTCCACGGTGTCAAGCGGCGGGTTGTCGATGATGTGCCTGTCCACCACGCATCTAAACTGGGCCCAGTTTACGCGGTGGTAGTCCTTCTGCAGACTTGAAGCAGGGGCCACGTTGTAGCCCAGTTCAGCCACCACTGGTTGGTGGTCGGAGCTGAGTTCGTTCAAGGCTACCGGCTTGGACAAGCCGGCATTTGTCAGGAACAGGTCTACCGTCGATGGGTTGCCCTCCGGTGAGATGAATGTTGGCTCATTAGAAAACCAAACTAAGGACAACCCATGCTGCGAATGGTCTAACAGCAGACGACCGTTCTGGTTCTGCTGGTAGTTCCGTCAGGCCTCATGGCGAGCATTTAGATCTCATCTAACTACGACAGGTCCTTCTTAAATTTAGCCGCTAGTCCACTGCTGGCGGCACACTGTCGAGGGCAGTAGACGGCGATGAACTGGACGTATCCAGCCGACGACTCCACCTCCACACCAAGGGCCTCGATAATAGGTGTGCGGATATGGGACAGAGTGTGGTATTTTATTCCTTTCTTGACGACGACCGCAACACCACCCCCCCTGGAGCTGGTGCGATCAAGCCCGATAATGTTGTGGTCAGGCAACCAGAAGCTGTCGCCGGACTTTAGATGGGTCTCGGTTAGAAGGCCAACGTCGATGCTGTGCTTGCGGAGGAAGTCGGCAAGCTCAATCTCTTTTGCTCTTACAGAGCAAGCATTCCAGGTGACGATAGTTAGCGGTTCAGACGCCATACTGGATGATGAACTTACCGAGCACTTGGATCTGTTCGGGCTTACTTAAGACGGCACTTAAGAAGAGCACCGGACATGTTGACGAAAATTTCCATCAGTTCATCCGCTGAGAACAGATCGCGGTTGTTGTTTTGTGCTGTTGGTTGTCTCCAGACTCCAGGGGGGATGGAGAGCTTTGGCCAGCAGAATCACCGGAAGCTTCTTGCGGGGGGGGGGGGGGGGGTGTTGCACCTGCGAATTCACTTGCCTTTACTGGGGAGCACGAAGAGGCAGGAGATCCTCCGTCCTGAATACTAGGGTTTTGTCCTCCCAAGTAACATTTTAAGTTTTATGAAATACTACAAAGCAACTATAAAACAACATTCATAAAACTCTGGTCAAGGCTATTTTGTCCTTAATGCATCCACCAAAACCTCATTAAGACTAGAATATGTCTAGTTGGCCCACCCTGGTGAAGGTTCTGAAGGGTGTATTCGCGAAGCTCTTCAATATTGATTTACAGCAAAAGGTTGTATGACGAACGCATTGAGAACCATTTGAAATCTACAACAAAAGCTTTTTAGCAGCAATAAAAACCCTTTCTGAGCCATTTCCCCTAGCCGCTTTATAAATCTACTACGAAAGCATTAATCAAGATAGAAAAGTATTTATGAATCCGATTTTATCAAAATAATTAAAATAGAAACTGATGGTATAAAAATCTTGTTGAATATTCAAATTTATTACAATTGTTCTCATTAAGTGGCCTAGTTTTAAGTACCTTATTAAATTTAATGTGAAATGGACGTGAAAACATCAAAAAAAAAAAATATACGTCCGCCGTCTTAAAACGTCGATTTGACTAATTATTTTACATTGAAAAAAAAAATTCTTCAGATCGAGGTGGGCCGAGATTTTTTTTTATGATTTTCGCATTTAAATGTTTGCTTATTATTAAATTTATCAAAAATATAGTTATATCCAAGGAACTATAGACTGATATTCGAAGATTGTAAAAAACAAGCAAACTAATTGTAACATGGTGGTGGCATAAAAGTTGATTTTCATGGGTCATTTGTGAAAAAGTTGTTTTGATTTCAAGAAATCCTTAACAAATTCATAAGGTTTTAAAATGGCTTTTATGAAGAAAACTTGCAGCCTGAATTGTATTAATCTAAAGCCATTTTGCTTGATCCTAACCCGTTCAGATTTATGGCAGTATTTATGGAGGCAAAGTTAAACGTCAAAGTTTGTTTATCTTTCGATATTTAGTTGCGCTGTGCGATCCAGGGTTCTTCCAGGCAGTTTTCTCCCGATGGATTGGGAGCAGTTATTCAGCTAGTTTGCGATACTGTTTTGCAACATTTGGCATTTTGAACAGCTGGAAGCGCAACCGTTCCCGAAAAAGATCCCCTTCTTCCAGATGGTTACAGAAGTGCACCATCCAACGATGCAGGGATGTACGCTTGAATGAAATTTTCGAAGAGTTGATCCTTTCGCCGAATAAAATCGCTGCTATGGATCGGAAACCAGCTAATCTCCGCTAACTAACAGTTTCAGTGGTTTGCTGACGGTTGTTATTTCGATTGTCATCTATTCGCAAGATCTGAAGAAGGCTGGTATGTTTTTCAACTTTCGACAATGTTCACTTTACTCTTCTCCGCCAGATGGTCAGCCGTTGATGATATGCTGGTTCTTCTAAGGAAGTAAATTTTGCTGAAATTGACTTGAATTTTTCATCCTACTTCGTCTATTCTTCGAGATTTCCTTGTCATAAATTTGGCTCTTATTAACTATGACGAACCATCTTTTAAGCTCAATTTGTAAACAGAGTAACTGGGAAGTTTATTATGCACTTTAAAAAGCCTAAAAAGCAACAATAAATGTTTTTTGCTTTTATGCAAAACCTAATGATTTTATGGTTGCTTTTATAATGATAGAACACGTTTATAAAGTATTTTATCAAGACATTAATAAACAATTGCGAATGACGTTTAGGCTTGAATTACAGAGCAGTTTTAAGGAGGGATTGAGAACTGTTTTAAATTTATTTTTAAAACAAGACAGTGCTTGGCGATGTGAAGGGATGTATTGTCTTGCTGAAAAACGATGTCGTTATTGGCCTCGTTCTCAATATGACCGATCAAGACATCTTCCAAGAGCTCCAGGTACATTTTGGAATTCATCCGGGTTGAGATGAAACAAATCAGGATCTTTGCTAGTAGAAGGCCATCAAACCTCGACCCGCAAAGTTTCGCTTCGATCTCACAACATTGGTTTGATTCAAATCATGCCAGTAGCAACTGTAACAGTTCGGTTCGTCTAAATTAAACTTTTTCTCGTCAGGAAACAGAAAATTACGGCATTCTGTCTTGCATCCATGTACTTCCGGGCGTACTTGAGCCGGTTCTGCTTATGAGTTTCGGTTTTCCTTTCAGTTTCTTCCATGTGATGTTCGGCGTTTCATTCAAAACTCGAGCAATTTGTTGGGGGGTCACCGGAATATATCCAGCTTTTGTTTTATTTGGGAGCAGGTCAACCGATTCTTTGTGGCTTCATGTCTGATTTGACCTTTCACCCTAAAACAAACTTTGGTGTCTCCTTTGATAGGAGGTTTAATGCAATATTTTGACCCTTATATGAGGAAATTCCGTACCGCTTTCTCAGATCGACCAATTTTTCGTGTTATTGAAACATTAATGTGACCCTTCTCCTTGAACAACCTTATAATACACCGTTCCTCCTCCGTTAGTCGAGTATCCTTCGCCATTTCTGAAACAATAACATTTATCATCAATCCCCAAAAATTAAACGCCGTATGACGCCGTACTTGACGCACCTTGCTGATTATAAGTTGTATTATAAGCCATGTTTAAAAATTATAGCGCTCAGCTATTCAAGGATCGTATTTAATATATAAATGGATAATTTTATCAATTTTAATGGTGTCTAATTAGAGCTACCATGCTTAACTGTTGCACTAAGTTTTTTTTTTGTATCATCAAAAGCAGTTACATTTATGTAACATCTTGCAAATCATGTACAATACTACGTTTATCTGATTCACTCTTATACATATTAATTCTAATCGAATTTTAGCAGCATAGCATTGTGTCAGCCGATCTTTATGATTTTTTAGAAACCCGAAGCCATTAGTGATTGAAAGCACTCCACCGACAATCAATCAAAATCTATAGACCACAATCAGAACCGGCCGGCTCGATTTTCATATTCAATCCAATCCACCATGAGTGCCTTCCCAGTTCTATGCTATCGTTTAATCAATCTACTCGAACAACAATTGCTGAACACGGCTTACTAGTGACGCCCTTCCTACCTTTCCCCCCTGTGGCTTGGTACTACACCTTCAATCAGCACCCCGTCAGCGGTCGGTTCGTGCAAAGCGCATCTGGCTGATTCACTTTTCACCTTCATCAGCTACGAGTTATAATTTTCCCACCCCGCCCCGCATGAGTGGAAACATCGTGGGAGAATCTGCTCCAATTCACGCACCCCACTGCCGCTGGACTGGACGGAACTGTCGAACAGTAGAACATCAACGACGAACAACTACATGGGGGAGATGGGAAGTGTGCACATTATGCGTGTGGCGTTTTGATCGATTGGATTCGAGGGGGAGTGCTGTTCTAATTGGTTTCCCGGAGGATGGGAAGGGGGATGCTCACCACACGCGCTCTGAGGGAGGGTGGGGGGCGGTCAGGTAATTATACATTGTACAATGCAAAGGAGATTAAAAATCGCATCAGTGAGAATGGAGTGAATTTAGCACTATATAAAATGATGCGTTTCCAAAGGAGAGCATCTTGTTCGGTGTGCGGTTTCTCCAGGGAAACAGTGTTGTGAGTTTGATATTTTGTGCGTCTTGTGTTCAGTTCTTGGCGTAAACGGACGGCTAAGGACCTTCATCAAAATGGCTGGAGCGGTCAAATGTAAGCGATTCGACGGGTTGTCCTCCGAATAGAATAAGTGCTGCGAGTGGAATGCAGTTGAAAAACTCATAAGTGTGCGAGAAGTGAATTGTTAATCACTGCAATGATGCAGGCCCAACGAAGGCATGTCCTAAGGACGAAAATTAATGTCCGATCGTTAAAGACGAATCTATTACCAGTAATGATCGTACGATGAAATGTGATCTGCCAGATAATGGTTCGGTTTGAATTGTATCAATAAGATCTGATTTGAATAAATTATAATCTAATTCATAGAAGAATTTGAAAGCGACTAACCTGTTATAAACATTAAATCATTTAAAAGAAAATTTGATTTTAGTTCGTTTAGCTGAAAGGTTGAAAATGACTCAGTGGAGTAAATTACTTCATGATAAAAAAATTAGTCACCCATATTTTTTTTTTGAATTTATAAAAGCCAAGGGAGATTCTTAGAGTATCTCCACCGCAGAACTCATTTCCATTACTAAAACGAGTCTGGCTCAGTATCGTCTTTAGCTCTGAAAACCTACCGTTGGTTTAAAAGAGTGACAGACTTTTGTTTTGATTTTTGTCGTTGTGTTTGTGATTGTGTTGAGTAAGTGAAAGGAAAATTTGTTTAAAACGGAAGTTAAACTAAGCTTCGAGCAGACATGCACTTTTCTTTTCCAAAAGATTTGATATGTGCAAAATGTTTTGGTGTATCTAATAAGTGTTTGGCCTGCAGTAGACAGTGATTTACTAATAAAGGGTAGATTTACCAGTCATGGCTATCCGTTGTGTTCCATTTATGGCCTATGAAATTCACATGGACCATAATTCGAACGTAGAGCCATGAGTTGAGCTAACAATGATATTGTTAGAGCACCAATTATTCAATCGAATATAAAATTGTCTCGCACGATTCAAAGGAAAATCATTCAAACTACCCCTAGCCTCTGAGAACTACCATCCCGTTTTGACAATGTTCAATAAACATCGATTTTCTTTCTTATATATCTCTGAAGTTCAGATCCATTAGGCCAAACGCCATTAGCGCGAAAGCTAATATGCCGCATTTTGAAATGCGAATGATTTAATTTAGGACTTTCTTTGATTTAATTTAGGGCCTTCTTTGGTTGGGAAATGGTATCTGGAACGAAAGCAAAACAACAAAACTATGATCCCGAACTTCTAATTCTAGATAGAGCTGGAATTAGGGCGTAACAGCTTTTGTAAACAATGACTTCTCTCGTTGATTTCTAGGCATTAAAGGCAAGCCTACACAAACAAACTGCACCATCGGGTAGGGGAACTCTTCCCCTAGTCGATCGTGACGTCGATTTGCCAGGGAGAGCCATGACTTTCGAAAAATTATCGAGAGAAGTCATTGTTTACAAAAGTTTATTTGCCCTAATTCCAGCTCTATCTAGAATTCTCGATAGAGCTAGAATTAGGGCGTAACAGCTTTTGTAAACAATGACTTCTCTCGATGATTTCTCGGAAGTCATGGCTATCCCTGGCAAATCGACATCACTATCGAGTAGAGGAAGACTTCTCCTACCCGATGGATATGTTGGTTTGTGTAGGCGTGCCTTGAATTCCGAGAAATCAACGAGAGAAGTCATTGTTTACAAAGGTTGTTACGCCCTATTTCCAGCTCTATCTAGAATTGTTTAGTTGAAAAGTTCATTTGGAAAGCTTTTCAAGATAATGGGACTTAGCTTAAATTGAAGATCTTTAAATATCGAAATCTTGCTTGTAGTTAGGGGGTAGTAAAAATGGCCCCAGCCATGTCAAAGTCGCGATTTCAATGAGTTTCTACTTAGCATCTTCCCATGAAAGGCATTCCTTTTGAATTTATGTCATGGGCATAGCTGGAGGAGTCAGTGGGACCGTGAATATGCAGTCCACAATCCACGAATAAAGATTCTGAGAAGTTTTAGATCACCCCTCCTCTTGTGTGGACAATCATTCATAATTGTGCTTGGAGACAAGAAAATGAGTAGCTCGTTTAAAATTTACCTGAACTGAATTTCACGTCTTTCATATTTGTGCACAATCGAATATTGATGATAAATCACTTCAAATATCAAAAAGCTCCAAATGACACAAAACCCTAAAAACAACCGCTTCCCCTCATTCCACAGTCTTGGTTTGGCCTCTGATTGTGATGGCATCGCTGAAGCGTGTCTCCGCGGCGGACTACTGCGATCCGACCATCTGCTTCGGCGGCACCGGCAACATCGGATGCGGCGGCGATGCAACCAAGCTGAGCAAGACCTGCCCGAAGGGTGCCAAGATTATCGAAATGACCGACGATCTGAAGCAGCTCATTCTGGACACGCACAACGGATACCGCAGCACCCTGGCAACCGGTGGGGTCAAATGGCTGCCCAAAGCTGCCGCCATGCCTACTTTGGTGAGTTTCGACAACAACGGCTTACTGTTACTGTTACTGATTTTTTTCTTCTTCCCGCAGACCTGGGATAACGATCTGGCCGAGACGGCCCAGATGAATGCGAACCGTTGCGACCGAGGTCACGACAAGTGCCACAACACGCAAGAGTACCTGAACTCCGGACAGAATTTGAACTACATTGCCACCAGTGCCGATACAATCGACGTCAAGGACGAGGTTCCGAAGCTGATCAGCAGCTGGTGGGATGAGCGTCACGACGTCAACAAGAACATGGTCAAAACCATGTACAACCCGGGCAAGAGCATTATGGTGTTCCACTTTGCCGTCCTCGCCAGCGACAAGGTTAACAAGGTTGGGTGCGGTATCGCACAGTGGACTATCCCGGACGGCTGGCTCCAGATGTATTTGGTGTGCAACTACTCGTTCAATGACTTCATCGGCATCCCTATCTACAACAAGGGTGAACCGTGCTCCCAGTGCAAGAAGGGTTGCAATGCCAAGTTCGCTGGCCTGTGCAACGAAGACGAACCAGTCCCACAGTTGATCGACTACCCGGCTCCGAATGCTTAGAAGAGCGGATTACCGAACACTGCCCGGATGGTGGATTTATATTAACGCCAATATAAAACAACAACAGAACAGCATTGTAGTACTAGAACATTTCGAAGTTGTCAGCATGTCAAAAACAAAAACCACCACTGACCCGTTGCGTGGAAACGAATAATAGCAATAAAGTATTTGGTGATTGGGATGTGAAGGCCTTGACGGTTTGTCAATTGGAAAGAAAATCAGGAATAGCTCTACACTCACAACAACCACGACGCAAAAGAAAGCTTGTTCACACTGTCAAAAATCTTTCCACTCTCATTTGAAATGTGATTCCTTTGATAACATGAATCCTTCCCAAAGGCTTGAATCAGTCAAGAAAGCTGGTCTATGTTTAAATTGTCTTTCCTCTTGTCCTAGCTCAGCTTGTCGTGTTTGTGGTCAAAAGCACCATACGATGCTGCATTTGCGCCCAGCAGGCAACGCGGTTCCAGTCAAGGACAAGATAATTCGCAATCGCAACCCACTAAACACACTATTCCTCAAAGTCAGCCGTTAGTCGAAAATTTGAACAATTCCTCTACCTCGCACTCTCAAACTTTCGTCACCACACCCGTAGCTGGATCCTCCAATTTCAAGCCAGTAGCTTGAACTGATTACAATGGAAACGTACAGTTCGCTAGAGCCCTCCTGGATTGCTGTTCCGAACGTAACCTGCTCAGTGAGCGTTTGTCACAGATATTGGATCCACGTCGGCAGGATGACCCGCTTTCCCTCCAAGGTGTGGGACTTAGTTCTGCAACATCGAAGAAATCAGGGTTTATCCGTTCACGCTGTCGATCTACCCAAGTAACAAAAAGTTCTGATAAAAGGCTATTTGTGGCTTAAGCAGCTTGGTTGAAGGTGGTCTATAGAATTCTAAGCAGTCTAAGTCGTTATAAGAGCTTGAAAGTTCCGGTACCAAAATTGAAGAGCATTCTAAGCAGCTTATGGTGGAACTTGAATGGAACTTTTAGAAAAAAGTTGAAATCTGGATAGAGCTGGAATTAGGGCGTAACAGCCTTTGTAAACAATGACTTCTTTCGTTGATTTCTAGGAATTCAAGGCACGCCTACACAAACCAACATATCCATCGGGTAGGAGAAGTCTTCCTCTACTGGATGGTGATGGCGATTTGTCAGGGAGAGCGATGACTTTCGAGAAATCATCAAGATAAGCCATTGTTTACAAACGCTGTTACGGCCTAATTCCAGCTCTGTCTAGAAATAAGGTTTTTATCCTCTACATCAATTCTATATATAAGTTCACACTTTTATGAAAGTTAATTCTAAAGTCAGGTCTTTATGAAAGTTATTTCTAAAGGCATGTATGAACGTGTTTTGATTTATCAGCATTAGTAGTAGTATTGGAGCTGTTTGAAGAATTAAACCAAGTCATTCTGCGTGAGAGCCCCAACATTAACCGCTACGTCATCTGAAATATATTAAAGTGAGCTGTTGTCCCGCCTACTGTTGGAGTTTTTAAAGCCAGCTGACTGACTTGAACACGAAACACAACACGTTGTTGAACTTTAAATTGGTGTTTGCCCGTATGATTTTCCAACACACTTGTGGCACAGTGGTTAGCGTTCGTAGTTCGCATGCCGAATACAAGAGTTCGAATCCAGGAAATCGCTCTTTAATTTTTTTTAATTTTAGGTTAGAATATTGAAGCACTGCATAGATATAAGAATTATGATGTATTTGAGCCACTGATCATTTCGTATTTACGAACATGTAATTTTGTACTAATAAATACTTGTGCGGATTGCTTCATGTGGGCTATGACGGACCTTTTTTGAAACTTTGAAGTTGCCAAGAAGTTCCACAAGGAAGTTTTAAGATACTTTAAAGTTGCTAAGAACTTCCGCTGGGAACTTGTTCGGAACTTTGTTGTGGCCATCTTTTCAGCCTTGCCTGAAGTTCCTATGAAATGCTTAGGGATGCTCTTTGGATTTTTTTTTTGAACTTCAAGTTGCTAGAAGTACGCATCGGACCCTTTTGGAGCCTGAAGTTTCTCGTGTGCTTTCCATAGCTTTTAAAGTAGCCAGAATGTTGTGTTAGAACTTTATATACACTTTATGAAACTTGAAAGTGGGTTTTATCGATGAATGTGGAACTCTTGGTTGCTTGGGAAGAAAGTTCTTTCGGAACTTTATTTGTACTTTATGGAACTTGAAAGTTCTGTCGGAACTGTATTTATTTTATTTATTTATTTATTTATTTCATCAACCGATGTAGACTAGTACAAATACATATACAAATTTGTTTTTCTTAAGAATATTAAAAAATATATTGTCAGCTATTATATTTTTACTTCCTACGAGTTATGATTCCGTATGGAGTTAAAATATTGTTTTAGTTTATGCCGAGACATTGAAAAGTCAATGGTTTCGCAGTATTGATTGTAAGACGCCATCATGCGATTTAATGGCCCAAATTTTGCATAATTTGTGCGATGATGGGTTACGGCAAATAAATTTCGATTTCTGAGTTGTCGAGTAGGTACATAAAAATTTAATTTTGATAAAAGTTCTGCTGAGTTAATGCGCTGCGAAACGATATCGTTTACAAACGAAACCATTGCATATTCACGACGCTCTTTTAATGTTTGTATGTTTATAAGCATGCAGCGTGCTTCATATGATGGAAGAGGAAATGATGTCCAACCTAATTTACGAAGGGCATATAATAGAAATTGCTTTTGTACTGATTCTAATCTTTCTTCGTGCGTGATTGAAAATGGAGACCATACAATGCTGCAATATTCCAGTATTGACCTCACATAGGCAATATATAGTGTTTTAATTGTGTAAGGGTCCTGAAAGTTATAGCAAAAGCGCTTGATAAAGCCTAGCATGTTATTTGCCCTGTGAATAATTGTATTGTAATGGTCTATGAAAGTTAGTTTGGAGTCTAAGATAATCCCTAAATCCCTGACTCTTTCACATTTTTCTACATTCTGATTTCCTAATGCAATTGAAATGTTTGATGGTGTTCTTTTTCTGCTAAATGATATTAAGTTGCATTTTTTTACATTCAGTTCTAATAGGCTTTTTTTACACCATGTGTAGAATATGTGTATTTCACTCTGGAATATATTGATGTCTTCAT
Organism: Ochlerotatus camptorhynchus; assembly: GCF_037179485.1. Classification (NCBI taxonomy): domain Eukaryota; kingdom Metazoa; phylum Arthropoda; class Insecta; order Diptera; family Culicidae; genus Ochlerotatus; species Ochlerotatus camptorhynchus. Next base: position 1,074,538 of record NW_027040630.1, on the reverse strand, counting down.
CATTTTTTATTTCCAAAAAGAGCTTCATGTCGTCGGCATAGATTAGCAATTTTATTTTTTTGAGAATGAAGGAAATGTCGTTTACGTACAGAATAAAAAGAAGAGGTCCCAGATGAGAGCCTTGCGGGACTCCTGAGGTGACTTGAATTGGGGTCGATTTCTTTCCGTTGAATTTAATTATTTGTTGGCGGTTAGTTAAATATGATTCAAGCCATTTCAGGAGTCCTGGCTCAATTCCAATTTTTTTCAATTTGAAAAGAAGCATTGGTATGTCAATTCGGTCAAATGCCTTGCTAAAGTCTGTATAGAGAGCTTCTACGTGGTTTCCATTATCCATTGCATTTAATGAATAGTCTATAAATTCAAGTAAATTTGTCGAGGTCGAACGTCCTTTAAAGAAGCCGTGTTGCATGTCAGTAATTCTATTTTTGGTTTGAAGAAATAATTTTTCATTTACAATTGCCTCGAAAAGCTTTGGAATGCAAGAGATAATGGCTATTCCACGATAATTACGTACGTCAGATTTTCGGCCAGATTTAAAAATAGGTACTAAAAATGAGCTTTTCCATATTTTTGGGAAGGTTCCGGATTCCAGTGACATATTAAAAAGCCAAAACAATGGAGCAGTGAGTTCCATTGCTAGACTTTTTAAAAATACTGGAGGAATTCCGTCAGGTCCAGGACCTTTTGAGGCGTCTAAATTCTTTAAAGCCTGCAAAATATCCTGCACTTGAAGTTGATTGACGCCAATGTCCCTTGAAAATTCTGGATGAAATGCAAAATAATCGCGGTCGCGATCTTCATCGGAAAATGTCGTATAGATTTCTTGAAAAAAAAATTGCAAAAAGCTTACAATTTTTTCCGAGCTATCCCCGACACGTTCGTCAAGATGCATTATTGATAGAAAATTGTCAGATTTTAATTTGGTTTTTACGTAATTAAAGAAGTTCTTTGGGCAGGACTTTATTTCAAGTTCAGTTTTTGAATTAAATTCTTCAAATGCATTACTGATGGCTAAATCTAGTTGATCGCATAAGTCCAAATAGATAGCCAAATTTTCACTATTATTGTGTTTTTTGTAATGTTTATGTGCTTTCTGTTTTCGATTTTTTAAGTTTTTTATTTGTCTGTTATACCAGACTGGATTTTTTGTGCTTCTGTAGCGTCTTTTTTTCTTCAAAGGTATTTCTTCCAAAATTATTCCTGATAAAATTTGGTAGAAGATGTCTACAGCAGTTTCGACATTTCCTTCATTCCTTAGAATTATTTGCCAATTGACGCTGTTTAATTTATGTTTGATTTTTTCGTAGTCTGCTAATTTGTATTCAAAGACTTCCTCGTATTCGCAGTCGTTGGGTCTTTGGTATTCGTGTACAAATAAAGAATATTCAATTGCTGTGTGAAACGCTTCGTTTTTCCACAATGGGTTTAATGATTCGGTCACACAGAAATCTTCATAAATATTCGTTAGTAAAAAGTCCAAATAGCAATTTTGTTGATTTTTGATGTGGTTAATTTGGTTCAGTCCTAAATTAGCAGTTTTGTCAAAAATGAACTGCAATGTTTCATTATCCCCAACGACTGGGAGTAAGATACATTCATTTTCAGAGTCCAGAATGAAGTCAGCATGGCGTTGATTAAAGTCTCCATAGATGTGAACTTTAACCTCAGGAGGAAGCTCAGATAGAATTTGTTCAGCACTTTGGAAGAAGGCTTCATAAGTGCTTTTATGAGCATGGTCTGGTGGAAAATACACTGAGGCGAACACGTGCGTTTCACCGGCAATGTGTGATTTCACCCAAATATGCTCAAATTCTGTAAATTTTGGTGTAAAGATAATTTCTGAGTTAAAATTGGCCGAAAGAGCTATAAGGACTCCACCGCCTGACTTCTTCTGAGTTGCATGAAAATTTCTGTCGTCTCTGAATACATTAAAAGCATTTCCAAAGATTTCTTCACTTTTCACGCTTTCGTCCCAGCTTGTTTCAGTTGCCAGAATGACCGAGAAGGATGAGCATAATAAATTTTGATAGATTTCCTTCATTTTAGCTGGGCTTTTCATGCGATTGAAATTTTGACAGTAAATCAAAATTTCAGTCGCATTCTGTTTATGTGAAGAGACTTTTGGAAGTACGTCGGTTGATAAAATATTTTCATTGGTATTATTATTTACCTCTTTCTCGTCGAAAGGAGTCATTGCTTCCGAAAATTCGGGTTGTGAAATTTGTCGGCGCTTTCCCTTATACGCTGCAGGTGTTGGATCCTCTGGTTGTTAAGATGACGCCGATAGGATTCCAAATCGTCAGATGCCGCCTGTTTTGGTACACCATGTTCTTCATGCACCTCGAAAAAGATTTTCCTAAGTTCCTCCGCTGAAGTCGGTAGTCCTTCGGATGCCAAATTAATTTTGATGCTAGTAGTGGTCATTCCTTCATGGCAAAACGATGGCTCCTTGTCATGCATATATGCCAAATAAAGGCGAACGATGTACATTATTTTTGTGTCCCGTAGTCGTGCTTTCAGGAAACGCCCGTCCCCATCAGCTGATTGCTGCGTCAAGCTTACGATAGGTGGGCGCATAGGGTCGAGTGACCATCCAGATGTTTGATTTGATGTATTTGTATTTGATTGCAATGATGACGGCGTTTCAGTCTTGTTGTTGTGTTGTACCTGCTTTTCTGTCCGGTATTGGTTGATGGTTTCACCCTTCCTGAAGTTGATGAATTTTGGGACCGAGAGGGCTGCAATTGGGTGGTCGGTGGTCAATGGCGGACCAGCAAATAGTACTTTCGCTGTGGCCAGTAGTTGCTTGTCCGATCCCTTGGCGCGGCTGTATTCATTTCCTTGGATGATGTTTTTGGTACTGCTGGTGTGGATTTGTTGTTGTTTTCGTCGTTTTCTGCTGCGTTTGGATTTTTCAGCAGCTTTTTCCTGCAACCTGCGAGTCCGTTGTTTTGCGTCAAATTTAGACCAGTCCTGCTTCCAGTGCCATTTGTTGCCTAAAAACCGCCATCCAGGAGATGAATGGTCAGTTTTTGGAGATATTGTATTTTTGTGTACTGGAGGACTTTCAGCTAACTCTTCCTCCAAGGTCTTCTGATGAGGTTCTGCAGCATTTATCTGAAGACTAGAAACAGCCCCAGATACAAATTTCACTTCCTCAAGAATTTCCAGAAGTTTCGGCTCTGGATGATGATGATGAGGTGATGATTCGGCCCCTTTTATTGAAAGTGCCATGTCATTAGATAAGCTTGATAGCCGTTCGTCAAGTAATTTTGTAATTTTTTGTGACATCAACGAATTTGATTCGTTGATGCCGGTTATTGTCGCGTGCGCTTGTGAATCACACGTTTTCATATGCTGGCCGACCGCGCTGCACATGTTATTATTGTTTTTATTTATTACTGAACTTTATGGAATTTGAAAGTTCTGTCGGAACTTTATGTGAACTTTATGGAACTTGGAAGTGAGTTTTATCGTTGAATGTGGAACTTTTTTTTGCTTGGGTAAAGTTCCACATGCTATCATCGGGACTGAAATCTACTATCGTCTACTGCTGGAAGGTTTCGTCAATCTAGGCCTGAAACTGCCCCACTTAAAGGAAATGGTTTTTGGGTGGATAGTTTCTGGAAAATGCAACACGGTGAATTCAAGCAGATCTGCCACCAACTAGCTCGTTTCTGGGAGATTGCGTCATGTCACTCCACTTTCCGTGGAAAACCGGAAATGCAAAACTCTCTTTGCCACTACCACGAATCGAGATCCCACCGGACAATATGTGGCTTCGTTGCCAAAGAAACCAGATGTTCTTGAACAGTTAGGAGAGCCTCGAAGCATCGCTATTCTTCGTTTTCTGTCGCTCGAACGGCGACTTCAGCTGAATCCTGCACTGATGGAAGCCTACGAAGCGTTCATTCATATCCAGCTGGGACATATGGTGCCAATCGACTCAAGCGACGAAGGGGCGAAAAAAGTAGAAGGGTCTATGCCCAGGGGCACGAACGGAAGCTTGACGTAGGACCGCTATCTAGTGGACGGAGTGTTCGACGCTTATCCGTCCGTTGCTTGTAAGCAAATGATAAAACGAGTAGTAGTAGTAGTAAAATTAACGTTTATCTGCTGGTTTTTTTTAAGTTTCAACATTTGGTTATACATTTCAATTGGTTAGCCTTTAGCTCTTCAACTTTGTTCTAGTTTATTGGTTATTCTAATGTGATGATTGCTCTTAGTTTATAAATTACTAGCTGAGTGTGCCCGGTCTTGCTCGGGATTCAATATAAGCTTGAGTTTATGCGCCGATTTAAAAAAAAGCATGTTATATTGTACGTAGCCCCCCCTCCCCTATTATCTAAGGGGCTACCCCCTATGATTATCTCCTTATACCCCCACACTCGCCCCCACATGCCTAATTTGGTTCCATTTGCTTGATTAGTTCTCGAGTTATGCAGAAATTTCTGTTTCATTTGTATGGGAGCCCCCCCTTACAGAAGGGGGAGGGGTCTCGAACCATCATAAGAACCTTCCACGGCCCCAAAAACCCCTGTATACAAATTTTCACGCCAATCAGTTCAGTAGTTTCCGAGTCTATAAGGGTCAGACAGACAGACAGACAGACAGACAGACAGACAGACAGACAGACAGACAGACAGACAGACAGACAGACAGACAGACAGACAGACAGACAGACAGACAGACAGACAGACAGACAGACAGACAGACAGACAGACAGACAGACAGACAGACAGACAGACAGACAGACAGACAGACAGACAGACAGACAGACAGACAGACAGACAGACAGACAGACAGACAGACAGACAGACAGACAGACAGACAGACAGACAGACAGACAGACAGACAGACAGACAGACAGACAGACAGACAGACAGACAGACAGACAGACAGACAGACAGACAGACAGACAGACAGACAGACAGACAGACAGACAGACAGACAGACAGACAGACAGACAGACAGACAGACAGACAGACAGACAGACAGACAGACAGACAGACAGACAGACAGACAGACAGACAGACAGACAGACAGACAGACAGACAGACAGACAGACAGACAGACAGACAGACAGACAGACAGACAGACAGACAGACAGACAGACAGACAGACAGACAGACAGACAGACAGACAGACAGACAGACAGACAGACAGACAGACAGACAGACAGACAGACAGACAGACAGACAGACAGACAGACAGACAGACAGACAGACAGACAGACAGACAGACAGACAGACAGACAGACAGACAGACAGACAGACAGACAGACAGACAGACAGACAGACAGACAGACAGACAGACAGACAGACAGACAGACAGACAGACAGACAGACAGACAGACAGACAGACAGACAGACAGACAGACAGACAGACAGACAGACAGACAGACAGACAGACAGACAGACAGACAGACAGACAGACAGACAGACAGACAGACAGACAGACAGACAGACAGACAGACAGACAGACAGACAGACAGACAGACAGACAGACAGACAGACAGACAGACAGACAGACAGACAGACAGACAGACAGACAGACAGACAGACAGACAGACAGACAGACAGACAGACAGACAGACAGACAGACAGACAGACAGACAGACAGACAGACAGACAGACAGACAGACAGACAGACAGACAGACAGACAGACAGACAGACAGACAGACAGACAGACAGACAGACAGACAGACAGACAGACAGACAGACAGACAGACAGACAGACAGACAGACAGACAGACAGACAGACAGACAGACAGACAGACAGACAGACAGACAGACAGACAGACAGACAGACAGACAGACAGACAGACAGACAGACAGACAGACAGACAGACAGACAGACAGACAGACAGACAGACAGACAGACAGACAGACAGACAGACAGACAGACAGACAGACAGACAGACAGACAGACAGACAGACAGACAGACAGACAGACAGACAGACAGACAGACAGACAGACAGACAGACAGACAGACAGACAGACAGACAGACAGACAGACAGACAGACAGACAGACAGACAGACAGACAGACAGACAGACAGACAGACAGACAGACAGACAGACAGACAGACAGACAGACAGACAGACAGACAGACAGACAGACAGACAGACAGACAGACAGACAGACAGACAGACAGACAGACAGACAGACAGACAGACAGACAGACAGACAGACAGACAGACAGACAGACAGACAGACAGACAGACAGACAGACAGACAGACAGACAGACAGACAGACAGACAGACAGACAGACAGACAGACAGACAGACAGACAGACAGACAGACAGACAGACAGACAGACAGACAGACAGACAGACAGACAGACAGACAGACAGACAGACAGACAGACAGACAGACAGACAGACAGACAGACAGACAGACAGACAGACAGACAGACAGACAGACAGACAGACAGACAGACAGACAGACAGACAGACAGACAGACAGACAGACAGACAGACAGACAGACAGACAGACAGACAGACAGACAGACAGACAGACAGACAGACAGACAGACAGACAGACAGACAGACAGACAGACAGACAGACAGACAGACAGACAGACAGACAGACAGACAGACAGACAGACAGACAGACAGACAGACAGACAGACAGACAGACAGACAGACAGACAGACAGACAGACAGACAGACAGACAGACAGACAGACAGACAGACAGACAGACAGACAGACAGACAGACAGACAGACAGACAGACAGACAGACAGACAGACAGACAGACAGACAGACAGACAGACAGACAGACAGACAGACAGACAGACAGACAGACAGACAGACAGACAGACAGACAGACAGACAGACAGACAGACAGACAGACAGACAGACAGACAGACAGACAGACAGACAGACAGACAGACAGACAGACAGACAGACAGACAGACAGACAGACAGACAGACAGACAGACAGACAGACAGACAGACAGACAGACAGACAGACAGACAGACAGACAGACAGACAGACAGACAGACAGACAGACAGACAGACAGACAGACAGACAGACAGACAGACAGACAGACAGACAGACAGACAGACAGACAGACAGACAGACAGACAGACAGACAGACAGACAGACAGACAGACAGACAGACAGACAGACAGACAGACAGACAGACAGACAGACAGACAGACAGACAGACAGACAGACAGACAGACAGACAGACAGACAGACAGACAGACAGACAGACAGACAGACAGACAGACAGACAGACAGACAGACAGACAGACAGACAGACAGACAGACAGACAGACAGACAGACAGACAGACAGACAGACAGACAGACAGACAGACAGACAGACAGACAGACAGACAGACAGACAGACAGACAGGGCTACAAATGGTGAATTGACAACCTGGGAAGAGCGTTTTTCCTATCTCTGGTCCTCACAAGTTCCTACCTCACACCTCCCCGTGGTGTAGCCTGGGCAATGTTGTCCTTCTGACAATAGCAAAGTGAGGGGGTGCGACGCGAACACTGGCGCGGTAACCATAACACGGCGATCGAAGAAATGCTTCGTCAACCCGCAGGAGTGCCAACCGGCACATTAGGATCGACGCCAGTAAGATCCTTATTATGGCATACTGGATACGGCATGGAACTATGGACACGACACGGTACAATGGATTGGATACCACGCTACAGGGCTGACAGTCGTGCTATTCTGCTCCCTAAGTAAAGAAGGGTGACACCTTCTTGAAATGGCGAGTGGGCTAATAGTGCAGCTGCCCCCGTCCCGGTAAAACCTTGGCAGGCCTCCGGATACGTTCAAAACTCGTCACCAATTGGTGATTGGTGAGTAGTAGACTCAGATGTAACATTCCTGACTTACGCCGATCTGGCTCTGAACACGGCCCCCATGAAGGACCGTGTCAACCCTAGCATGGCCTCCCTGCTTGCATAGATAACCATGGGATCACGATAGGCGACTACATACAACGAGTGGAGATAGCGGCCCGGAGGGGGGACCCAACAGAATGGAGAAAAACGGAGGAAAAAGCAAAAAAGAAGAAAATGAGAAAACCCAAAAAAATATGAAGGACGACGGCAAGACGCCAGAAATTGAAAACGGAGGAGCGAACGTGTTCGCAAGGAGCGGGATATTGCAGAGATCACCAGTGTTGAACCTGGAGGCAACAGCGAGTTCCAACAGCAGCAGTAAGCCTCAAGGTGAGCAGCAAGGACACCAAGGAGAGCTAGGTCTTATGCTAAGCCAGGTGTTCACACCGAAATCCAGCAGTAGCACACCCCAAGAAGGATTGCAGCTTGGGAAGACCAAATTGATGGAGGTCAGGAGGAGGATCAATGAACTCCATGACTTCATCAAGGATAAGAGCAACGTCCACAAGGCAATAAAGGAAATGGTGACGGGCATCAAATCCGCCATTATTGCTGCCGAACGTGAACAGGATGCGCTGAGGACGAGGTCCGTAACTGCCGAAAGGGCACTGATCGAGGCCAAGGAGAAAGCAGCAGCTGAAATACAGGAGACGCCGGAGAAGAGGAAAAGGGAAACTCCAGGAGAGGAAGAGGAGTTGAAAAAAGTCAAGAACGACAAAGAAGACAACAAGGAGGAAGGCTGGCGTACCGTCGAGAAGCCAAAGGAGAAGTGGAAAAAACGGAAGGAAAAAGACATGAAGAAGAAAGCTGAACAGAAGAAGGTGATACCCAGGACTCGTCGGGAGCGAAGTAAGGGCGATGCTCTGATCGTCGAAGCTAAGGACAAAACGTCGTATGCAGCACTCCTCCGGAAGGTACGAGAGGATCCGGAGTTGAAGCAACTAGGAGACAGACAGACAGACAGACAGACAGACAGACAGACAGACAGACAGACAGACAGACAGACAGACAGACAGACAGACAGACAGACAGACAGACAGACAGACAGACAGACAGACAGACAGACAGACAGACAGGGCTACAAATGGTGAATTGACAACCTGGGAAGAGCGTTTTTCCTATCTCTGGTCCTCACAAGTTCCTACCTCACACCTCCCCGTGGTGTAGCCTGGGCAATGTTGTCCTTCTGACAATAGCAAAGTGAGGGGGTGCGACGCGAACACTGGCGCGGTAACCATAACACGGCGATCGAAGAAATGCTTCGTCAACCCGCAGGAGTGCCAACCGGCACATTAGGATCGACGCCAGTAAGATCCTTATTATGGCATACTGGATACGGCATGGAACTATGGACACGACACGGTACAATGGATTGGATACCACGCTACAGGGCTGACAGTCGTGCTATTCTGCTCCCTAAGTAAAGAAGGGTGACACCTTCTTGAAATGGCGAGTGGGCTAATAGTGCAGCTGCCCCCGTCCCGGTAAAACCTTGGCAGGCCTCCGGATACGTTCAAAACTCGTCACCAATTGGTGATTGGTGAGTAGTAGACTCAGATGTAACATTCCTGACTTACGCCGATCTGGCTCTGAACACGGCCCCCATGAAGGACCGTGTCAACCCTAGCATGGCCTCCCTGCTTGCATAGATAACCATGGGATCACGATAGGCGACTACATACAACGAGTGGAGATAGCGGCCCGGAGGGGGGACCCAACAGAATGGAGAAAAACGGAGGAAAAAACAAAAAAGAAGAAAATGAGAAAACCCAAAAAAATATGAAGGACGACGGCAAGACGCCAGAAATTGAAAACGGAGGAGCGAACGTGTTCGCAAGGAGCGGGATATTGCAGAGATCACCAGTGTTGAACCTGGAGGCAACAGCGAGTTCCAACAGCAGCAGTAAGCCTCAAGGTGAGCAGCAAGGACACCAAGGAGAGCTAGGTCTTATGCTAAGCCAGGTGTTCACACCGAAATCCAGCAGTAGCACACCCCAAGAAGGATTGCAGCTTGGGAAGACCAAATTGATGGAGGTCAGGAGGAGGATCAATGAACTCCATGACTTCATCAAGGATAAGAGCAACGTCCACAAGGCAATAAAGGAAATGGTGACGGGCATCAAATCCGCCATTATTGCTGCCGAACGTGAACAGGATGCGCTGAGGACGAGGTCCGTAACTGCCGAAAGGGCACTGATCGAGGCCAAGGAGAAAGCAGCAGCTGAAATACAGGAGACGCCAAAGGGACCTCGAAATCCACGCTCGGAGAAGAGGAAAAGGGAAACTCCAGGAGAGGAAGAGGAGTTGAAAAAAGTCAAGAACGACAAAGAAGACAACAAGGAGGAAGGCTGGCGTACCGTCGAGAAGCCAAAGGAGAAGTGGAAAAAACGGAAGGAAAAAGACATGAAGAAGAAAGCTGAACAGAAGAAGGTGATACCCAGGACTCGTCGGGAGCGAAGTAAGGGCGATGCTCTGATCGTCGAAGCTAAGGACAAAACGTCGTATGCAGCACTCCTCCGGAAGGTACGAGAGGATCCGGAGTTGAAGCAACTAGGAGAGAACGTGGTGAAAACCAGGCGAACCCAGAAAGGCGAGATCCTCTTTGAGCTGAAGAAGGATCCTGCTATCAAGAGCTCAGCCTTCAAGGAGCTCGTCGAAAAGTCTCTTGGCGAAGGGGCGAGCGTAAGAGCTCTATCCCAGGAGACAGTGGTCGAGTGCAGGGACCTGGACGAGATCACCACAGAAGAGGAGCTAAGAAGTGCGTTGAGAGTGCACTGCGATCTGGGAGATGTCCCGATGTCAATCCGCATGAGGAAGGCGTACGGCGGCATGCAAACGGCGGTTATACGGCTTTCGACAGCTGCAGCGAATAAGCTGTTGGAGACGGGCAAGGTCAAGGTTGGCTGGTCATTGTGCTCGCTGAAAGCCACTCCTCGGGTTACCAAGCAATTGGAGCGATGCTTCAAGTGCATGGGATTCGGTCACCAGGCGAGGAACTGCAATGGCCCTGACAGATCTGATCTGTGCAGGAAATGCGGAGAGAAAGGCCATATTGCAAGAGGCTGCACGAAGCATCCGAGGTGTATGCTCTGCAAAAAAGAGGACGGTAACGATCATACGACGGGAGGCTTCAAATGCCTAGCATACAAAAAGGCGATGGCAGGCCAACAGTAATGGAGGTAACCCAAATAAACCTCAATCATTGCGACATTGCTCAGCAACTGTTGTGGCAGTCGACAACAGAAACAAAGTGCGACGTTGCAATCATTGCGGAACCGTATCGAGTCCCTCCCGATAACGGTAACTGGGTTGCGGATAGAGCTGGGATGGCAGCTATACAAGTTATGGGCAGATACCCCATTCAAGAAGTGGTTGCGAGCTCATACGAAGGCTTCGTCATCGCCAAAATCAACGGAATCTTCATGTGTAGTTGTTACGCACCCCCCAGATGGACGATTGAGAAGTTCTACGAGATGCTTGATGGACTTACCGAAGAGCTGGTCGGACGACGACCGGTAGTCATCGGAGGAGACTTCAATGCTTGGGCAGTGGAGTGGGGAAGCAGGTGTTCCAATGCAAGAGGGCACAGTCTGCTGGAAGCTCTGGCAAAACTGGAAGTTATGCTGGCCAATAAAGGCACCAGCAGCACTTTTCGCAGAGATGGCCGAGAATCCATTATCGACGTTACTTTCTGCAGTCCGTCGCTGATGGCAAACATGGATTGGAGAGTGTGCGAAGGATATACCCATAGCGACCATCAGGCGATACGATATGGCATCGGTCAACGGAATACTGTGGCAGTACGGAGGACGAGAACTTGTGACCGAAAGTGGAAGACGAAAGCTTTCGACAAGGATTTGTTCGTTGAGGCACTTCGTGTGGACGGGAGTCCCGTAGATCTAAATGCGGACGAGCTGACAGAAACGTTAGTGAGAGCATGTGACACGACCATGCCGAGGAAACTGGAGCCAAATAACAGACGGCGTCCAGTCTACTGGTGGAACGAGGCACTTAGTACTCTCCGCGCTAGTTGTCTCAGAGCCAGAAGACGTGTTCAGAGAGCAAGAACGGAAGCAGACAGAGAGGAACGAAGAGAAGTGTTTCGAGCGGCCAGGGCCGCTTTTAAACGAGTGATTAAGCAGAGCAAGTCGAACTGTTTTAAGGAGCTGTGTCAAGACGCTGATGCCAACCCCTGGGGCGACGCATACCGAGTCGTGATGGCGAAGATCAGAGGTCCAACGATGCCCGCTGAAATGTGCCCAGAGAAGCTGAAAGTCATCGTGGAAGGACTTTTCCCGAAGCACGACCCAACAACCTGGCCACCTACACCGTACGGAGAAAGAGAGGGAGATAACGTCGAAATCACCAACGAGGAGCTCGTAGTAGTGGCGAAAGGATTGAAGGTGAAGAAAGCTCCCGGTCCGGATGGAATCCCCAACGTAGCGTTGAAAGCGGCGATCCAGTCATCCCCGGACATGTTCAGGATGGTGCTGCAGAAATGCCTGAACGAGGGTCACTTCCCTGACAGGTGGAAGATACAGAAGCTAGTGTTGCTGCCGAAACCAGGAAAACCGCCGGGGGATCCAGCATCATACAGGCCTATATGCCTGCTGGATACACTCGGAAAACTCTTGGAGAGGATCATCCTAAACAGGCTGACGAAATACACGGAGAGTGAGCACGGATTGTCGGAGAGGCAGTTCGGATTCCGGAAAGGGAGATCGACGGTGGATGCAATTCGGACAGTGGTCGAGAGAGCTGAAAAGGCGTCCAAACAGAAGCGGAGAGGAGATCGATATTGCGCCGTCATAACGATCGACGTCAAGAATGCGTTCAACAGCGCCAGCTGGGAGGCCATCGCCGAAGCACTGCATAGAATGAGGGTCCCTGACTACCTGTGCAGGATCCTGAGGAGTTATTTCCAGAACCGGGTTCTGGTCTACGAGACAGACATGGGACAGAGATCGATTAGGATCACAGCGGGAGTTCCACAAGGCTCCATCCTTGGTCCAACGCTCTGGAACGGGATGTACAACGGCGTGCTAACGCTGAAACTGCCCAAAGGAGTTGAGATCGTTGGCTTTGCGGACGACGTCGTCTTGACGGTAACAGGCGAGACGCTGGAAGAGGTGGAAGTGTTGTCAACCGAGGCAATCGACATGATTGGTAACTGGATGAAAGGAGCGAAGCTGCAAATAGCCCACCACAAAACGGAAGTGTTATTGGTCAGTAACTGTAAAGCGGTACAGCGGGCGGAAATCACCGTCGGGGAGCACACCATAGCCTCGAAGCGTGTGTTAAAATACCTGGGAGTGATGATCGATGACCGGCTAAACTTCAACAGCCACGTCGAATATGCCTGTGAGAAGGCTTCGAAGGCCATCAACGCGATAGCTAGAATCATGCCGAACAACGCTGGTCCCAGCAGTAGCAAGAGGCGTCTTCTGGCCAGCGTGTCATCATCGATACTGAGATATGGAGGTCCAGCCTGGGTTCCAGCGCTGGAAACGAAGCAGAACCAAAGGAAACTGAGCAGTACGTTCCGGCTCATGGCCATGCGAGTCGTGAGTGCGTACAGAACCATCTCGTCGGAAGCAGTATGCGTTATCGCCGGTATGATCCCTATCGGCATCACCCTGGCGGAGGACAGTGAGTGCTACAGGCAGAGAGAAGCCGGAAGAGTACGGAAAGTTGTGAGAGTGGAGTCATTGGCTAAGTGGCAACAGGAGTGGAACACGACGGAGAACGGTAGATGGACACATAGACTAATACCGATTCTTTCGACCTGGGTGAACAGAAAACACGGAGAAGTCAATTTCCACCTAACGCAGTTCCTGTCTGGCCACGGCTGCTTCAGGAAATACCTGCATCGGTTCGGACACGCAGCGTCACCCCTCTGTCCGGAGTGTGGCAACGTCGATGAAACGCCGGAGCATGTGGTCTTTGACTGTCCAAGGTTCGAGGCAGTGCGAACGGAGATGCCCGTCCTTAACGTGGAGAATGTCGTTGATGAAATGTGTCGAGAGGAGGACTCTTGGAATGCCGTCAGCAGGGCAGTCACACAGATTATGTCAGAGCTGCAGCGTAAATGGAGAGAAGAGCAGCGATCTAGCAACGCCAGCTAGCGCTGAGAGTACGACAAGTGCATGAGCACAGCCACCCCCCGAAGTAGTCGCTTCACAGTGGTCCCGGGGGGATCCAGGCAGAGGAGAGAGTAAGGAATGGGTTTTAGTGGAGCTGCACTAGGCAACTAGTGGATACCACACCGTGCCACCTTCACTACAGGCCAGGCTTCTTGAAGCTTTCCTAAACCTTACTATAAAAAAAAAAAAAAAAAAACAGACAGACAGACAGACAGACAGACAGACAGACAGACAGACAGACAGACAGACAGACAGACAGACAGACAGACAGACAGACAGACAGACAGACAGACAGACAGACAGACAGACAGACAGACAGACAGACAGACAGACAGACAGACAGACAGACAGACAGACAGACAGACAGACAGACAGACAGACAGACAGACAGACAGACAGACAGACAGACAGACAGACAGACAGACAGACAGACAGACAGACAGACAGACAGACAGACAGACAGACAGACAGACAGACAGACAGACAGACAGACAGACAGACAGACAGACAGACAGACAGACAGACAGACAGACAGACAGACAGACAGACAGACAGACAGACAGACAGACAGACAGACAGACAGACAGACAGACAGACAGACAGACAGACAGACAGACAGACAGACAGACAGACAGACAGACAGACAGACAGACAGACAGACAGACAGACAGACAGACAGACAGACAGACAGACAGACAGACAGACAGACAGACAGACAGACAGACAGACAGACAGACAGACAGACAGACAGACAGACAGACAGACAGACAGACAGACAGACAGACAGACAGACAGACAGACAGACAGACAGACAGACAGACAGACAGACAGACAGACAGACAGACAGACAGACAGACAGACAGACAGACAGACAGACAGACAGACAGACAGACAGACAGACAGACAGACAGACAGACAGACAGACAGACAGACAGACAGACAGACAGACAGACAGACAGACAGACAGACAGACAGACAGACAGACAGACAGACAGACAGACAGACAGACAGACAGACAGACAGACAGACAGACAGACAGACAGACAGACAGACAGACAGACAGACAGACAGACAGACAGACAGACAGACAGACAGACAGACAGACAGACAGACAGACAGACAGACAGACAGACAGACAGACAGACAGACAGACAGACAGACAGACAGACAGACAGACAGACAGACAGACAGACAGACAGACAGACAGACAGACAGACAGACAGACAGACAGACAGACAGACAGACAGACAGACAGACAGACAGACAGACAGACAGACAGACAGACAGACAGACAGACAGACAGACAGACAGACAGACAGACAGACAGACAGACAGACAGACAGACAGACAGACAGACAGACAGACAGACAGACAGACAGACAGACAGACAGACAGACAGACAGACAGACAGACAGACAGACAGACAGACAGACAGACAGACAGACAGACAGACAGACAGACAGACAGACAGACAGACAGACAGACAGACAGACAGACAGACAGACAGACAGACAGACAGACAGACAGACAGACAGACAGACAGACAGACAGACAGACAGACAGACAGACAGACAGACAGACAGACAGACAGACAGACAGACAGACAGACAGACAGACAGACAGACAGACAGACAGACAGACAGACAGACAGACAGACAGACAGACAGACAGACAGACAGACAGACAGACAGACAGACAGACAGACAGACAGACAGACAGACAGACAGACAGACAGACAGACAGACAGACAGACAGACAGACAGACAGACAGACAGACAGACAGACAGACAGACAGACAGACAGAAATTCCTTTTTATATATATAGATTACAGGATACCCTTTTAAGGGCGTTAGAGATGAACTAGCCTAAGGCTAAAAATCTCTTTAATAAAGAATTAAAAAAAAAAAAAAATTAAGGGCTTGTTTCCATTTGAATTTAAAAATTTGATAACCTACATACTTGAGCACAGAAACCCTATCTAACTACTTGAACTAGGTTGCCAAATCACGAATGAACTGGTGGTTTGATCGCAGACAGGCGACTCTGAACCTTTCCAGCGTGGACGTCTTTCGCTCCTCGAGTGTTTGAAGACCGGCCAGGTGGTGAATCTCAGAATTACGAGCTCGCGGTGGACTGTTAAGAATCATTCTGAGGATCTTGTTTTCGATCCTCTGAAGCTTTAGATGGTGGCACTTAGCACAACTTTCCCAGATTGACGTACCATACTCAATAGCCGGCAGAATGATCTGCTTGTGGACAGCAAGCTTGTTTTTGAGGGACGGGGTGGACTTCCTGTTTATCAGACGGTTGGGCGACCTGATCAAGATGTTACACTTGGTGGATGTCTGGTCCACATGGGATCGGAATAGCAATTTGCTATCGAGGGTGAGACCAAGATAGACTACTTCACTCGACCATTCAATGGGAGTGCTATCAAGATGGACCTTGACGTTAGCAGGTGGAACAAGCCGAGGTGAATTCGAGTGTGGAAACAGAATGGTTTGTGTTTGAGCTGCATTGATACAAATCTTCCAGCTCTTGAAATAGTCGGACAGAACATCCAGGACTGATTGTAGTTTACTCGCCAGAGCACGGGGGTGCTTCAGCTTCGTTGAGAAAGCCAACCAATTTGATGTTTTTGCTCTTGAAGGAGCAAGCATTCCAATTTACGATCTTGATGGCCTCACGGTCCCTACTTAGTGACAAGGGACAGGGCAGCATGTAGCTGTTCAGATTGAGTCTTGCAGATGCGTCCAATATCGGTGCTTTCAGTGATGGGTAAAAGTATTTTACTTGAGCAGATGATTGCATCAAGGATCTCGGAGTTCTTGTTTTCCAATGATCTCATCTACAAACGACAGTACGGGCTTAGAGTTGGATGTAGCATTCTCACTGTAGCATGTGAACTAATGGATGAGATAGCTGAAGCGATTGACGGTCGAAAATACTCGGGGGCGTTATTCCTCGATCTTATGAAGGCTTTCGATACTATAAGTCATGAGTTCCATCTACACAAACTCGAGAGCTATGATATAAGAGGGAATGCATGGATGCTTCTTAAAAGTTACCTATCTAGCCGACAGCAATTTGTGTCTGTCAACGATGGGAGAAGTGATCCCAAGCACATATCACTTGGAGTTCCACAAGGCAGCCTAGGTCCGTTGCTATTTCTGGTGTTCATAAACGATCTATCTTGCTTAAAGCTTCACGGGAGGATCCAGCTCTTTGCGGACGATACATCAATTGTGTACAGATCTTCTGAGGCCAGTACATTCAGCAAGATCTACGGCTTCTTCAAGAATTTTTCAAATCAAACCTTTTATCACTAAACCTGAAAAAGACCACATATATGGTTGTCCACTCTTCAAGACGACCAGTTCCAGAGCTTCCGATCGAACAAGTTGAAGCCATTGAAATTTGTAAAGTGAACCGCTTCAAATATCTGGGTCTCACTTTGGACAGTATCCTAAGCTGGGAGCATCACATTGAAAACCTAAAGAACAAACTGTGGGTATTGTGTGGACTGTTTCGAAAAATATCACCATTCGTTCCAATGCACTGGATGATAAACCTGTATTATTCATTGGTTCACTCGCGGCTACAATATTTAGTGGGTTTATGGGGAACCGCAAGCATGTCCAGGCCAGGGCTGGCAAATGTCATTTGCAATGAAAGATCTCACGCGATATTTACAGAGATACTTCTGTCACTATCATCGGATGAGAAAAAGATGATAGAGATTTTATTCGAAATCGAATTTTTTGTCATGACAGAACGTGAGAGTGTCGAGATCAACGTAATTACTAGCTCATTTATTGCTATTACAGTTACTATTACCGAGGAAATCTTAATAATAAATTCACTCTACCGATTACATACGGTTGCTTGCTTAAATTAATCTAAATCAGCTAGAAATGTTGATGTCAAAACCGCATAAGAATTATTCTCATTAGTGCTTGATCATTGGAAAATGACAAGAAAGCTAATGATAGGTAGTTTCGTCTCGTGATAATGAGAGGACCTGTTTTCTCATTGTCACATGACGGCTGTGATATTTACCAGCTCTGGTCCAGGCTACGAGAACTTCAGGTACTACAAAACCGTTACTTGAAAGTCATCGTTAAAAAACCGCACCTTTACCCAACGGAACAGCTGTACCTGCAGAATTCGATTTTACCAATTCGAGGACTTCAAGTGTTGCAGACATTAACACACATGCATAACATTGTAACAAATCCAGCCACACATCACAACATGACAGCCACAATGAATCTCTCAGAAAGATCCAGTAGATTCAACGGTAGCATTCGATTGGTTCGACTCCATTCAGAACCCGGAAAATATATGGTGGTAAACTGTACAACAAGATCCCAACAGTAATCAAACAACAGCAATCCATCTATCTACGCTGACGTAAATCGCCAGTGGCCATATCTTGCCTTCGGCATGGTTGAACACCAGTACTGCGCCCCTAATGGTTTGTCCAACAAATGGTTCCAGATCTACATGATTGATGGTTTGGCATCCTATGCTTCCGACGATTAGCTGTTCCAACCTCAGCGGTCGTCATATGCCCATCGGTCCAGCTCTCTATCAGCATGGTATCCTACGCTTCCGATGTTTAACTGAGTCAACGCTCCCAGCTGCCTTCATCTGTCCTTTGGTCTGGTTCAACACTAGATCTCTTTCAGCTTGACATCCAAGGCATCCTACAATTTTGACGTCTAGTGGAGTCGATGGCAGTCCCACCGACCCTCATCTGTCATTCGATCGGGTTGAACATCAGCTCTCTGTTATCATCTTATAGCATGGCATCCTACGCCCCAAAATGTAACTGAGTCGACGCTCCAAGCGGCCATCATCTTCGGTCTGGTTGATCACCAGGCCTCTGTCTGGTAACTTATAGCGAATTCGTTTATTATCGGGGTTAACACCAGTTCCAACCCAGTGTGAAAGCGAACTTTTTGTCAGTGTGAACCTCAACCTGAGCTAGGTTTTAAAAACAAACGAGCAAACTGACGTTTGTCAGAGATACCCGATCCAGGTTGGAACTGAATAATAAACGAATTCGCTATTAGACTGGTATATGTCTGGTTGAAGCCGTCAGTGATAGTGTGCCCCTAATTGTGTGTACAACAAATGGTTCCAGATCCGCAATGTTAGCTTGGCATCCTTCGTTCCTGACGTTTAGCTGTTCCAATGCTTTCAGCGGTCTTCATCTGCCCTTCGGTCTGATTGATCACCAACTCTCTGTCAGCATGGTATCCTAAGCTTCTAGTTGAGTCGACGCTCCCACCGGCCCTGTTTCACTACGACATCTTCAGCTTGGCATCATATACTTTCGACGTCTTGCCGATTCATCGCAGTACACGTTCCGTTCACTAGCAACTGTTCACCTTCATCTGTTGAACTGTGCACCGACAATCGTGCTTAGATACTACCTAACTGCCTATCTATATAAATATTAGAAAAGCTTTCATAACCTCATCTCCTTAAAAGAGTGCCAACTCACTTTTCACTGACACGGGTCTCGTGTCATGTGAACATATCATTGAACTTATTTTTATAATTTAAGAAAATATGAGGAGGTTTTATGCCTGCTGGAGGATGCACTACATTGTCTCGCTCTCGGTCTTTGTCGCTCTTCGGGATCGGATTCACATTGAACAAACGAATTTACATTAACGAAAATTTGGGACCTAACATCAGAGAAATACGGTCCAAGGCACTGCAACTGAAGAAGAACGGTAAGCTGCAGGGCGTTTTTACGCAAGGTGGAACACCTTTTGAAAAATTCATGTAAATTTCTGCGAGATGTAGCGCACATAAAATTAACGCTAGATTTGGCATAAATGTACATGATATTTCGTGTAAATTTAAGCGCAATATCGCTTAAATTAGCAATATTGTATGCAGTGATGGAAAAGTTCGCGAAAACTCACTATGACTCGCGAACTTTTCCCTTGGTGAACTTCGTGAAATATCGCAAACTTTTCCAACACTGATTGTATGCAAGCTTGTAAACGATTTCGTTGTTTATGCCAACTGTAGCTCAAAATTAAACGAGGGGAGATTTTACGTGCTAGTTAAAATTCAGAATTTTTTCCTGTGTATACTGTTCGTGAAACGAAGCGGAGAAGAGAAGGAACTTACTGTATCGTCGGAGAGTGATTTCAACATACCAGTTTAAACTCTTTCCTTACTAGTTTTTGCTATTCCTTCCTCTCCTCTCCTTGAGTTCCTTGATTTACCCCTCCTAATAGTCTATTCGAGATGCTGCACTCGAACAGACTTTAGGAGGGAAAAATCAAGGAACTTGTGGACTTGCGTGCTCTCAACTTAGTGCTACTGCTGTCGTTGTTGTGGTCTAGCTGAGGCATTCCACGAAGGTTCGCAAATCGATCCTGACCGATCATTTCCAATTACGCTGAAACTTTGCACAGTTGTTCCTTTTTAGTAAAGGCGTCATTTTGTGCTCTCAGTTTTTCATATTGAATTACGACTACTTTTTGAAAAGGGCCTGTGTAAAAATAGTACTAATGAGTTTAAAAATATATATTACCGAAACGCTTTGTTCGATTGATTTGGGGTCTAGAGCAAAGTTGTAGATATTATTTTGGCAATTGTGTAAAAAATATACACTGTAAAAAATTTCGTTTGTATCAATGAAAAAAATTATATTTATTATTAAAAAAGTTAATTTCTCAAAAAGTACAAAAAGTACAAAGTTATGGTTTTTTTTTTAATATTTCACGATTTTTACATTTTCATTAAAAACACATTTTTTTAACCGTGTATATTTTTTCAAGAATTGCATTTTAATTTTGCACAACTTTTCCGAAGACGCCATAGCAATCAAGCAAGCCGTTTTTGCAATGTATTAAAATGTTTATTTTATAAGCACTTTTCTACACACACAGTTCGAAAAGTAGTGTAAATTTCTGTTCAATATGATGCACACAAATGGAGCGTCATATATCATATAAGTTTACATTATATATCATGTAAAGTTCTAGCACAATTCATGCAATGTAGCAAATATTGTATACAAATACCCATCTTTGTAAACAACATTGTTTACAAGTTGCTCGGTTGTGTGAAATTAAATTTAAGTTTACGTGAATGAATGTTTACATCACAATTAAAATTCAGAATATTTATCTGTGCAGGCCCTATCGGAAAAGAAGTCGGGGTTCGCTATTACAATTTGTAAAAGCGAATCCCGACTACTTTTTTATTTTAAAATCTCAACTTAAATCCACAAAATACATTTATCTGCTCTTTTTTACTTTTCTTTTATTCGAAAACCTTATGGACAAATGATACATAATTTATTTTCATTGTAATACACTTACTTTCTATTTTTATTTACATCTTTTCTTAAATACATCGAATATTTTGGCATCATTATCATTTGGCTTTAATTTTATTTTCTGATACAGGAATGAAAGAATGAAACTTTTGAGTTCCTTGAATTATTTTTGCATTATTATATTGCTCGTTGAGGTGTGAAGCCATACATTCGTATTCCTCTGTTGTGGCAAAACTAAATGATAATTTTATTAATTCTTCTTCTTTTCGATTATTTGCCTTATAAGCTCTCTTGCATTTTTTATTGGATGTTCACGTTCTTTGGCCAAACTTGCTCTAGTAGCCATACGTTTTATTGTACCTCCAATAGCGTCACAAGGACCTTTCCCATGTGATGTTGCAAAGAAATGCCATTCGGCTTCAATTCCATACTTTGATTTAAATTTACAAAGGCTAGCAAAATTTTTCCGGTTCTTGTACTGTGACGCGGCTCCATCGGACATAAAATAAATCTTGTTGATATTTTTACTTTGGTTAATGCGTAAAAAACTTATCATTTTAGTAATAAATAAGTTAACAGCCACTGAGTCATGCCTTAACTCTTCAGAAATTATAATAAAACATAAATGTCTAACTTGCATATTTTCTCTAAAATATATAACAAATGGATGAATAGTAGCTTGTTGGACATTCCAGTGATGAGACTGAACTTCATCCTGTAACACAAAGCTGTTGTTTTCGGAAAAATCGCAAGTAACTAAAAATTCACCTTCTTGCAAATTATTTCGTGTAGTTTTCAAAAATTAGATTGCTGTGTTTTTATGAAATCATGTGGTATCAAACTTGTCAATTTCAAGCAGAAAAATGAAACAAACTCGTCTGCAGGATTTACAATAGTTTCTAAATCACATCTATCCGTGGTAACCCACTGTTCAAATGAAAGCTGATCAATGCATTTTTCCTCTAATTGTTTTAATAAAATGTTTTCTAATGCGGAAGAGTCTGGAAAATCTTCACAACACCGTAGATAGAAATATGTTGTCTTGTTTTCACAAAGTAGGCTGTCAGTGAACGTTTTTACATCATTTTAATTTGTCAGTTTTTTCAAACTGTGTAAAATTAGATTGATGTTTTCATGCGTTGTGCACACGCAAACATTGTGGGTTCCAGAGCTGGTTAAAAGTTTACATTGCTTAGGGCGGAGTTTTGCAAATGAAGAGAATCCAATTTTTACATTGCAGTGAATTTCATTGAATCGTTTATAAGCTTCTCTCAAAGTCATCATTAGTAATTTTTTTTGAATGGCTTGTCGTTTTCCTTCTTTCTGCACAGACGCATAATCTTTTTGACCAGGCATTGCCCGGCTTATATCATCATCTTCAAAAAAATTTATGACTGCCAATTTTGTTTCATCACTTAAGGCTGTGCCATATTTTGCGGTTCTTGACGAATAACCTTCCTTTATCAACTTAGCCTCTGTTGCAATATATCTACTAGCATTAAATTGATCCATAACTTTTTGTGTTGACCATGAATAAGGCAATAACGATAAAATTAATAATTTTTCACTTCTTGCAGTGGATGCATTGGAAAACTTTTCCTTCATGTTTTCTAAAACTTCTTTGAGTTCATTCACTTCGTCAGCCTCAGGCTCGAAGTTGAAAAGATTCTTTCTAATACCTTCGTTGATTTCACGGTGCTTCTTTTCGGGGTAGTGGATGTAGTTGAGTTTTCCCACGTCTATCGGTGATACCTGGATTCCTGCAATGCCTCGGTTGAATATCTCGATGTTGACTGGTTGAGTAAATTCTTGGTACGATTGAACTGAATTAACTGATGTCATTGATGGTACAGTTGTAAGGCTTTCACAGCTCGGTACGACAGGTACTATCACTGTAGTTGGCATCTTTGAGCTTCCGGCAACATGCTGTTCCTCGTTTGAGATGAAAAGAGCTTGTTTATCAACACGAAGACGACAGGACGTGCAAATGCGAAAACCAGTATTCAATCTTGATGCTTCAGAATATCCAATCGATTTTAATTTCTGGATGGTAATATTCGAAATATTCCTCAGCTCTTTCGAGCACTTGACTTCCTCTAACGGCCGAATGCACCTGATAAAACATGCTCGTTCACTCATGTTGCTTCCTGTATTAAAAAAATTAAAAATAATAATCTTTAAAAATGATTTCATTGAAATACAACTGAAGGTTATGCTAACCTTTTAACCAAATGGTGTTACACTTATTTCCTATGATAACTTTTTAAGATGTATGCGGTAAAAAGCAATCTTTGTGATCAACTGCTTGTTTTCACCATTCAAACTCATTTAAGTATCAGATCGATAGGTATAATTTCTACATTAGGTACAGACAGATGTTTTTGGTGTTCACTACTACAGTGTTGAGTAGTTGACTTATTACCGTTAAGATCACTGATACAACTATGCAAAATTGAAGACAATGAATAAAAAAGAAAATTAATCGCTAGTTTGAGCATCATTTCACTTTTATTTAGTTCTAGCTCAATATTCATCAAATGATTTTTTTTAGTTTTGTTAGTAACGATACCTTTTCATGGTATCAGATGTAATGAATCCTAACTTTTCAATAGGGCCTGTGTAGAAAAACACTAATGAAATAAACATATCTATATTGCAAAAACGGCTTGCTTGATTGCATTGATGTCTTCGAAAAAGTTGTGCAAAATTAAAATGCAATTTACCATCACCAAACTTTGCCAGTTTGTAGCAAATATTATGAGCTTTAATGAGGCTTAAAAAAAATTCAAAAATGTAGTTTTTGAGAAATTATTTTTTTTAATAAGAAATATATTTTTTTTCATTGAAACAAACGAATTTTTTTACAGTGTATATTTTTAACATTATTGCCAAAATAATATCTAAAACTTTGCTCAAGACACCAAATTAATCAAACAAAGCGTTTCAGCAATATAAATTTTTTAACTCATTAGTACTATTTTTACACTGGCCCTGTTAGAAAAGTAGTCGTGATTCAATTTGAAGAACTGATAACACAAATTGGCATCTTTACTAAAAAAGAACAACTGTGCAAATTTTCATCAAAATCGGAGCCGACAAATTAAAAAAAAATTAAAAAATTCGTCAATCTGTAGAGAATTGCTCAGCTGTGATAGCTTTCTTCTTCTTCTTCTTCTTCTTCGCTTTTCAAGCTTATTGCGTATCGCATATTAGCTTATTGCGTGCTCTCAACTTAGTGTTCTAGATGCACTTCCAAAGTTATTAATTGAGTGCTTTCGATGCCTGTACCATTTTTGCATTGGTATAATTGTATGGCAAGTCCAATCATAATACTTCTATGCCCAGGGAAGTCGAGAAATTTCCCAACCCAAAAAATTCCTAGACCGGACCGGGAATCGAACCCAGCCACCTCCAGCATGGTCTTGTTTTGTAGCTGCGCCTTTACCGACTGAGCTAAGGGAGGCCCCGATAGGCCCTGAGCTGTGATAGCTTTGGATGGTGCTATAACCTTGATGCTCCGGGCTCTGGTGAAGAAATCTATAGTTTGTTTATATTGTTTGCGTCACATTTGCAGTAAATTTATGAATATATTGAAAATTGTAAACTTTTTTTTTTTTTAAGAAGTGCTCATAAACTACCCTCTCTTTATTGCTGTGTCGTCTTCTCATTTGTCTAATGGCTAACAATTCCAGCTTTTACACCTCGACGAACTGGTGCATTCCCGGTACCGCAATGAAATCCGCGTTATATAATGGTAAGCTTTCTGTATGCTGTATAAATAGCCAAAGTATTTGTGCTCGTAAGCTTGGTAAAATTGAGGAATTGCGTCAGATTCTAAAAATTAGTAACGTTGATATTGTATGTGTGAGTGAAACTTGGTTGAATGAAAGTATAAAAGACTTTGTTATAACTATCAATGGCTATAATATAGTTAGACATGATCGTGTAAGACGGCTGGGAGGTGGTGTACTACTATTCATAAAAAATGGCATTGCCTTCAATATTATAACCAAGTCAAATAACCAGACAGGAGTAACGTGCACAGAATTTATTACTGTCGAAGTTATCGTACAAAATGAAAAACTTCTAATGACTGCATGCTACAACCCTCCTGAAATTGACTGCATTCGAATACAATGGATAATTTACTGTCGTCTTATGGTTTTGCCTATAAAAATGTTTTCTTTGTGGGTGATTTCAACACGAACTTGTTGACCAATTTAGGAAAGTCTGCCAGGCTTTGTAACCTGCTCACCACTCACTCTTTATACTCATTGGGTAACGAGCCAACATTCTTTCACAGAAGTGGAGCGTCACAATTTGATTTAATT
This sequence comes from Ochlerotatus camptorhynchus, assembly GCF_037179485.1. NCBI lineage: Eukaryota > Metazoa > Arthropoda > Insecta > Diptera > Culicidae > Ochlerotatus > Ochlerotatus camptorhynchus. Next base: position 1,048,869 of record NW_027040630.1, on the reverse strand, counting down.
ATTGCTGATGATTCATCAAAAGTATTGAGATTTAACCAAATTGAAGTACCTTGTATAACACCGTTTGAAAAATTCATGGAAATTTCTGCGAGATGTAGCGCACATAAAATTAACGCTAGATTTGGCATAAATTTACATGATATTTCGTGTAAATTTAAGCGCAATATCGCTTAAATTAGCAATATTGTATGCAAGCTTGTAAAAGATTTCGTTGTTTATGCCAACTGTAACTCAAAATTAAACGAGGGGAGATTTTACGTGATAGTTAAAATTCAGAATTTTTTTTCTGTGTATCCAACCATGACTTAATTTTTGCATCCCTTGATTTCAGTGTCATACATACTTCAAAGAAAATCGAATATCGTGACTACAATGTTATTCAAGTTGATTCATTGGTGGAGGCTTTTAATTCTGTTGATTGGAGCTCTTTTTATCACGTTGATGACTCCAACATGCAGTTAGAATTTTTATCAATGTTTTGACGGATCTTCATAACACTTTCGTTTCAATCCGAACTACTGTTTGTAATAAAAGAATAATCCTTGGTTCAATTCTAGCATATGTAGGGCCATCGTTAATCGTGACTTATTATACAAACAATGGAAATTAAGTAACAACGTGGTTGATCATCATGAGTTCCAAAGAGCACGAAACCACGTAAATAAGATGATACGCACAGCAAAACAAAATTATTTTGCTTCTCGTCTTGATCCGAAGGTTTCTCCTAAGGAATTGTGGAAAAATCTCAGGGCACTTGGATTCGGTCAAGCAAATGAACAATCATCGAACAGCTTTACGGCTGATGAAATAAACCGTAACTTTAGCAATTATTTTTCCGACAATAATATTCGAAGTTTTAGTTCTACGGGTTCAAATGGGTTTAACCACGATGCTTTCTATTTTGATAGAATAAACCAAGTAGATGTCATAAATGTCATGTACTCCATCAAATCAAATGCTCTTGGAGTCGACATGCTACCAATGAAATTCTTAAAGGCTATTAGTTCTCAATTAATTGAGCCTATAACACACTTATTTAACACTGTTGTAACTACAAGTGTATTCCCAGATGCTTGGAAGAAATCAAAAATTATACCAATTAAGAAAAAGGCTAATTTGAACACATTAGAAAACTTGCGACCTATTAGCATCCTTTGCGCATTATCAAAAGTATTTGAAAAAAATGTTGTTAAGATGAACATTTGCGATCGCATCAATAGACACAATCTTCTGAATCAATTTCAGTCAGGTTATCGTTCGAAACATAGTACTAAAACAGCTATGCTCAAAATAATTGATGATATAGGTCTATTAGTAGACAAGGGTCGCTCGGTTGTTCTAATACTATTAGATGTTTCTAAAGCGTTTGATACTGTATCGCATAAAATTTTATGTCAAAAACTCAGATCAAATTTTGGTTTTTCCGATCATTCCGCAAACTTGATTAATTCTTATTTAAGTATGCGAACACAGGCTGTATTTAATAATGGAGTTTTTCTCAATTTACTTCCATAACATCTGGAGTTCCCCAGGGTTTTATTCTGGAGCCAATCTTATTCTCATTGTACATTAATGATCTCCCTGAAGTAATAAAGAATTGTAAATTTCATCTGTTTTCCGATGATGCTCAGGTATACTTTGACTGTGAAAGTAATTCTGTTGCTGAAATTTCTCAGAAAATTAATGAAGACTTGAAGAGGATCCTAGATTGGTCTGTAAAGAATATGCTTAGGTTGAACTCCAAGAAAACAAACGCAATTTTTATTACAAATAGTCCTTTTCAAAATATATTAAAACCTTCATTGCTTTTAGACAATGACACAATTGAATACGTCGATAATGCTACTAGCTTGGGTATCCGTATTCAATCCAATTTTGGATGGGATAAATATGTGTTGTCACAATGTGGAAAAATTTATGCTTGTTTACGTTCACTTCACATAACATCATCATTTCTTAGAACTGATGTTAAAATTAAACTATTCAAAAGCCTCCTTCTTCCTTATTTTTTGGCACGTGATTTTCTCCTCGATGATGTACGTTCAATAAACTTAAGTTGGCTCTTAATTCATGTGTTCGATATGTTTTTAAATTTAGTAGATATTCTAGAGTTTCTCACCTGCAACATCATCTAATAGGATGCCATTTGGTAAGCTTTGGAAAGCTATGTTTATTTTTGCATAGCCTGTCGAGAACAAAACAGCTCGGTTATCTACACAGATAATTGCAAACTTCACAAAGCAATCGGTCCATTAAATATATTTTGCCAAGACATCGCACGTCAAAGTACGGGAACTCATTTTTCGTGCGAGGTGTAGTTCACTGGAATTCTTTACCCAATAGTCTAACTACACAGTTCGAAAAGTAGTGTAAATTTCTGTTCAATATGATGCACACAAATGAAGCGTCATATATCATATAAGTTTACATTATATATCATGTAAAGTTCTAGCACAATTCATGCAATGTAGCAAATATTGTATACAAAATCTCATTTTTGTAAACAACATTGTTTACAAGTTGCTCGGTTGTGTGAAATTAAATTTAAGTTTACGTGAATGAATGTTTACATCACAATTAAAATTCAAAAAATTTATCTGTGTAATGTAAATTCGTTAACAGCATTTAAGAGAGGATGTATTGAGCATTTTAGTTGAGTAGTAAATGTAGTTCAGTTTGTGTTACGTATCAATTATTTTTTTTGTTTTGTAATATACTTGTGGCGCTTGTAATACTTTGATATAATCGATGTAACAGAAGAAAGACATAAGTCTTAAGTTACAAAATATAAGTCAATAAATAAAATAAAAAAGTAGAAGGGTCTGTGCCTATGGGCACGAACGGAAGCTTGACGTAGGACCGCTAGTGGATGGAACAAATATGAACATTTAGTTCTTTTAATTGATCAATCATCAATTATCTTAACTCTTTCCGTTTTTTTATTAGTAAGCGTATCAAATTTGTAGTATTTATTTTAAAGAAAGTTGATGAAGAGAATCCAAGGGACTGTCAACTTGAGTATTTTCGATCCATCTACCCGACTTTAAAAGGTGTATTTTGAATTTTTTGTTATTTATGAATTTTTAAGTCTTGTGCATTTTGGTATTAAAGTGTATTCAATTCACCCCTCACAGGATTTCCTTCCGAATTATATGAATGGGGCGGGGCGGAAAGTATTGTTTGTGCAGAATATGTAAAAAAGGAGGGACTTCGAGAGATTGAACTCGTGAGCAGGCTTGCTTCCACTTATTTGCTATAAAAAATTGTTTTTCGGAATTCTGAAATCATTAGATATTATAATGATAGTAAGTAGTTGTATGTCACAAGATAAGGTTGTAAACTAGGTGTTTGATACATAAAACCTGTCATTATTGCTTTCAGTGCGTCACAATTAGCGATTTTACGATTCGTGAGCGCTCATTCTGAGTGTTTTTATAGCAAAGTGAATGAAAGTAGCCCTGCTCGTGAGAGCTAATTTTCTCACAAATTTTATTTTATTGGCTTTCTGGGGACTGAATATACACCCAAAAGAAATATTTCCACTTCTCTCAAATTCTATATGGATGTTCAACACTTCCTACCAGCGTGTTCTGGAAAATGGTCGGACGATGATTAATCGCACCAATACATTCGGGCCTACAATTCCACACCTTCTATAGAGACCAGGTTGAGCCTTGATAGCTAGCTGCTTGCGGGAACTGATGACCTTGACAAATGTCCAAATAATACTCTTAACAAATTTATAATGGTCCTGAAAAGGACCATTTTGTAGTGATGGTTGAGTAATTCTGAGCTGAGTGTTCAACACGGATGAGGCTGTCGAGCTGTATGTCGTTTGGAGCGAGGGTGACACGCTTGCCATAGATGACCGACCAGCAGCGACTAACGAAGAGCTACTGATTCCGATCCATAGCATAGCAGCTTCTTCCTCCTTTGATGGTTGCTTATGTGGGCTCTGTAGCTCGCTGCTTGCAGGCAGCCTTTCGTTGTTACTGGAGAACAATTTCCAACGCCACACGCCGAAAGCACTGCTACTGCTGCTACTAATTTCGACGACCGAACACCACCACACAGTGGTGTGGTTGTTGGGAGCGTGTTGTTCTGAGTATGGCGATGAGTGTGCAAAATATTACGCAATTCCATCCTCCCTATTCGCACGTGCCCGAGGATCGGAGGCGAATGCCAATTCGACTTGTTTCGTCTACTTACTACTCTCTGACGACTGTGCTGGGGAAGCAGCATATGCATGTAGGTAATTGGTGGATTTGTTATTTAATTCGACGCTTTTGGACAATGCTGGACATGTACCAGTTTTTCAATAGTTTCTTGTTGAAAATCAACATCGATGCGTAGCCATATTTCTGATCGATTGGTAATAAAATTATTGAAATTGGACCAGGGGCAGCTGAGTTATTAACGTTCAAAATCTTTCTTAATTTGTTACATGTTCCACTTTCGGTTTTCACAAAGTGTACCCCCATATAGAAATCAAAGACGTAGTCCTGCGTCAAAATAATGCTCTACTTCAGCGGGCTTTTCCCTGCTCCATAAAAATCTAAATCTAAAAAAATCTCCATCATCGTTTTCTCATCCAATGATAGTGACAGAAATCGCTATCGAAAAATATCGCGTGAAATCTTTCATTGAACATGTCATTTGCCAGCCTTGGTCTGGACACGGTTTTGACGGATGAGGAGTTTCGAGTCTGATGACGTCAAGAAATATAAACAAAATTTAAACTTTTATTTATAAATTCTCCCATCGTAAGGATTCCCATCCGAACAATCAATCGCCCATGCTCATATTCTCCGACAATGAACACAACCTCCGTCAACTTTTGGTTGCCCAGTGAATTGACGATAAAATCCGCCAAATTAATTCCCAACTGAATTCAACCACAACAATACGGCCTTTGAACATTCAAGCGCCATCACCACGCCACCAATTGGGAACCGATGAAAGAACAATAAATTCCGCACTTCTCGCATTGCCCAAAACTTTTCCTGGGCGATGCTTGATTTGACTGGAGCATATCGCTGTTTTTTTTTAGTGCTTGGTGGAAAACTTTTCCCATAATTCATAATTGTTCGGTTCCGGTTTGGGTTCCTTTCGGCGGCTCGAAAAGTCATTCAGGCAAATTAGTGGGAATTGGATTTCAAGTATATCTAAGTGGAAAGGGTGAATTTTTGTGTTTACCAGCTCATGGAATTCGGTGTGGTGGAATGAATTTGATTTCATCGGAATATTGGAGAATTAACCTGGAAGTAATCGCGGAACTCACCCGTCTTGCAATGCGATGCTATAAATCTTGTTCGAATTCAGATCACTAAAAGTATAAACCGTAAATGTGCTATGAACGTGTGATGTAATTTGACTTCTCCACATGTATTATCATTACGAAACATGATACATTAGCATTATGATGTTTGCTATTTGCAAAACATAAATATATTGGTAATGATAACAAAGCTACACCCAACCACGATATTCAGATGGAAAACATTTCAAATTATCATCCCTTCGGCTACATTAAACTCAAGCGCACACAGGTGTTGATACTAATGTTCACGTTGTTGACGTTTGCCACCCTTGCCACCCAACTCCCACGGAACACACCTATATACAAATAATTATGAGCATTAATTGAATTTGTTTGTTCCCACAAGCATGGAGCATGGAGGGCGGTTTACTACTTACCCCCCCCCCACCCACAGACACGTGTTCGTTGCTCAGGTGGCACTCATTATCTCGAACTGTAATTTATGCGTTATCGCACGGAATTGTAGTGCGATTTTCCCACGCGCTTTCGGAGCTACAAAGTTTCAAGCGCCAAAACCGAAAAAAAGATGGAAGTTTCTTTCCGAAAAATTGAAAAGCCATTCAACATGAGGTATATCACAATGTGTATAATTCCGTCGGCATTTCGCGTCACTCTCAAATTTCCTTATCGATGACATCGCCAATACCCTCGCACAGTCCCGGGTACTTTTTGCTGCAGTTGTCCGAGCACTTGGAGCACGGCTTTCCCTTTTTGTACAGCGGCTTGCCCAGCACATTGGTGAACGAGTAATTGCACACGTAGTACACGTAGTTGCGCTTGTTTTCCGGGTTCCAGTACTTGCTCACGGCGCAGCCTACCCGTGTAATCCGATCGCTGGCCATCAGTGCAAAGTGGCCGATGTGGACGCTGTGAAAAGTCAAACGAAATGGGATGGGATTAGAAACAAAAAAACATGGATTCAGAGCTGGGTGGCTGGAGTGGGGGTCATTCCATGCAGAATAATTCAAGTTTCTTATTTCAATAGGCTTTCCTGGCCGCTTCTTGGAAACGGATTTCGCCAGCTTTACGGCGTTCTGCATGGAAAATGTATGCAAGAAAGTTTAAGTGGATGCCATCTACCCTAGTAGCACGCTTGTCACAAATAAATTGTAGAAACTTATATACGACTTATTTCAGTCATAAACAAGTTGCTGTAACTTATTGTGATGAAAGTGTGCTACTCGGGTACTGATCTTAAAGCTGCGTTTGATAGAGTTGTGCACGACGTTCTGCTAGCAAAGTTTGACAAATTTGGATGTTCGATTCCTTCTGCAGCTGGCTTGGATCGTACGTCGTGCAACGTGAAGTTACTGCATGCATTGGAAACTACTCATCGTACTGTTTCTCGAACAGATTAGGAGTTCCACAGGGTAGCATTTTGGGACCGCTGTTCTTCTCTTTATTTGTGAACGATGTAACGTTTATTGTACTACGTGGAGCTAAATTGTTTTTCGCCGATGATCTAGTCGTTTGAAGCTTTGGTGACTGTTAAGAACTACAAAATCTTCTGGAAATCTATAATGATTGGTGTGAACGTAATTTTATGGTCCTGTGCGTTAGTTTCCGTCGAACTAGAACCAACAATCAATACGAAACTAACGATTTTAAATTGGCTCACTAGCCTATTGGTCCCAAGCAAACGATTAACGTACCCCATTCTAGTCGAAATTCTAGTACTACACAATGTTTGTTTTGATTCGCTATGATAGTTTGACAGATAAAATGAGGTGTTAGTGGAATTTCCTTTGTTTCGAGGGGTGATTCGATTAGCTTGGGACCGAAGAGAGTACCAGAGCTGAGCCAAAAAGTTGAGCATGTTTCTTCGGGACCTTCTAGTTTTAGAGTTAGCTCTATGCTAGAACTGTCGTTTTGTTTGATTATTACGTTGTTGGGACTGCACCTCCCCTTGGCTAGTTTTTGCACCTCGTTGCTGTTGGTGGGCGAACTTAATTTCATGCTTTATAGTGGAGTGTTGGAGACGGTAGGTTTATGGCCGGCGTTGCTGGCTCATGCCGCGATAGAATGGCGTCATGGGCTGGCAATGGGGATTACTAAGCTTCCCCTCTCTGATGAACCACTGCATGAGAGAACCAAAGATCTAGTCTAGAAGTGATAGTATAACACTTGTTACTCCTTTGTTTGAGAGCCGCGTTGTAGTACGCTAACGTATAGGCACTGGCGTTGGGTGCGATACTGGCGGGTATGGCCGCAAATCACTCTTATTTTATTTATTTTTTACGCAGATAGATTTATTTGGGTTTGCAAGGGAATTATACTATTGAAATATTTCAGATAGTGCCCATCGGTGCTCCTTCTATTTGCGTGACAAGCTTTCATTGTTGTTTTCATTGAGGTATTACTCAGGGAACAATGTTAAACAGCTTTTTGGTACATGGTATTGTAACTAATCTTATATGTGCTTCATTTTGATTTGGGATAAGTATTTGGACTATGGCTCGGGATTTGTGGCGTGCTTCTATTGTGACATACCCATACGTATTTTTGTGATGCGACATAGTGGAAGCGTGTGAGCATAGTTGGAGCATATACACTATATAATTTAAAAATCAGCTAGGACACTAACTTCAAAGTGAAGCATTTTAGTCACTTGAAGGTGTCACCTGGAACGAACAAAGATATAATAAATGAAGATCAAAGTCAAAAGTACTTGAAACACGTTAAATTTTACATTACAAGTCCAGGTACTTTTTAAAGCATGGGTTTGATTAGGTAAATTATGGATTTCAAATATAAATAAAATTAAACGAATTAGATATCATAATCATCAAATGAGCTTCAATAAGAAAATTCAGGAAGTCTAATAACAAAATAGATAGGAAGCGGGGGTCAGCTTAGGAAGACAACTAGAATTTAAAGTTGTAGAAGTAAATCCACCATTTTTATATATTTGTTAATTGCAGGCAATGCCATATTTTCGATCCTTACGAATGAGTGAAATTTCGGGAAGAATGTGTGAAATATGTTGATATGTTTAAGGTGAGAACTAGGGCTGTTGTGATTTAGTATGTTTGCGGTAAGGTAGGATATGTAAACTAAACCCTTTTGAGCAAATTTTCGAAAATCAATTCATGAAATTCATAGACAAGTAATATCCTAATTGAATAATTTGGTTTACCCTTTGTTAACGCATACATATTTATAGGCCCATTCAATTTGGATGTTGAATTGCAAGTTTGCTAGAGATGCTAGAGTAGAGATCCATGCTAGAGATAATCTTGTCTGCTTTTAATCAATAAACAATCTCATACTATTTTCCAAAGTAGACTATCTTTGAAATAAAACATTTTATACAGAATTTTATTTTTAACAATATTGGATACAACGTAGAGTGAATATCACCAGGAAACTAATAGCTCGCTTCTTCTTCTTCTTCTTCTGCCTCGTTTTGTCTTTGCATGTGAAATAAATACATCTGCTAACACGACTCACCGGAGATCTATTGAAGTCATAGGAGACTAACGCAAGCATCTGATTAAAATAGACGTTATGATTTACCATGGAGGGTCAATCTTAGTGAGGCTCACAGAAAAAGACGGGCTCTGCCTTTTCTCAGCAATTAATCATGTTTTGTTGTTTTTGACATCATCCACATCCAGAGAGCCAGTCACTTTCGAATGTATGGGAATGGTAGGAAACCATTTGGAAATGCATGAATATTTTCAGTTTTTATTCATTATCGTCTTTATGAGCAGTTTTTGATGCACAAAAATTGCACGAGTACATTACTATGGAAATAAGGTAAACACTCGTTTATTTGTTTCCCTCTGTGAAAGCATGTTTAGTCACAAATCATGGATTTTCTGATATTCTCCATACTGCAAAAATGATTTTCCTACCACTGAAGGGGCGACATCTCTCGGATCTTCAGTATAGCTACTACTCAAATCATATAATTAATTGTCGACCAGATTTACTATACTGATGTTCGCAGCGAGGAGCATTACAACAAAGTATGGGATCTGCGAAGAAGAGTTGTACGTCACATTAGAAATAATTTGGAATCGTTTCACGAGATTCTGATAGCGGAAGTTACTGATCCGGATATTGTTGCGGTCGGCAATACGCGTAATGGGAAGATTAACCTTTTCCTCTCGAGACACAAAACAACTCCGGAATGAGGAGGAGCTGGAACTATAACAGCGGTTTCAGAAATGCATCGTAAAAGAATCGATGTTTTTTTATGAAAGGGGAACACGCTTCGTTCACTATAAACGGAGTCATAAGTGTTGCCTATAGATTTGCTGCATTTACCAGAAGTTATCGGAATCATTATGACAGTGTAGTGCAAATCATGAGATTAAATGCTGATGTACAAACCCCTTACAGGATAAGGAACTGCGAGATTTTATTGCTCCCAACAGACATGTGGAGGTATGGCAAAGGAACCCTAGAATAAATGCGTCCCAAATTAGCAACGTGTCACGAAATTCCAAGGAATACAACACTCCATTGAATTCTGCATCAATAGTTATCAACAAACTTAAGTTTGCAAGCTGGAATGTCAGGGACTGCTCAACAGAGGACAAACAACAGCAAGATAGGAGACAAGAATTTCAGAATGTTCTTCTACGAAAAAAAAAATTCGTCTGGTATAATGTGAATGACGATGAAAATTCAAATCCCCGAGAGGGAGGAGGCGTTGTACTACCAATACATTAATCTCTACATAAGCATGGACAGTTTAAGAATATCAGTTCTAACACATGTTCATACTTATGCAACGAGATGAGTGAGAAAATCATTTTTATATCCACCTATATTCGACCGGTGACCAACAAAAGCAACGGCGAATTTGCCAACATCATACGATATGTAACAGGACTTCCTCCAAATCTACAGAACAGGATAATTATTATAGGAGACTTTGACGCGCACATTTGCAGCCACGGAATAACAGAAGATGACAAGCGTTTTATCGGGAAGAATCTGCTGTACTAACAATCGAACTTAAATAGCCTATAACTGAAGAACCAATTGCACTGTCTTAAACTCAACGACTACCAAACTTTTGCAAAATCGCAGTTAGTAATAGTTACCTGGTGTAATGAGAGAAGTGAGTCGCAAATAGATCACGTCCTCATAAGCATTATGAACTTCCTCAAATGTCCAGATATTAGGTGTTTCTTCCATCTCCTTAGAGCCAGTGATCATAGAATCATAATTGGAATCATAAAAAATAAAACGAATAAACCAACAACCATGCTTGACTGAAATATAACCATCCGAAAAAGATAGCTACAATCAATACGGAAGCTCTTAAAGACGAAGAAAACAGAGAAAAATGACACAACTTTCTGGACAGGATGTTGAGTACTCAGGGCTCCGAAACGAGAAAAAGTAGAAGGGTCTGTGCCTACGGGCACGAACGGAAGCTTGACGTAGGACCGCTAGTGGACGGAATAACTGTGAAGAGCCTTTAGTTCTTTTAATTGATCAATTATCTATTATCTCAACACTTTCCGTTTTTGAATAGTAGGCGTACCAAATTTGTAGTAATCTTTTTCCAAGAGAAATTTGATTAAGAGAATCAATCAAAATCACTTGCACCCCTGCTTCCAAGTTTGGTTACAAAATTACAACTCTGGAGAGCATTTTGTGTGGTCGTTGAGGGCTTGTGGTTCTGAATATGGACCAACAACCACAGATACATTCTATTCCAACTCTTTACTGATGTAAGCTTGACGGCCCTGAAAAGGGCCGTTTTATTGAAGAGGACATCCATGGCCACTTACGCTTGGCGTGTTTAGTGTAGGTGACAGCATCACGGACCTCATTTTTCAGGAACACCTTCAGCACACCTCGTAGATCAGACCGGAGATACGTTTGACACCACCACGGCGAGCCAGACGACCGATGGCGGTTATCTCGAAGAATTTGCGATTGGTTCTGAATATGGCGATGGGTGTGCAAAATATTACGCAATTCCATCCTCCCTTTTTGCACGCGCCCGAAGATCGGAGGCGAATTCCACTTCGACTTGTTTCGTCTACTTACTACTCTCTGACGACTGTGCTGGGGAAGCAGCATATGCATGTAGGTAATTGGTGGATTTGTTAGTTAATTCGACGCTTTTGGACAATGCTGGACATTAACCAGTTTTTCAATAGTTTCTTGTTGAAGCATTGTTATCGATGCGTAGCCATATTTCTGATCGATTGGTGATAAAATTATTGAAATTGGACCAGGGGCAGCTGAGTTTTTAACGTTCAAAATCTTTCTTAATTTGTAACATGTTCCATTTTCGGTTTTCACAAAGTGTACCCCCATATAGAAATCAAAGACGTAGTCCTACGTCAAAATTGATGAAAACTGGTCAAATCTATCAATCACTGCGATGAAAGAAGCAACTGCAACACTCCTAAGGCCAATATATTCGATGACTACGAGAAGAGAACTAGCTTGCAAACGCTACGTTGAAATTCATCAAAAACTCCTGAGGGATCGTCCCAACCCAGAATTAAAAAGGGATTCCGCAAATGTACGAAAAGAAAAAAAGCCGAAGCGTCTGAACATCACCTCGAAGAAAAGAATCGACGTTTGATAGATAATACGGATAAAGAAAATAATAAGAAAAAAAATTCAAAAACGTTTCGTTTTATAAAAAATCACTGCCGTAAGAAAAATTGCAAAAAATCAAAATATATACATATCCGAACGTCTCCATCGATCTTTTATCGGAAGGTGACATCCGCGATGCCAACTAGAATGAAAGTAATGCGTATCTTAGCGGGGTTGAAAAACAACACCACTCCTGGGACAAGTGTTGCCAGTATTCCAGATTTATCTGGATTTTATAAATATCACTGCAATTAATAGACCCTCTGTAACCGTTCGCGAAGAATGCTCGAGGTTCAAGTAAAACTTGGTGGCTTAAGCGCCACTCCCTTCCCGAGAGACCACCAGTCGTGTTTTCTTTGCCCGACTTAGAGGCTGATCCTCAGAGGACCACTCGAACGGTATGATTAAAAACCCTTCCTCAATGAAATTTAAAACTTGAACGGAAAAATAATCTTTATCGAAAATACACCTTTATCCGATCCATTTAACATCAGGGAAACCCGCAATCTCAAAGAAGTCCTCAAATTAAAGTCCCAATTTTCATTAGACCTAACGAACCAAGCCAAACCGAATGTGTCTGATGCGAATCCAAGACGAGCCCATGAACTCAATTGGGAGCGAGTCAGCTAAAAAACCGTGACAGAAAAATAAGTAACTCAACGAAAAAACTTCATTCGGGTTGGACTAAACTCGGTTGAAAAAGCAAACTATTCATGGCCATGAAAAAAAAAGTACGGACATACCTGCGCAGGTTTTTTCGATGCGATGCGATGCGATGATGGCGACGGATGAATCGGTGATGGCGCCGGATGGAGCGGTAATGGCGGCCAGTGACCTTACCAAGGTCCTGGCGATGGCGACTGTCGACCTTCCGACGACCTGTGATGATGGTCTCGGAATGGCGCCGGTCAGGCTGCGGAAATGGCGTTCAGCGACGAAAAGTGACCCGTGTGCGATATGGCCGAAATTAGAGGTGCGTAGGTAGTGGCGGCTGGACGGAAGGCTTCCGATTTGCTTTCTAGAGAGCTGAGCATCGACGGAGTCGAGCATTTCCCGGGAGATTCGCTCCGCGGAAGAGAGAGACCAACGTACCGTCGCACGGCTTCGCGTACTATGTTTCCGCTATGACCGCCCGAGATGAAATGTAATCTTCTCCTCTGAACCGAGGTACGCAATTGGCTTCGTACTTCTGCGGTCCGAGCTCTCGGATGTCACAATCCCCGGGGTTGTCACGTAACGGGGACTCTACCAACGGCTTTTGGGGACCCTTGGGGAAAATTTCGCTTAGCAAAACGACACTCCGTTTATCTACCTACAAGAGACGGGCCTTCGCAATGCACCCGGGTCTTGTCTGAATCCAACGGACGGAAATGGCGGCCAAGTTGACGCTACGACAAACCAGACGGTCCGTCGACGATGAAAGCCGAACTCGCCGAAAATTCCAGCCCGTACAAAAAAGCCCGTTGAACGAGCTGTCCAACGTGAAATCACAAAATTACTCATCTAATTTAAAAATTTGCAAAATTAATTAAAAATTACCTTTTTGTATTTAAACACACTATCTACACAGTGGTTTGAAACGCGAACTACTTGCTACATGCAAGAAAAATCTAAATGCACAAAAAGAGCTATCGAATTTATTAACTGACTCGAACACTTCTTTAAATTAATCACCTTTATCATTTTGATCGAATTTCACTGAGTTCACACTTGACTGACGAACTTGAAAACCGCGTCAAACACCACTGCTTTCCAGCCGATTCGTTAGCGAAATGGCAGAGACTAGAATTTCTTTTTCCTAAGAAACTACGGAATTTCTTAAAGATAAAAGGATCGGATATGGCGCGAAAAATCAATGTTCGGCTTAGCCATTTTACTCAGGTTTGAATCCTATCTCTTTCACGTATTTCCCAATCTATACACAAAAGCTACATCTGCTAGCTTGCTATAAAAGCTTAATATTTACAAGCTCACTTTTATCTTGCCATAAAAATCCTGACAAATGTACGTATCATGAAGCTTTTTGCTACTTTGCATTGGAAGCGGATCACTCTTTTTTAATTGCATTGAAATTCTTAATTAATTACAAGATTCAAATACTAACCATAGTTATTCTAAACTAAACTAAAAATTGAAACGAAATAAGCGCACGACGTTACACCTCTTATCAAAAAATAAAAAGCCAAACTTACAATTTTAATTACTTAAGGCCATCAACGTTGGACATTATTGCAACATAATACATGGAATTGTTACAACATGTTTGCAATGGGATGCAGAATCATGAAAATTGAGACATTTTCTAAACATTGCTGGCTGTCAAAAATCTTAATTTTTTTTCAAAATATCGAGCCAGGATTTTTTTATTTTGATTTTTTGTTCAGATTTTTGCTATAATATTTTTTTTTTGTATCCTGGATTCAGGGTTGCTTCCACTCACTAGCTATAAAAAATGTTTTTCGGAATTATGTAATCATTAGATTGTATAATGATGTATTGTACTTATAAGTAACAAGAAGAGGATGTAAAGCATATGTTTGAGTCATAAAACCTGGCAATTTCGCTTTCAGAGCATCACAATCAGCGATCTTATGATTCGTGAGCGTTCACTCAGAGTGAGCGCTCACGAGTCGTAAAATCGCTGATTGTGACGCACTGAAAGCAATATTGACAGATTTTATGTGTCAAACATATACTTCACGACCTCTTCTTGTAACTTACAAGTACTAATTATTATTATACCATCTCATGGTTTCATAATTCCGAATAACTTTTTTTTTTATAGCAAGTGAGTGGAAGTAACCCTGCCTGGATTTATTAAAATCAATATATCAGTATGAAGGAATTTTGCTTATTTTGGAATTTTGAGAAATCTAAAATTATTCAGGACTGAAAACAATGAATAGAGAGTTGGTTGGAAATGCTAACATGAAGCTTTAGTGTGATAATTTATTAGCTAGAGAATGATCTTTTGAAGAGGGTAGGTGAATAGTTCCGTTAGAGTACGGCAGTATGAAAATTGAATAGAAGTTGAAAATGAGCGAAAATGTAACAACTCAAGGTGGGAGTATCCGTCAACAATGCTGATGATGGTACAGCACGCAACAACCACCCTACTGCCTTCTCTCTGAGATGACCAAGTTGGTCATGGCGAGAGGAGCAACACAATAGTTGGGTAAAGAAAATTGTATTATAACACACCATCGACTGGAAATGCTCTCGCAACGTGGAGCTTTAGGTAGTGATGAAAACGTCGCTAGAACTATTCCACAGCCGCAGTCAGTTTATGAGCAAAAGAGGGACGCACATTTTTTGCCTGTAGACTTGGAGACATACTTCAAATCTCCGCGTACATCGTACGGGTTAGGCAAAAGATGTGCGTCTATCTTCAAAAACTGTCGCATTAATGGCCCTTCACTCATTTTCAACTTCTATTCAATTATCATACTGCCGTACTCTACCCTCTTCTAGAGATCATTCTCTAGCTAATAAATTATCGCACTAAAGCTTCATGTTAGCATTTCCAAACAAACCCTGAAAATCGCTAACTTCGCGTATGAAGTAACATAAAAACACTTTGAATGAAATAAATAGAGCTTTGGAAAATTAGCAAGCCTTTTGAATCTAGACAACCACCAGGACTTTGAAGTATGTTTGTGATTTTGAGGACAATTAATTGGATTTCTAAATAGAATTTTAAAGTACCAGTGAATATTGAGTTACCTTAGCAGTTTGAAATACTTTAGAATTCTGAATTGCCCTAGATTTAATTTACAGTGAAGTGTAAGTATGCATGTCTGTGTCAACCTTTGATAGAAGTGAAGAAGGTATAAATTGTATTTTGCAAACTCAAATGACAATTGGATGGAGATTTTGTGAAGAAAGGAAATAGTTAGAATTCGGAAGAGAAATCATAGAAAATTCTTAATATGAAACTTAAAGAGAATGCTGATACGAATCGTGAGAATAATTTCAATGGAATTCTGTCCAATGTGGAGATAAATTTTTGACAAATTTTAAGAAATCTGCCAATTTATGGGAGACTTTCAAGGCCATTTTGGCAAAGTACTTGAGTACTTAGGAAAAACTGAAGAAGATTAGTCGGAGAAGAATGGGACGGTCATTCTGAAGAGCGTACCAAGGAAATTATTAAGAATATGCTAAGGGAATTTCATAGAGAAAAAAACGAGACAAAATTATTTCAATTCTTGGAAATTATGACCAGTTTGAGGGAATTGTGGAATCAGAGAGCGATTTATAAGAGATTAAAAGAGATAATGCTAAGCACTCTAAGAAAGTCACTGAAAAAGTTTGGATATTATCAAGATTAGTTTAGGGGAATCCAGAATAGAAGTATTTTTGAAATTCTAAGATGATTCAAATTGTAAATGAAGTAAATTCAGACTAACAAAAAAACTCATGATCTGGTACCCAGGAAAAATATAAATTTCAGAATTAAGAATCATTTCATGATCCTGAGACGATGACGATTTAAGACTTAACTTTTCGTTATTAATGATAATATTCTTTGGCATAAAATTATGTGTAATGGTCATGTGGAGTTACCCGAAGTTTAGGTAAACTGTTGTTACCGATGTTAGGCTTTGATTCTCACTTAAGCCAGGAGAATTTTAGTTTAAAATAAAATTGCCTACGGGTCTACCGAGTGTTGTGAGTTGTATGATGTCAAGAATGAAATTGGAAGTCTGATCAATCGCAGAGTAATATTACAATTATTAACTAATAAAAAATTTAAGGCATATTCTGGTACTGCATCAAATATTAACCCTCCGTTACTCGCGCCAACTTTTGTAACACGAGTACTCGCGCGTTGTTCTTTGTACAACAGTGTGAGTTTTCCATTGCCATTTTGCAGCCGAGCTACCAATCGATATGAAACCAACGGGTATTCCTTAAAAAACTTGTTTTTAACTAAACAAGCTGAACTTTTATCACAGTTAACCCCCAAACAATGCGGATAATAGAGAAAATGTGAATGGAAACCGCGTAAACGGTGTCCGTACTACGTGGGATTTGACTTAATTGGTTACAACATGGAAAATCTCGTGATCCTGACCAGATAATTACTGTTTTCGGCAAAGTTGTTCTAGAGATCGTAACCGTTTTGATGGTCGAGAGTAGTTCAGAAAATTTTCACTACGTGGCGCTAGTATATACGTGCAATTTTCGTATATACAACAGCTCGAGTTCCCAACCAGATAGAAAGGTACTGACCTCGGTATAGTTGTTCATGAGGTCAAGCCTTTTTCACAGGTAGACAGTAGTTCAGAATTTTCTCACTACGCGGCGCTAGTGTACACGTGAAATTCTCATATTTAATATCTCGAGAACCTGACCAAATAAGAAGTTACTGTCTTCGGCAAAGCTGTTCAGGAGATCATAAACTTTTTGCTGGTGAACAGTAGTTCAGAATCTTCTCAATGGTAGCGCTCGTATATATGTTAAGTTTTTACATGTGATACATCCTGACCAGATAGAGAGTAAATGTCTTTGGTAAAGTTGTTCAGGATGTCAAGACAGCTCGAGATCCTGAGCAGATAGAAAGTTACTGTTTTGGGCAAACTTGTTCAGGGGGGTCAAGACTTTTTGGATGGTGGGCAGTAGCCCAGAATTGTCTCACCATGTGGTGCGTTTACTAGTGTACAATTCTCGCGTATGCTATAGCTCGAGATCCTGAACAGGAAAAAAAATTACTGTCCTTGAAAAAGTTGTTTATGAGGCCAATGCCTATTGCTTGGTGCACAAAAGTTCAGAATTTTCACACTACGTGGCGTAAGTATACAAGCGAAATTCTCGCATGTAAAATATCTCGAGATTCTGATCAGATATAAAGTTTCTGTCGTCGACAAAGTTGTTCAAGCATAACTTTTTCGCTAGGGAAAAGTAGTTCAAAATTTTCTCACAACGTAGCGCTAGTATACACTTGAAATTCTCGCATGTGGTTTGTTTCGAGATCCTGACCAGATAGAAAGTTACTGTCTTCGACAAAGTTGTTCAGGAGGCTAAAGCCTATTGCGGCGCTAGTATACACGTGAAATTTTCACATTAAAATATCACGAGATCCTGACCAAAAAGAATGTTACAGTCTTTGGTAAAGTTGTTCAAGGGGCCAAGGACTTTTGACTGGTGTACAGAAATTCACGACTGATAAAGTCCTATGGCTCGACTGGCTAACTCGTGTGTATATATTTTATACATTTTACATTACATTACACATTTTAGAAGAACCTAATAGATTCTTCTCGTTTAGATTTAGGATAAGGTGTATGTAACCATAAATTCGACTTCACACTACCAGCAGCGTAGGAATACCGGTATAATGAAAGAGATGATAATTTCATATTATCAGGCCTTTTCTTTATGACTTTGGATGTAACTAAACACTTAGATTTTATGCCGAGATGGGCATTTCCGAGCAGCATGGTATTTACATTTTGGAATAAATTCCAGATGATCATCCTGACCAATTTTTACGGGAGATTGGCACATCAAAGTTTCAATAGCATCAATTAAAAACAGGATTTTTCGGAGCATTCCAGATTCATCCAGATTTAATATTTGTACTGTTCCAGATTTTTCAGAAAATGACATGGCAACGCTGCCTGGGACTGACGGTATTCACGCAGAGCTTCTAAAGTATGGTACCGAGAAACCTGTTGATGAATTGCTGAGTATAATAAAAGAAGTTTTTAATAATAATGAGGTCCCCAAAAGTTGGACACACACGCTACAAATGCCTTTCCAAAGAAATGCAACCCAAGCTCCATCCAAGATCACAGATGTTTAACTCTGTGTGCAGTCGCTTATAAAATATACGCCAAGATCTTACTAGAAAGACTCGAACAGCAACTTCCTCCTTTCCCATTTTACCAAATGAGCGCATCGGATCTGATTTTTGCTCTCAGGAGAATTCTGGACGAACGGTGGCGGAAAGGAAAATACACCATTTTGGTATCCTTAGGCCTAAAACAGGCATTCAATCGCATCGACATCGCCAAAACTGCTGCAATCCTCTCTGCGATGGGCGTATCGAATGCACTGATTAATCGGATCTTGAAGGCATGCCAGATCGAAAGAACTTCAATACAGTGGTTCGGACAACGAACGCAGACAATTAGAAAAGATCGTGGAATAAAACAGGGATTGCCACTCAGTTCAATTCTTGTTCATTCTAATGCTGCACAACGTTTTGTCAACCCTGAAAGAGTTTATGCCAAAACTGTCTCTAGAACAAATCGAGAATATTGTAATGCCGATGCTCCTCGCATATGTGGACGACCTGCTCGTCTTATGTGACTCAGATTGCGGGGTTGCTAGTGAAATAGGATGCTTTGTTGATTGTTCATTAACTCTTGATTGCTTGTAATACTTATTAATATTTTAGGTGAAAAAAGCCGAACTAAGAGGTGGACGCCTGAGCTTTTCCACATTTATATCGCTGTGAAGCAACTGTAAACTCTAGAGAGAATTTATATCAGTAGCTGTAATCAGTTTCAGTGTTCACTCGCCTGTCGACAGAAGCAGACCACTCTCAAAGTGTGTCACGCGATCGTCTGTTTACTCGACAGCAACCATTGTGTGGTCCTCCTCATTGTTCTTCATCAGCAGTTCTTTCAGTCGATGCGTCGTCGACTTTGGAAAGCAACCGTTTCGTGATGAATGTGTGAGTACTGACGACGTTTTGCGTCCATTGCTGCAATGGAAGCGTTCTGACCCTCGTTGGCGAATCTGCCATAGAATGAAACCATTGGAAGCGGCTCCCGTTCTGGTGGAGGAGGCTTATTGGACAGCGGAAGGTAAAATGTTTATTGTTATATACCTTTTAACTATAGTTTTAAGATGTATTGTATAGTGAACAAGAATCCTCGGCTCTGTAAAGTTAATTCGGTTGAGCCTTATCAAATAAATTAATTTAAAAAAAAAACTGTAACCAGTTTGATTTTGTTCGCTAACCTGATTAATATATTTAATTATCTTAAAGATAAATCGTCCAGCTCAAACCTTTGTAGGGGTAAGAAGTAGTACGATCATCATCATGACTAATTGGTTACCCATGCTGACTTCGGTTTTGATCACCTTCCAGTAACTTTTGAAATATCTCAAGAAATAATGTCTAATCCCAACAGCTCTAGTTACAATTACCATAGAGCTTATTGGGAGCAATATCGAACATTTATGGAATATAAGTTTGATCCAAATATTCTTTTGAAAACCAAAGACGATGGTAATTATGCTTTTGAATCTCTAACTACTTCTATAGTTGAAGCAAGAGCTGCCTCTGTACCAAAATGTGAGGTTAAATTCGATTCAATTATAAAAGACGACGATCTTCAACTCTTGATCTGTCTTAAAAATGTCTATAGGAGACAATATCAAAAACACGCGATCATGCCATGAAAGTTATCTGGCGGGCTTTGCACAAACAAATTAAAAAGTAATTCTCTGTCCTGAGGAACAAAACTTTTGAAAATAATGTTTCTAAATTAGACTCGAGTTCCAAACCCTTTGGGAAACTCACAAAAATTTTGAAAAAACCTCAAAAGCCTATTCCAGCGCTTAAAAAAGGTGGTAAAATTTTGATCACAAATTTTGAAAAAGCTAAGAAACTTGCTAAGCAATTCGAGAGTTCCCATAATTTCAGTTTGGGTCTTACTAGTCCTATTGAGAATCAGGTTGCTTGGGATTATCTGAATATTTTCTCTCGGGAAAATATTTTTGATGATTCCTGGGGGACTGATTTGGACGAAGTAAGGTCTATAACTAAAAAGTTTCAAAATATGAAAGCTCCAGGTGATGATGGAATTTTCTATATCCTCATCAAAAAACTCCCAGAGAGTACCTTGTCTTTCTTGGTAAAATTATTTAACAGATGTTTCCATTTGGCATACTTTCCTGATAAATGGAAAAATGCAAAAGTTGTTCTAATTTTGAAGCCGGATAAAAATCCAGCTGAAGCTTCTAGCTACCGTCCAATAAGTTTGCTTTCTTCAATAAGTAAACTTTTTGAAAAGATAATTTTAAATAGAATGATGCTTCACATCAATACGAACTCAATTTTTGCAAATGAGCAGTTTGGATTTCGCCATGGGCATTCAACTACTCATCAACTCTTAAGAGTTAACAATTTAATTCGTTCAAACAAATCTGAAGGCCACTCAACTGGAGTTGCTCTTCTAGACATAGAAAAAGCATTCGACAGTGTTTGGCATGAAGGTTTGATTGCTAAATTGAAAAAGTTTAATTTTCCACTTTATATTATGAAATTAGTTCAAAATTATTTAACTGACAGAACTCTTCAAGTAAATTATCAAAATTCCAAATCTAATCGACTACCTGTTAGAGCAGGAGTTCCTCAGGGTAGCATTCTTGGGCCTATATTGTATAACATTTTCACTTCGGACCTCCCTGATTTGCCTCAGGGTTGCCACAAATCTTTGTTCGCTGATGACACAGGCATTTCCGCTAAAGGAAGAAGTCTTCGTGTTATTTGCCGCAGACTGCAGAAAAGTTTAGATATTTTCTCTTCTTATTTACAAAAATGGAAGATTTCTCCCAACGCTTCCAAAACTCAACTTATAATATTTCCACATAAGCCTAGAGCTTCCTTTTTGAAACCTAGTAGTAGTCACATAGTCACTATGAACGGAGTTCCAATTTCCTGGTCCAACCCAGTGAAATATCTTGGATTAGTACTTGACCAAAAATTAACTTTTAAAGATCACATTGAGGGCATTCAAGCCAAATGTAGCAAATATATAAAATGTTTGTATTCTCTTATAATCAGGAAATCCAAACTTTGCCTGAAGAATAAACTTCTAATATTCGAACAAGTTTTTAGACCGGCCATGCTTTACGCTGTGCCAATATGGTCTAGTTGTTGCACGTCCAGGAAAAAAGCACTTCAAAGGATTAAGAACAAAGTTCTGAAGATGATTTTGAAGTTCCCTCCCTGGTGATTTGTTCACTGTTCTTAATTGTTTGCGTGATTTTGGTTTGATTAACTCATTCACCTAGTTAAATCATTTGAAACCCGTACGATTCAATGTTACGCTTCACCATGGAACGACCCACCACATTATCGCACCATCGAAACACTCAACTCACCCTTCGCCCACCTTCCGATAGGAGTCCACCACCGTCTGATTGGTATCGACGTACTCCTGCCACCATTTGTTGGTCAGATCCTGAATGGCACCCGTCACTTCAACCGTGATGTTGTTCGGTTTGGACTTCCGTGCGATGTTCTGCCCGGCGTGCTGATACTGCTCCGTTCCGCGGCAGTCGTCATGGGAATACAGACAGGTGCGGGTATTGTACTCGGCCAGCTTGGCCAGCTCGTCGTTCCATTCCTGTGTTAAGGCGAAATCCGACCGAAAGAGAAACACCAATCAAGATTATGCCAAATCAAAAACCCCGACCAATCTCCATTCTGATGCTTTCCCGTACAGCTTACCAGCACAGTCATTCGTTCGGCCGACTCGAAGCCTTCCATCTTGCCACTGGCCAGCTCGCTTCTCAGGCTGTTATGCAAATCGAGAATCATGCCCCGAAGCTTATCGTCCATTGGAACCACCTCCGTGTTGGGAGGACACGCGTCTCCAAAGTCATCCGTTGCATTACACCCGATGTGTAGGTGGCCGGTTTGACACAGCACTGGATCGCAATAATCCGCCGATAAGGTCAGTCCCATCAGACAGGAAACGACCATCAACGACACGAGTCCTGCAATTACACACAGACGACACACGATCCGATAAGCCTCGGCGTTCAAGCACACTCTCTCGAAGCCACATCCACTTACTTCCTCCGCTGGCTTCCATCTCCGAACTTCCTTAGGCAAAAACTGTGACTAGAAGATTCCCGATTTCCCGAGAACCTTTTCAGTTGATTATAGTTCAGGCACTGAAATTAGTGCGTAGATTGATTTGCTTCTTATAGGGCTTCCCACGTCTGGCCCAGATTCGCAAACAGACGCAACTATGGGATTCCATTGAATGGAAATGCAGCACGGAATTGAATCCAGTTGATCTAGATAGATTCGTCGCCGTCTCGAGAACGGTTCCCAACGGTTGCCATTGCATTGATTGCCGGGGGGGGGGGGGGGTGTATGACGCATTTTAAGTGCTTTTCGACACCAGCGAGTACGATGAACACAATTAGCGATATAATATTACTTATCTGTAAGTGGCGCTGAGTTCTCACATTGTCGGGCAACTGCCTTGGGGAGGTATCAACAGGTATATGGAAACACGGGGCACTGCTAGGGAAGTTGATCCTAGGAAAGTTTTGTGTGTGAAACAAATGGGATAATTTGAAAATAATAAGGTGTAAATTAGATTAGAGATCTTATCGTTTCATGGCGGTTTATTCCAGCAAGCCGGAATTGATCGAGAAACAATGTTTTACTATCGTTACATGATATATAACCAGCAGTGGTGCAGTGGCGTGGTTTGTCTGGAATGATTCAACGTATTCAAAACCAATCAACTTAAAGTTTTCGGTGTTTGAAAAATGTTTATATTTATTAATATATCCATAAATAATCCTTTCTACCTTTTAAGTAGGTAAGAGCGGTTACACGACGTTAGGCAGACGGACGTTAGGCATAATGTACGATAGGCATAATGGACGTTAGGCATAATGTACGATAGGCATAATGGACGTTAGAAATAATCTACCCGATGAATTCCAGAAGGATGATAATGGGGACCGTCTATTGATTGCTGACATCGGTGACAATAATGAAAGAGCCTTAATTTTTGGGACTCATGCGAAGCCTTAGACAGGCAAAGTATTGGGTTGCAGATGGTACGTTTGCCACAGTTCCTTCTTTTGTTTCGGCAACTCGTCACTGTTCATGGGAGTATCGCTCCCTCACATCAGCAGACGGTTCCGCTAGTTTTCATTCTGAAGACAACAAAAACAGAATCGATGTATCGAAAAGTGTGGCTGGAAATCCTGGAAGCAGCAGGTATGTTTTTTGTTATTGAATGAAAAACCACAGAACTCACCATTCTTTATTTCATGAGCTGTTCTTTGAGTAAAACTTTTTCTTCTTTGAAAATTGCAATATGTGTAATAATATTACAACAAATGTGTGATTTTTTTTTATTTCTAGATGCGATTGATTTCAAGATATATTGAGTTTTCATTTCCAGATTACTTAACCGCGATCGCTACTAATTTTGGATCTGAGTAAATTTGTAGCTACGTTACTAATGATATGATAAACAATGGATACCAAGCTGTGCTTATTAAATAAACTATGTTTGTATAACTGGTATCATCTTTTATTCAACGCTTAGCCTAATCTAAACATTGTTTACCATGCTCGAAACAGTTTTCTTGAGTTTCACAGCAGCAAGGTATTTTATGCCTAACCTCCATTATGCCTAACGTATATCATGCCTAACGTCCATTATGCCTGATGACTTTTTTGCCTAACGTTCGTATTAGACCTGTTCATTTTAACAGAAATGTTCGGGATGCACCGGGTCAACAGTGATTACTGTTCGTCATGTTAATTTGAACTTCTGTGCAAATTTTCAGCAAAATCGGTGATGATTTAGAGGTGCTTCAAGTTCAAACATGGTTTTCGTATAGATTCCATAGATTGAGATATAAAAATCAGAAAAGAGGCCGGTATAACTAAAATTCACAAGACAATTAGATTGACAGAACATAGTTACATTACCTTTTATTTTTTTTAAATATGATTCCTCAGTAGACGTGTTTTTTTTATCAAAGGCAAGTGTCACTCGAGCCATCGCTAGCTCGAGCCACAAAACATAAACACGATTGTTAATAGAGAAATACCAAGGGGTTGGTCACTCTGCACAGTGTGGCAAAAATACAGACGGGCACACCTGAGCACTTTTATTGGCACCCATGGTTAGACATTTTAATGATATTTAAATCTTCTGGCAACACTGTACTATATGTGCGCCTGCTCTGTGCATGTGTTAAAATGATAATCATTGTTGTTGACACAATCCGATATTTGTTTTCATAACTTCAACCGTGAATTTCCTCACAGCGGACATATTGTCAAAACATTAGGATGAGCGAGGTCATCAAGGCGATGACCGTGCCCAAGTACAACAGTAATTTGGGGGTCTTACTGGAATTCTTCCGGATGGTGCTTGTTTTGCTACCGGAAGACTTTGAGATCGGAGAGCCTCCACTCAAGACGATCGAACTGTTCGAGGATCTGGTGTGGAAGACTTTGGTGTTTCAGAACAGTTTGAACGAAGTTGGGAAAGGGGTGGCATAGTTCCGGAAGCTGATTGAAAAGATGACCATGAAGGGACTGCTACTGGTTATAATGCCGATTCGGAATGTGATTTATTGAGTTGATTAGTGGAGAGAGCAAAACCCTGAAGGAGGAGGTGAAAGGTTCGTTGAAGATGTTGGTAAATCGATTTGTGGTGGAGAGATTCGTTGCGGAACTGAAATTACAGCCGAAGGAGGTTAAGTGGAATTGTAAAATGTTGATTGGTTGTTTGAAACTCCCTTGATGCTCATGGTACTTGTGATCTTCCCTGAACTTCTTTGGACTCACTTACCTTAAATATGGATGTTAAAGACTTTTAATATTTTGATTTAAAATAACATACGAACAGTAGCAAAATTACCCGATGAAACCTCTAATTGTAACAGCCCAAAATATCTCTTAGCTTCCTTGAGATTTCCACAAGTTTTGTGAAGTTTTTAAAAGTTAATTGAAGCTCACGGAACTTTGCCAAAAATTTTCTATATTCTCCATGAACTTCTTTGGACTTCTCTGAGATTTTAAATATTTTCTGATGTTCACTAAATTTTCTAATGTTCCGGAAATATTTATCATTTTCATAAAATTCCCAAAAGATCCCTCATTGCACACTGGGGACAAAATCGAAACAATGTGTTAAAATTCAATAACTTCGATGCTCGCTAGAACAAGAGACTAAAAAATAGTCATTCTTATAGAAAAAAGTCTCAGAAATTGATTGGAGTGGGTTTCATCTTGGGCACGATAGGGTAAGTTGGGGTTTTTCACAGTTTTGCCCTAAAATCTCCTATTTTGCATGATTTGAATGCTGTATCTCAAGATACCGATGATATAGATGGATGATTTCTTGGGCAAAGTTGATCAGGAGGTCAAGGACTATTGGATGATGGACAGAACAATTTGGAATTCCTCCGCTAGGTGGCGCTAGTGAGCATTCGAAGTGAATATGTTTGCGCTGCTGTATCTCAAGATCCTGACTATTTAGACGGATGATTTCTTCGGCAAAGTTGATCAGGGGGTTGATCAGGATCGTTGGATGATGGACATAGCAATTCAGAATTCCTCCACTAGGTGGCGCTAGTGATTATTGAAAGTGAATATATTTGTGCTGCTGTATCTCAAGATCCTGACTATTTAGACGGATGATTTCTTCGGCAAAGTTGATCAGGGGGTCAAGGACTGTTGGATGATGGACAGACCAATTCGGAATTCCTCCGCTAGTTAGTGCTATCTACGATCTTTTCTGGCTATTACGTCCCAACTGTAACTTAACGCCTGCTCTCAACTTAGTGCTCTAGATGCACTTCCACAGTTGTTAATTGAAAGCTTTCCAAGCCTGTTCGATTTATACATGTGTATATTGTGTGGCAAGTACAATAATATACTATGCTCAGGGAAGTCGAGAAATTTTCCAATCTGAAATCCTAGACCAACCGGGATTCCAACCCAGCCACCTCTAGAATGGTTTGCTTTATAGTCGCAGGCTCTACCGACCAAGCTTATGGAGGCCCTCTGATCTATGAATGTAATCAAACTAAAATGCGAGATGGTAGCCTAATTAACAAGTTTTGAGGACAATTTGGTGAACCTAGAACGTCTTAAACATATCGAATTCAAACGTAAATAATGTGCATGATATGTTTATCCTTGTTTGGAGATGTTTTAATACAAAGGGCTTTGAATCAGTGAACCTGGATGAAAATTTGATCTGAACTCAAGGACAATTTGGAGAACCATGAGTATCTTATACACCTCAAAATCAACTATAAACGAACAGCAGAAACTGTATAAACGTGTTTCGGAAAGTTTTGTCGGTGAGATCATGTGCAGATTTTAGTTGATCCAGTAGATCAAATAATCTGACCTCTAGAACAATTTGAAGAACCTAGAACTTCAAATACACCTTAAATTGATGTTGTTTGGAGATGTTTAGTTGCTAAGGACCTTGTATCAGTTATGGTTGATCAGGTAAATCATTTGATCTGAGCTCAAGACAATTTGGAGAACCTTGATTATAAATCAAAATAAATCAAAAACGATCCTGTAGAAACTTTATGAACATGTCTTTGTAGGTTTTGTCGCTGAGGACATCGTGCAGTTCATGGTTGAGCCAGTAGATCAAATAATATGAACTCCAAAGTAGCTTGGAGAACCTAGAACATCTCATACACCATCAATTACAACGAAAATTATGTGCATTATAGTCATGGACCTGGGTGCATAAACTTGCAATAATTATAAAAATTTGCCAAAAAAATTTTCATTCTGTTAATAAATGTCAAAATTAAGCGGAAAATATGAACCTCACTGTTTAAAACTTCTTTTGAATTTTCAACATTCTTATATTGTGGACGTCACTTATCCGTAGAAACAGTGAAAACATATTACTCTTTCTCCGAAAATGTATGGTTACGTCACTTTGTCTCCAGGCTTCCACAACACATTTTAATCACGAAGAGGGTGTTTTCTGGTGTATCTTAGGGTATAGATTATGAATATGAAGAAAAGTGAAAATTGACCATGGTGGCGTTTACGTCACTTTGTCATCTCACGGCAGAAAGGGCCTTGTACCGGTTATGACTGCCTGGTACATTATTTGATCTGAGATCAAGGACAATTTGGTGAACCTTGAGCATCATATATACATCAAACTGATCATGAGCGATGTACAGAACCTCTTTGAACATGTTTGAGCAAGTTTCGACGCTGAGGACATTGTGCAGGCCTTGGCTGTCAAATGTTCTAAACTACAGAATGCTTTGGATGACCTAGAACGTCACTTGAGCTTCTTATATACATCCATATAGATCAAGAACGATGCGCAGTAACTCCTTGAACATGTTCGGGCAGGTTTCGCCGCTGAGGTATTTTGCAGGCCATTATCAAAAAGTGATGACCGGGTCATAGAACTTGTTATGAATTTGATATTTTACTTTGCTCGGGATTATGATTACATAGATCACTACGGAATAGTTTCAAAATTAGTCATACAATTCCGGAGATACGGCTGGAACAAGTTCTTAGTGTCTCAGGGAAAATAACCAGCTTATGAGTAAGTTCAAAACCCATCATGCGACTCAATAAATTATATCAGAATTCGAAAACAAGTTCAATAACAATGATATCTAGTACCCTGAACCAGATTTGCTGAATCCGGATATGTGGCCAGATTTGACTTTTTTAAAATCAATCATGTGCCACATCAAATGACGTGCGAATTTTTAAATAAGATCATTGGTAGTCATATTGAGTGTAAATAGGGTCAGATCATAGGTGAATAAATTGGGATTTTTCCTATACATATAAGCAAGTTTGGTCTCTTAATATCTATTAAAATATAAACTACAGTAATGACCTGTTTTTATCAGTCCCTGCACGCATTATTCTTTTAATGTTCAGTAATTTTCTATATCCATAATTCGAAATATTTTCCATTAATCTTCTTGATCGATGTTTAGGGTAAACTTTGGTGCGATAAAACCATTGAAATAGCGCATGGGTTTCGTAGAATATTAGAAAATATTTTCAAAAAGGGGGCTGATAAAATCGGGTCATTATTGTATATATTATATATAAAAAAATTCCATCGGCTGAAGCAGGAATCGAACCCTCACTCCATGGCACACGCAAAATAGCTGTTAGACGGGTGACGCTGCTAACCACTCGACCACGAAGACCACTTTGACGCGAAAATGTGAAATGTCGCACGCTATGTCTGAAGGCACTTTTTTTTTGCAACATTCATGTACCTCAGTTTTATCTTCACAGGAAGTTAGTATTGATCCTAACAATCAAATCTGCAAAGGTTTTAAAATATTTCATCTTGGGTTTTTTGAGAAAAAGTGTTTTGAAGTTTACTTAGCTGTTAACAAAGGCGTATACGGACTATTGATTATACAAAACTGTTACGGATCGGAACAAGTTCAGCTGAAAATGATTCAAAAGGGGATTAAAGTTGTCAAAACACTAAGTTTCAATGATACAGTAAGATTCGCTCTTCGGTGCCGTCAGATATCGTAACAATGTCAGAATTTTTAAATTAATAAAATAATTAAACAATGGTTTAGTCTTTAAAACAATAATAGGAGCCATTCCATTGCAAAACGATATAGTGGTTCTCAGAATTTGGTAGGAAATGGTAGTTTTGATCCTTATCACACAATGTTTTTTTTTATTTTGTCATTAGGGTGACTATTTCAACGTTAGGGTAGTCCAAAAAATCGTTTATTTTTTATTTTTTTTCAAAAATGACTTTTTTCAAAAATTTATAACTTTTGAACAACTGGGCCAATTTTAAAGATCAAAATATCAAATGAAAGGTTATTAAAAGTACTTGTAATGATGAAATATAATGATATTAAAGAATAGGGATTTTATATTTGAAAACATTGATTGTATGCGTTTATTATGGTTTTCATGGTTTGTAGATAGAGGGTGTTTTTATATTTTTCTTAAAAAAATTTAGGCTTTTTTACACAAAATATCGAAAAATCAGCGATGTGTTGTTTTTCATTAGCTGATGATTAAAATTTCATCCTTCAAAAACTGCAGGATTATCAATCAGGCAATGGCGTTTATCAAGCACCTACAATGGCGACCAGCGAATCCAAATTGCGTATGCTGAGTCGCATTTGCGGCAGCCACCATATTGCGTCATTGGGGTCATTCTTGGTCGCGTTGTCTTTCTTCATAGCTGATTTGAGGCCGGGCTGGATAGTTTGACGGCCGCTATGTCTCATACATTTAGCCAATTTTAGCGTCTGAAATATAACAAAAGTATAGTTTAAAGTCATGTAAAATTTGAAGTTATAAAGATAACTGTTACATACTAACCTTATTAACACTCAGATTAAGATCTTTCTTAAAGCTGAGTAAATCTTCGTGAGAAATCTTGCATTTTTTTCCTGACTGTTTCAAATTTACACCCATTGGTCTTCCTGCTACGTTTGAAAAACTAACCTAGGCTAGTTTTTTTTGCCTGCTAACTATCTAATGCTTTTGGCAACAAAGTGATGCTTACATTGATCTGCCAATTTGGAGAGATTCTGAATTTTCCGGTGTTCACTATATGCATGACGTTTCTCAGGAGAAACCTGCGTCCGACATAATTTGAAATTTTTTATGAATTCCTTTTTTTCATGCAATGCAACATGCATGAGCCGTACTCACGATTTTTTTAGGTGACAAACTCTCATTTTTACGCCCTTCCACCCTGCTCATGCCCTCGATCACATTTCATAAAGGAAGTGTAAAAGAGAAAGAGATATTGCAATAATTCTCACTATTTTACCTGTTTTCTAAGACATGGAGTGGGAGTTGTTCCACCAACGACCCGATGATACAGCTTATAGAAGTTACATTCAAATTCAAATCCCTGTTCATAAGTTTTTCCTTGATTTCGTTGAACTTCGATGAAATTCTTCAAACTTTCATGATTTTCTTTGATGTTCTTGATTTTTTTTCCTGAAATTCTCAGATATTTTTTAAAATTCATAGTACTTTCCAAATTTTATTAAATTTTCCCTGTGGTTCACAGACCACCCTAAAGTTTGCAAAAATTTCCCCACGTTTAAAGAACTGTTTGCAGAACATCATAGAAATTCATATAATGTTTCTATAGTTCACAGAACTCTCTTGAAGTTCGTAGAACTTACCAGGAGGACATTCAACTCCTCTGAAGCTCACAAAATGTCCCTGAAGTTGGCAGATCTGGAGAGCGAAGCACACCTTTAAAGTTTGAAGAATTTTCCTGAAGTCTTTCCTGAAGTTCAATGAACTTCTCTGAAAGTTGTTGAATTTCTCTGCTTCTTTGGAGGAACTTATTTAAAGTTTGTCGAACTTTCCTAAAATTCACTACAGTTCCCTATAGTTCGCAGAATTTCCTAGAAAGTCGCTGAACCTTCCTGAATGTTTCCTTATTCAAAATATGGGAATTGCAATGAAGCTCTAGCAATTCTGTAGTAATTCAAGGTTAGAACTACCTAAACTCACTGGGCAAACGTAGCTAACTTCATGTGAGTTTCGTTCCTGTATTATCGGAAAGACGATTTTCAAACCAATTCGTCATGGTTGCCAGAATTTATTTTCGATCTCGCCATTAAGTCAAACATATATATACGTTACACCCCGGCTGACCAACTGTACTGCATCAACCAACATCATCAGCAACAACAACCCGGACAGCGTAGCAACAGCCAGAGTAGCCACGCCGAGACGACCAACGCCACATCGATCGACCACAACGACCGATGCACCGTAGAATTGATGAGTTAGGAAGAATCAGCGTAGCAACAACCCAGAGGAGCAACATGGACACGAACAACGCGTTACGACCGATCGAACGATATTGGATTGTGCTGATCAGGTAGTTTTAGTTAATAAAAGGTTTAGCGATAGGAAAACTCGGTTAGTCTTAAGTGCGCGTTCTTTGTAATCGGTAAATTGGTGAATAAATAATTTTTTTTATAACACTCGGTTAACCACGAGCATTATTTATATATATATATATATATTTTAAATCCAAGCAAATTTAACTTCACCACCTGCTGAGTACGGGACACAAAACTTTCGGATACCTACTATCTCCTTTATTGAACTACAGTAAAAATCTTTCAACGATCGTCGCTACTAAAGTGGCTTGATTTTTTTTTTTACAGAGTCTCTTTTTCGAAGCACAACAAGCGAACTCTCTATTTTCTTCATGCAGTTTTTTTTTAATTTTTTTTTTCAAGTTTTTCTACACGATTCCTCCAATAAAAACAAAAACACTCGAAACAGGACGAAAATCAATGCCTACTACGATTACGTGGCTGCCTCAGACTGTCCTGCTCGTTTCTTTCTCTTTTACTCTTATGAGGGAAGAGAAATTAATTAAGAAGTTGTTCTAGCAAAACATATTAATTGATTTTCGTCAAAGTCGACATAATCAATACGGATCTTACTTGAGAGTCAAAGAGAACTCTTTAATGCCATTTAGATTAATGCAATCATCATTTGAACCTTGTTTAACTGCATTTGTTCAATTCGTAATAGTTTTGTATCGTCAATAGTCCATATATGCCTTCATAATCGGCTTTGTAAACTTCAAAACACTTTTTCTCAAAAAACTCAAGATGAAATGTTTTAAAAACTTTGCAGATTTGATTGTTAGGATCAATACTAACTTCCTGTGAAGATAAAACTGAGGTACACGAATGTTGCAAAAAAAAGTGCCTTCAGACATAGCGTGTGTCGTCATGGAAACCCAATCCAAATGAATTATTTTTTGTTTACTGTTGTTTCTTGCGTGACAGTAGCTCAGTGTAGTGCAGTTCTTACGTGGTGTTAAGTGTGTTCCACTGAATTTCATTAAGCAAAATGCTGTCAAATAAAATTATCGTTGAGGAAAAACCGTTTACTTGACTTAGTGTCTAGGGCACTGTCGAAAGCACCTGCGGCTGTTGCTTCTTTGGGGGAATCAATGGTGCAGTTCTATTCTCAAAGTTGGACATCAGAGAAGCGTATCACCAAGTGGAAATTTCGGAACGATCAAGAGAAATCACAACCTTTATTACAAAGCAAGGACTGTTCAGGTAAACATATGAGTTTCGAATCAGTTTGAATCAAATAAATAATTTTTCATCCTTCCGTATGTTGATGAGTGTTTTATTGAGTTATGTGTATATGTTATTACGCTGATATAAAAGGCTAATGTTCGGTATTAGCTGCGCTACTGAACTGTTTCAGAAGGTGATGGAGTCAGTCATTGCTGGGCTAGACGGTGTGGTCGTTTACTTAGACGACATTATGATCTGGGGACGAAATCCAGAAGAACACGACCGCAGGCTAAATGCCCTTCTATCTCGTCTACAAGAATGCGTAATTCTACTGAAAAGAGAAATGCGTTTTTAATGTTTCTCAATTTGAATTTTTTAGGTCATGAGATGTCTAGTTCGGGTATCCGGCCGACAGAAAGTAGGATTGCGGCCATCAAATCATTTCGGCTTCCGTGAAATGTTTCAGAACTACGTAGCTTCCTCGGGCTAATAACATATGTTGGAAGATTTCTACCATCTTTGGCAGGCAAATCAGAGCCACATCGGAGTCTACTTCCGCGTTGGGGAAAAATTTGACTGGCAACCAACACACACACGAGCGTTTAAAGAGATCAAGTCTGCTATGAGTGGATCTAATTTTCTTGGCTATTATGATCCCAAAGATCTCCGTTTTGTAATAGCCGATGCGAGTCCCAGTGGATTGCTTCAACAGGATGCAGGTGGTAAAAGAAGAATCATATCGTTCGCAAGCAAGTCTTTGACAGAGGTCGAAAGAAAATATTTTAAAACGGAGAGGGAAGCGCTATCCATTGGTTTGGGCCGTCGATAGGTTCAAATTATATCTGCTCGGAAAAAGATTTAAACTAATAACTGACTGTAAACCTTTGAAGTTCCTGTTTAAAGAGCGATCCAAGCCTTGTGCCAGGATAGAACGGTGGGTATTGCGTCTGCAGACGTACATTTTTGATGTGGTGTATGAGCCGGGAGCAAACAATTTGACCGATGCGCTTTCTCGATTATCAGTGACCAATCCTGTAGCATACAGATCATCGGATGATGGTTGCATATTACATTTAGCTTTATCTGGATTTCTTAGTGCCGTATCTGTTGAAGAAGTCGAAGAGAATATCTTGAAAGATACAGTGCTTCAAAGTGTTCAACAGAGTTTGGAAACTGGAATATGCAATGAAATTACTAAGGAATTAAATCCGTTTAGCTCAGAGTAATATCGAGTTGAGAGGAGATAGGTTAGTCATTCCAGAGCAGCTAAAGTCACGAGTATTGGAAATCGCCCACGAATCTCACCCGAGAATGGTGGCTATGAAGAGAAGGCTTCGTCAAAAGGTATGGTGGCCACAGATGGATAAGTTGAGGTATTCGTTAAGAAGTGTAAAAACTGTACTCCAGTATCAACACTCATTCGAGTGATCGGGTTACAGTTGTATATCAACACTCGCGAGTTGCTCAAATTGGAATTGATCTTTTTGCTTAGTAGCACTGACTAATAATACCACGGTCAGTGGTCACGTGATTGTATTCGGTGGTGCTTTCTCAGCTAAAGTGAATTTTTCGTAAGATTCCAAACGAAAGTGTTGTAAAGTGATAAACATTTAGTGCGAATATCACGCGGTGGCTGCAAAATAATGTCACCAATACACACATCGGTGTGATAGTGCCCATTGAGGAACGAACTGAACAGTGTGTCCCGAGCGGCAATGTGAACTGAAAAGTGTCGAAAATCGGTTCCCGTTTGTTGGTCGCGAAAACTCGTCAAAGTGAAGTGAATTTGTAAAAGTCTCACTGAGCTCCGGTCAAATGACCGGCAGCTCTTCCACCCCACCCGGGGTCCCTCCAGACCCAGGCGATGGAAGAATTCCTGAATGGATGCGGGGTGAAGATGAGATGGGCCAAACTATGGTTCTAGTGTTGCAGCGGAAAATTAACGATCCTGAGCAGAATCAGGAATCTCGTCTCCCGGATCCATTCACACATTCACATTCATTGAAGTGGCAATCGGTGTAAAGGAAGCCAAAACCGTGGAAGCTACCCGTGAAGGACGTGGATCACGATATCTTCTCCGCACTAATTCGAGAACGATCGTCGAAAAGCTGACAAAAATGACGGAACTCACCGATGGGTCAAAAATAGAAATTCTCCTTCATCCTACGCTCAACACAATACAGGGAACCGCGTATGATCCGGACTGCACCAATACCGATGAGAAAAAAATTGAGGAAAATTTGAGGTCGCAAGACGTATTAAGAAGCGAGTTATCGGCAAACTGCAGAATACTCCTCTACTGGTTATTTCATTCCATGGGTCGATCTTACCAAAATATGTGTACTTCAGTATGGTGCGAATCGCAGTACGCCCATATTATCCATCACCTATGATCTGCTTTAACTGCGGCGCTTACGGTCATCCTCGCAAATTTTGCAAACAAACCAGCTTCTGCATGCAATGCTCTCAACCTCTTCACTTGGCCGACGGTGAGCAGTGTGATAATCCACCTCACTGTTTCCATTGCAGAAATGGGCATTCAGTCACGTCACGTGACTGCCCAAAATACAAGGAGGAGGAAAAAATTGTCCACATTAAAGTCAATCAGTGTATTTCGTTTGCTGAAGCAAGACGCATATACGCTGAAGAAAACAAAAAGGAATCATTTTCTCGTATTATCCAAGACCAACTGAAGCAAGAACTAGCTGCCAAGGACCAACTGATAGCCAACCTACAGAAGCAAGTGAACGATTTAGCAAAGCAGGTTGCTTCATTAACTTCTGTGTTAAGATCTCACACCCATAGCTATTCCCCAGCCCCACAACCACCACGCACAACCATCCAACCATCCAACCCAAACCATCAACACAGAACCCATCTTCCACACCAATTCAGTTAGCTGCGTCATCACAAAAAACCGATTCACATCTATTTAGGAAAGACAGAGCTTTCATCCCGCCACCAGCTAACTGGAAAGATAACCGGAGTAATGATAGTGACCAAGGAATACGAACTCGGAGCAGAAGCGGAAAACGCCCTATTGAGATATCTCCAACCGACACAAGCAACAATCGGGGTAAGCGTCCATCAACCCAGCCTGACACACTGAGCAGTACGATTAGTATGGACGAATGATGGACCAAGCACCTACCAAAAAATCAACATTGACCCTCCTTATGATTGACCCCGCGACAAAAATGGACATGAGAACGGACGAAAAACACCCATCAATCAGCACACGTTTAGACTCCGGCAATATCGACATGGAATATAACTCAGGAAAACGTTTGAAATCAACGCTCGATTCCAACAATCAACGAGAAATGCGGTTCGAAGGCGGGGAAAGTGTAGTACCCCCTTCACTTCCAAAAAAGGAAGCGAAGTTGGCAAGAGAGG
Source organism: Ochlerotatus camptorhynchus (assembly GCF_037179485.1). NCBI lineage: Eukaryota > Metazoa > Arthropoda > Insecta > Diptera > Culicidae > Ochlerotatus > Ochlerotatus camptorhynchus. The sequence goes on along the minus strand of NW_027040630.1, from coordinate 1,012,748 downwards.
GGGTCCAGGGCGACTTCCTCCAACCCGTTGATACCCAAACTTCCAGCTCGGCCGCCGTCGATTTGAAGCTGCAGTCTCTGCCATAATCAACAGTCTCCAACTCCGTCGCCTACGATAATTTCCGCAAAATTAACAGTGAACCCTCATCCAGTAGCACAACAGCAACTAGAACTCTCGATTCGCCAAGCGCGAGGCCTTCCATGTCGACCCTGACCAGGGATGTTCCGGATTCTTCCGATGAGCCTCTGGCGGCAGTCGATGTGGACTGCTCGCATCTCCGGGCAAGTATCCTTACGTATGGTTCATCCAAAAAGCAGTCAAATCCCGATTCCTTCTCCACCAATCCAGGTCCCAGTGAAAATGCCGAGCCACCTAAGCAAAACGGAGTCATCTTTACCGAAAACGACGAAGCCTGTTCAAGCTCTTTCAGTCCGTCCTACGGACACCCTCAACGAGAGGAGGGTTATCGTGTAGTAACGTCCCCCCTCCCAACAGTGGGAGTGGATGTTCGGGGAGACAGGAATGGAGTAAGCCACGAGTGCCTTGCATCTCTTCAATCCTCCCGGAAACCAGTCGAGTTGAACTACAACAGCAGCAACGCCCGGAAAGAAAAACAACGCAAGCCATCAAGCAGTCCAGTTCGACCAAAGTCACCGGCTGCACCACTCCCATCACCGCAATCTTTACCTCAAAAAGAGAACGCACGGTTGTCTTCCCAGCCTTCTGACGACACTGTGGTTTCCAACAACAAAGGACACAATATTCCATCCTCCTTTGCAACGCAGTGGAACATATGTGGCCTTCGTTCACACCAATGTGAGCTGCAGATCCTGACCACGAAACATGAACCTGTCGTTATCGGTCTGCAAGAAACGAACGCTGATCATCACAGACTATCCACTGGAGTCTTGGGAAATAGGTACCAGCTTCTATTGAGTCAATGCTCAGCCCATGGCAGACAAGGCGCTGGCTGGTTTGGCTATCAAGAGCGGAACTCCTTTTTGTCAGATTCCAATACAAACCAACATCCAGGCAATTGCCGTTCAACTATACGCTCCGACTAATATAACAGTCGTATCGGTCTATCTGCCACCTAAAGACAAAAACTCTGCAAGATTATTTCGTGAATTACTGGACGAACTCCCGAAACCTGTACTGCTATTGGGTGATCTAAACGCACACCACACAGCTTGGGGCAGCAGGTTATGCCCATCAGCTTCAGAGGCGAGAAGAAGAGGTGAACAAATTTTAGATCTAGTGGTACAACACGACATGCTGGTGCTCAACGATGGTTCTCATACTCGATAGATCCCACCACCGGGACCTTTCAAGCTCTCGACGTCTCCGTTTGTTCCACATCGATAGCTGCCAAATTCAACTGGAGGATCCTACCGGATTGCTCCGATAGTGACCATCTCCCAATTTTAATTGACATCTACAGTGTCTCAGATGAACCGAAGCATCGAGCAAGGTGGATCTACGATAAAGCTGACTGGGACCTGTATGAAAATCTCACTAGCAGAAATCTGCGTCCGGGACAACCTCTGACGGTGGAGGAATTCTCAAGCAGGATCATTTCGGCGGCAGAAGCTAGCATCCCAAAAACTACTGGGAAGAACGGACCGAAGGCTGTAGTATGGTGGAATACAGAGGTCAAAGCAGCAATAAAGGAAAGGCGTAAACGACTTCGTGCTCTTCGTGCCATGATGATCCACGAAAAATTACTGCATTGAAGCAATTTCAGGAAGCTCGATCAACACGCCGCAAAACCATCAGCGACGCGAAACAAAAAAGTTGGGAGAGCTTTGTTGAAAGCATAAATCCAAACAGCTCAGCTAGCCAAATTTGGAACAACATTAATAGACTTAATGGTAAAATAAAAAACAACACAATCACACTGAATCTTCCAACGGGAATGACCAACGACGGCCAAAACGTAGCGGACGCACTGGCCGATGAATACCAAAGGAAATCATCTGATGCCAACTACCCTAAAAAAACTACGCTCGTAGTTTCGTCAAAACCCAGCGTCCAAACCTACACAAACCCTACAACGTAGATTTTTCGATGGAAGAACTGATGTGGGTTCTTGATCGTAGAGGAGGCTCCTCAACTGGTGCTGACAACATAAGCTACCTTGTGCTGCAACGGATACCATTCTCTGCCAAAACTGCCCTGTTAGAGCTCCTAAATAGGGATTGGGACAATGGCACGTTTCCGAAGCAGTGGAAGCTAGGTACAGTAATATCCATACCAAAGCCTGAGGCGGATCGTAGCAAAACAGATGGCTACAGACCGGTAACTCTTCTAAGCTGTTTCGGTAAACTGTTTGAAAGAATGGTGAACCGCCGCCTGATCTGGTGACCATGCATCCAATTTTCAATAAAATGCCACCTGATGTCGATATTCTGCTGTATGCCGACGATGTCATTCTTATAGTGAAGGGAAAAAATCACGGAATAATTCGTAAATCTCTGAGGAAAAGTGTCAACGCCGCTACCGATTGGGCTTTCAGCGTTGGTTTTTCTATCGCCCCAACCAAATCCAAGCTATTAAACGCCTGTTACCTACAGCATCGAAAACGAGGTCGTACCATCAATATAAATAACACCCCAATTCCACGGGTGAGAAAAACGAAAATTCTTGGAGTCCTGGTGGACGCAAAGTTCAACTTCATACAACATCTGAACTCTGTCAAAAGAAGTTGCAGCAGAAGGATTCATATCCTGCGAATCCTAGGGCACCGGTTGAAGAGAAGCAGTCGAACCACCCTGCTAAAGGTTGGTTCAGCGTTGGTTGTGTCCAAACTGTTATTTGGCTTAGGACTCACTAGCATTAACTTTGAAGATACGGTACGAATCCTTGGACCCACATATAATGATGTAGTGCACCAATCATCTGGTGCGTTTACAACCAGCCCAGTCATCTCCATCATGGCTGAGGCCGGATGCCTTCCCTTCCGACTAGCACTCATACAACGTCTTTTGCAATTAGCAGTACGACTCGTTGAAAAAAACCCAAGTACGATCGACTATCCGGTTGTAAAACGAGCTAAAGAACTCCTGTTAGAATCTGCAGGATTCTCCCTTCCGAAGGTAAGCAGCATTCTAAGGGACACTGATAGATATTGGCATACACCAACTCCACAAATCAACAATCATCTGGGAAGCACTATCAGAGCGGGAACAAACAAGGAAATCGTAATACCAAAGTTTTTAGAGTTCATCGCTGATCGCTACCACTCACACACACATGTTTTCACTGATGGCTCTAAAGATGGAAACTCCACTGGTGCTGGAGTGGTTATAAGTAGCGATCAATTCAGTTACTGTTTACCAGGTATTTGCAGCGTCTTCTCTGCAGAAGCATTTGCCTTTAACGCTGCTGTATCAAAGTTGCATAAACAGCAAAACACAATCGTACTGACGGATTCCGCTAGTTGTCTCGATGCCCTACGGAGTGGTCGATCTAAACATCCATGGATCCAATCTGTCGAAAAATTCGTAGAAGGCCGAAACGTCACATTCAGTTGGATTCCAGGGCACTCCGGCATTACCGGAAACGAAGAAGCAGACAGCCTTGCTAAACAAGGAAGAAATGAAGCTGAACTCGACATCCCAATACCATCTCAAGACGTCATACATGCTATCAAAAGGAACATTTGGCACCACAGCCAAGCTCAACTGAGGCAAATCAAACCTACATCAAGGAAGTATCCGGATCGGAAATGTGCTTCCGAACAACGCATTTTAACACGGATTCGAATAGGACACTCTCGACTCACCCACTCGCATTTGCTGAACAACAACCCTCCACCAATATGCAGATGTTGCGGAGTGCAACTATCAATACAGCATATATTAGTCGACTGCAGGGAATATGCTCAAACACGAATCGCTTGCGGGATCAATGGATCATTAGCTGAAATATTGGCGTACAACCCACGGAACGAGGCAGCAGTTCTACAATTTTTCAAAGATAGCAACCTATATAATGAAATCTTATCTTAATAATTGCCATGAGGAATTTGTTATGTAATATATTTTTACCCGACACGAATGCCACGATGATGGTAAAGTGTCGTTAATAAATAATAATAATAATAATAATAATAATAATAATAATAATAATAATAAAGTATCAACACTAAATCCTCCTGAGCCACTGAACCGCACCAAATTACCTGATTTTGCAATTGATTTCATCGGCCCGTCACCATCCGGTAATAACCTGCTTGTGATTGTGGATTACTTTAGTCGTTTCACAGAAGTGATAATCATGAAGCAAATTACGGCACATTTGACTGTGAAGGCTCTACATGAAACGTTTTGCCGTTTCGGAGTAGTCCATAAAAACCGATAACGGCCCCCAGTTCATCAGCAATGAACTCCAAGATTTTTGTAAACAGTTTGGCATTGGACACAGGAGAACACCACCCTATTGGCCTCAGGCGAATGGGGAAGTGGAAAGGATTAACCGTTCCATCGGAAAAAGGTTGAAAATCAGTCAGGAAACGCCAGGGGCAGATTGGCAATAGGATCTCAGGACATTCGTGTTCATGCACAACTCAACACTGCATTCTACGACCCCTCAATCTTGATGTTCGGAAGGAAGCTGAAAGACAAATTACCTGGCTTATTGATGAAAAGATCCCTCAGTTTGGAGAAGATTTATGATCGCGATCATCTGCAGAAGATGAAAGGATCGGAATATGCTGATAATCGGCGCAGGGCAAAGCAGAATGATATTTCGAAAGGTGATACAGTTGTTGCAAAGCGCATACAAAAGGAAAATAAGCTCTCAACGACATTCGACCCTGAGGCACAGAGAACAGACGTTGAGGCTCAAACTAAATATCTGTAAAAACTTGTGTAAGGATTCCTATTCGACTTAAGCGCCACTAACGGCGACTTCCCCACTTAAAAACCCTCTTTGACAACATGATGGCGCTGTCGTTGCGCAACTTACACTAGACACTAAGTGCTGGTAGCGCCAAGTGGCAATTTTCAACAGATAATTTATCGACACTAGCGTCAAATTGGCCGAAAATGCAAAATTTATAGAAGAAATCGGGAGATGCTAGCGCCACGTAACGGCGATGTTTCCACTTAACTTTACACAAGTTTCTGACTGAGCTTGGACGTCTGTTCTCTGTGCCTGAGGAGTATTCTGTCGTCGCTAGAAATGGCTCAGACATAACTATAAAATCAAAGGAGAGTGGAAGGGTCAATCACCGCAATGTGGCTCACTTAAAAAAGCTTTTACAGATACTAAGGACACAGACAAACAGACACAACTCTCGCAAGTCGTTCATCGAACAAGCATTTAACGGACAATTTAAAAGTATCGTAGTTGGTAGTGGCAGAGTCAATTCCCTTGCATTTGACGTTTACACACTACCGCCATCTGTTCAATGTACCCACCACAGCGTACTCAACAGATGGCGGTAATGTATCTATGTATTATGTCTGTTTGTCTGTGCTACGGATACCGGAAACAAGGATGGCGACATGTGAACTGAGAGGGACGTCGAGGAATCGTTACCAGCAGATCTGGACCGTACATCAACCAATGAAGGAGAAGCGGAAATGGAAAATATCAACCAACAGAGACTCTCGAAATCTGATACAGGTGAAGATACGAAGTTCCGCCCAAGAAGAGAGATTAAGCATCCATCGTGTTTCAAAGACTACAAAGTTGGTAACATTTATTAGTTTTGAGAAATATAGGGATGTAGTATCGTTCCTTCCTTTTATAATTAAAGTGGTTTGTATAAATCTTGTAATGCACATCCCTCAGTAGTTCTATACTTTGACACCCCTACCTAAAAGAGCGCCATGACTTGTGTGCCAAAAAGATAGTAAAGAACTCTAATTTCTTCTACCAACGAGACTAGACGTGCGTGCCAAAGTATCAGTGTAATATCCGAAACGACACGATTCTACAGTCATATGCTCAAGTTATTAACGAAAGAGAAAGTAGAGAGAGGTCCTAATGCAATGTTCAGCTTGAAATATGATTTCTAGACTAACATGTGAAAGGGGCGTAAGAGCCAAAATGTAAACAAACCATATTTTGCCACATATAGAAAGAATAGCTCACAAGCTACTCGATAAACACGAAAAAGTAGAAGAAAATATCACTTCAAATCATCAAAAACGTTTCTTCTTAAATGGAGTATTTCCAACTTTCAACTCTATGATGCATCTGGTTGTTACGCCTTGCACCAGAACTACGAATTATATTGTTTAAATATGTCAAACGTATTGAGTTTGTAGTATCTAGTCACGCCCGATTCATTTGAAATGCATCCGATTGATAGTTCACGTGTAATCAACGAACAAAAAGAAGACCAAAAAATCTCCGGGCGTAATTCCACTCTCACAAAATTTGCGAACGAAGAACCAAGGCGGAACAACAAACAAAAAATCCCGAGGGTGTACTTTCATGGCGTATCACCAGTGTTGGCAGTTCAAAGGGTGGAAGATCCGGGGGGTAACAACATGTATGAAATTATCAGGGCGTATGATGTTTTCTTCTCGATTTCACGACAAAGAAAACTTTTTTTTGAGTTTTTAGTGATGCATGATGATAGATTACACTATTAACTATATGTCAAGCTTATAAAATCATCCAGAAAATGGAAAGTCGTGAAATAGGATTAATTTTTAGGTCATCAAAATTCAGAAGCGATTTTCTCGACATGGTCATTTTGGAATTACGCCCTTTTCAAATGTTAGTCTAGATTTTTACATTACTTACCTTCCATTCGACACATTCAAGGAGCTGTCATCATCTCTTTAACACTACTAGTGAAAATACTACAAACTTTCAGTTCAAAATAAATTATTCTAGTTTATTCAATCGTTAAGGTTAAGGGTTATGGTCGTGCAAAAGCTGTCACCAAATCGAATAAAAAAAAACCCATAATCTTCACATCTGCCATCTATCCAATGTGCTGACAGCCACATGTTTATTTGTTTCATTTAAAACAGTCACGTTCCATTTAAATCTCTACTACAGCCAGAAGCTTCAGTTTTAAAATATTTATCGTTCATGTCCATTGGTTTCTCTATGCGATGAGAGTTTATTGGAATTCTGTTTGTTTTTGCATGCAGCAATTCGCTTTCAATGCGTGTGGAAAGAAAAACGAAAACAGATTCAATCAAAGCAAACAACGTGCGAAAAGGGCGCTGTCAATCAACTCATGGGGTGGCGTTGCGGATGAATGCTTAATAAAAATGCGGGAGTAAAAAAAAATATGTAAATTGGCGGAAAAGCACAGGGAAAAAAAAATTTACAGCTGACCTACTTGAATGCGTTTGTAATATTTAAATTTTAATTTATGCTTACTTTGTGCAGGTTTTTTTTTGATCTTGCATTTCTGCTGTTAACATCATCGGATTAATTATTTATTCATGGTCTACATGCTCAACAGCGCACTGCATTTTTGTTCTCCTGGCCTGCTGCGTTTAATGTTTGCGTTCTGTTATTTTTCCATTTACGACACTACACATACACATACTCGGACATGCAATTTTACTTTACGGAATTTTAATGGAATCGCTTTTTAATTTTTTTTTGCTTGCTTGCTTGTTTGGGTATCATTTCCTGTTTCTTTGAATGACTTTTTAATTGACAATTAATGCTAGCCTCTGGGGCGGCCATTTTAAATCTGATTTTAAGCTGAGCATGTAATGCATATTGATTTACTACTTCAGTGCTCGGAAAAAGTCAAGGATTCAAGCGAAATGTGCCTACTTTGTAATTACGGTCCTTTTTTGGATTTTTTTTTAGTAACAATTAAACATTTTTTTAAGACATTTTTTACGCTTACGGTTTTTATTCAGTTGACAAACACTTCTACGCTGTATCAGTTTTAGAAATTCAATTATTTGACAGACATTTATGGAATTTTAGCTTCTTGTTTAAGGGGTAACATGCTTAATAGATGAGTTTAGATTTAAGAGTACACGACAATTTAAACTTCCACCGATGGGGAAGACAATTATTTTACTGGGGCCTCTCTCTCCATCCAATATTCTCACACTCAATTGAGCTCATTCTCCGTTTATTACCACCGTTATATTTAATCAATTTGCAAATTATATCAGCTACAATTAATGACATTTATATCAATTTTATCGAATTATTTAATCATCATTTGCCAAAATTAGTCGGCTTCTCGTTCCTCGGCTTCGATTCAGCATTGTTAACTTTCACGGTTGGCGCAGTAGGCGGAAACGGCGGGGATGCGAACGGTTGCCATCGTGATTCAGGCCGGAGGAAACAAGCACTCATCATAATTAACCTGTTTCGGACCACTCGAGCTCGTCTGGCAAACAGGTGAAAGCTCCCGAAAGGGAATTTATGCCAAAACATAACCTCAATCGGGGCACGCGAGGGAAAGGGCAATCGTTGTTTGGGCGTGTAATTCAATTTCGATGTAGATGTATACTTTGTGTAACTGTTTGGGAGGGGGCGGGAGGTGTGCTGGGAACAGAACAAATACATAGTGTTACGCTCAGACGCAATGCAAACTAATGGTCGGGCGAGAGCTAAACGGTTGGCATGCAGAATTGAGTTTGTGTAAATCTTTGATGGTTGATTCGTGTTTTCCATTAACCGATGGTGGTTGGCGGCGGTGGCGGTTGGTTCATGGGAATTTTAACTTTAATTAAAAACAAATATGCATTTGATAACCGAACTACTTGTTGATTTCGCTATCAGCAATGGAGTGGTTGAGGAAGTTCCTGTTGATTTACAGCTGTGAATGTGGCTTGAACATTCAACAATGCATCAATAAACTTTCAACTTGTCACTTTAAAATTCAAGTTTCAATACAGACATATGGGTTGGCTTCAAGCAGTGAAAAAATGCTTTAAAATCGAGTGAATAGTTTAATGACCAGATAATAATTCAAGCATTACTTTGTAGGGATGCCAGCCTACACAGAAAATCACGGCTATACACTGTACAGAAACATCATCCTCTGATCGAATGAAACTTCAGACCATTCAAAACAAAACACCGAAATCGCTTTTTCGAATGATACCTGTAACCGGATGACGGTTGTTTTGAAATCAGATGATTTTCCTCTAGAATACAGGATGAAAATTGTTATGAGAAGGGATAGGGCCTTCAGTTGAAATGCGTAATGCTCTCTGCAGAATGACTGTCATACTAAATGGAAATGCATATAGTATTGGTTCAGCTCCATAACGCAAATCATTCAAAACGATGATTTAAATAATTCTATCGAATGTCATTTGCTGATCTGAGCTGACAAACGAGGTGGAAGCATATGCATCGCTATCAGAGCTGTTACGAACATAGGTAAAGGATGAAAACCAATTTTTGGCTAATTGTTTGGAAAAAAAATAATGTTTGGACCACGAAACAATTTTGTATCCATAATGGAATGGCTTATTATGGCTATTCAGTAAGGAAATGCAGATAATAAAATTATAAATCTAATTAAAAGCACTTGCATGTCACACTATTCTGAAATGTTTGTCCTCGGAGTGCCGTATGTTTTATAGCTAATTTTCAAACGAAAATCATCCTGTATTTTGATGACAGTCATATGAAGGTTCATCATCTGACGACGAATTCAACCATAAGAAAATCATTCGAAATTCGAATGCATATTGTTAAAGGACTCGAGCAATGCAATAATCATTCGAAGTATTGCGGATGTTTTGGTTCAGTGTAGAACATTTTAAACAGTACAATATGGGAAAAGCTAGAAGATCATGGACAATCAATTTGATTTTCTCACAGTAACTTCCAGTGCTAAGTCCGTTTCTAACTAAAGGGTGTCCCACATAAATTTGCATCACGGAGGAAAACGATGTAGAAAATTACTCATTGAGTATTTTCTCTTGAAAATTTGGGTAGAATTAGTTTAGAGTGTATTGTTAACACTGTATTTTTATCGCTGTCAGTTTTTCGAAAGTTGGAAAAAATGTCGTCACCGAAAAGCAACGTCGCGAATTGATTTTGCGCAAGCACCTGGTAAATCCTCAGTTCTCTCATCGGGACATCGGAAAACAACTCGGAATCGTGCAGTCAACGGTGAGTCGTGTGATTAAACGTTACTACGAAACTTTGAGCATCAAACGGAAGAAGAAATGCTGTCAGAATGGATGTTCTATTAGTGATTAGGATCACAAGCGTGTCGTGAAAGCGGAATCCCAATGCTTCGGTCAGGGATGTGGCCAAAAAGTTGAATATGTCCAAGTCTTTCGTTCAGAGAGCCGAGGACTGGAAGGGACTGCATACATACAAAGTGCAGAAGGTTCCAAATCGTGACGAACGGCAAAATACGGTGGGAAAGTCACGGGCCAGGAAACTGTATACCCAGATGCTGACGAAGCCTCATTGTCTCATTATGGATGATGAGACTTACGTTAAGGTGGACTTCCGGCAGCTTCCAGGGCTATTGTTCTTCACCGCCCAGCACATGTTTGATGTTCCGGAGGAAGTAAGGAAACAGAAACTTTCATAGTTTGCCAAGAAATACATGATTTGGCAAGCGATCTGCTCATGTGCCAAACGGAGTGCGTCGTTCGTAACTACCGGGACAAACGGGGAGTTCTACCTCAAGGAGTGTCTACAGAAGCGTCTGTTGCCTCTGTTGAAGCAACACGAGAGCCCTACGATCTTCTGGCCGGATCTAGCTTCGTGCCACTATTCAAATGTTGTCCTGGAGTGGTACAAATCCAACGGGGTCACTTTCGTACCCAAGGACATGAATCCCCCCCCCCCCCAACGCTGCGGAACTAAGGTTCATCGAAAAATACTGACATGAAGAAAAAGTGGGTTTCCGTACAGAAGAAGCTACACCCAGATGTTGTACATAACCTAATGAGTGGAGTTAAGTGTAAAGTGCGAGCATACGGTTATGGTGTTGAAGTTGAATGAAATAAATAAGCCAAAAGCTTACTAATGGTAATTTTCTACAGCGTTTTTTTCCGTGATGCAATTTGATGTGGGACACCCTTTAAATTAGTTAAAATTTTCGGAGGCTAATTAGGACCCGATTTGGAACCGTTGGAGCATTTTGAAAAAAATATATATTTTGCATTAGTCAAAGTGTGTAGTCTCTGCAGATTTTTGGGAATGATGTTGAACTCAAAGGAACTCCAATGCTTTGAAGTTCTGGTAACTTTGTACAAGTTCTGTTAATTTGATAGGAGTTCAGCTAGCTTTGTAAAAGCTAAGCGATCTTTGTAAAAATTCATCGAGTTCGTGTAACTTCAATAATCTTCGAATAAGTGCAGGAAATTGTTCTATGCAAATACTGTAGAAGTTCAGAGAACTTTGTAGAACTTTATCATATTTAGTATAAATTTAGCAAGCTTTTGCAATATTTAGCAAATTTAAAGAAATTCGTCGTTCAAGGATTTTTGTTTAACTTAATTGAACTTTATAAAATTTCAGGGACTTAGAGATGTTCAGGGCACGTCGTAGAAATCCAATAAATATAATAGAAATTCTGGGACCTTCAAAGAATTTCAGAAAACTTCCAAAAAATTCACGAAGCTTTGAAGAAATTCGGGAAATATTCGTGAAAACCATTTTTATAAATCTGACCGTTTATTTTCCGTGGATGTAATGGGTAGTGTTTAGGTTTTTACACTGAAGTTCTGTGTCAAAGTGAGCTGCAAATATCAAAACGAACATAAGTGAAAGTGATCTGTTCTATTTACTTGTTATTGTTTGACCACGTCATTCAATCCACAGTGGTGCCAAGGGTATCAAAACACGCGATTTTTTATTTACGCTGAAACGGTTGAGTAAAGGTACTAGGTGTCTTCTGAAAAGTTTCTCGGGTTACTACACTCCTTATGGTAACATAAAATTAAAGATTAATCCACAAATTAATCCACAGATAGAAAATTTATTTTTTTAATATGATGAGATACAAAATAATTTTTTCGGCTGTACAAAACATTACTGTGAACAACTTTGCTGAAGATTATAACTTTCTAGTTCTATTTGTGTGGAGACATCGCTAAAATCAGTTTTGTATCTGTAACTTTTTCTATTATATTTCTACATGTTTGGCATGTTCTACAAAGATGTTAGAAATAGCAAATTACATATTTTTTCAAAAGACTACAAATTGCTATCATTAATAGTTGAAAAGTTACTTACATTTTTTGGTTGAAAATTACCCAACTTCCAATACCAATAACTCCTGAACGGGCAAAAACGAGCAGGCCATTCTTTGAGCAATTGAAAGTATAAGCAAATGCAATGGAATGGTGAAGAAACCAGACCGCCCCTTCTTCTTATTCTTCGCATTTCAAGCTTATTGCATATCGCATATTAGCTTATTGCGTGCTCTCAACTAAGTGTTCTAGATGCACTTCCACAGTTATCAATTGAGAGCTTTCGATGCCTGTACCATTTTTGCATTGGTATAATTGTGTGGCAAGTCCAATCATACTTCTATGCCCAGGAAAGTCGAGAAATTTTCAACCCGAAAAATTCCTAGACCGGACCGGGAATTGAACCCAGCCACCTCCAGCATGGTCTTGCTTTGTAGTTGCGCCTTTACCGACTGAGCTAAGGGAGGCCCCACCCAGACCGCCCCCACTTGACCCTTAACCGAAATACTTGCATTGAAACTTGTCACTTTTCAGAAGTTGAAATGGCGATTTTGTGAAACCACGGGACTGTTATCGAGAAGGTGTGGAAAGAGGCATACATATGGAAAACAAAAACCATGTTATCTCAGCAGTTATAAGAACTAAAAAGTTATAATCTTCAGCAAAGTTGTTCACAGTAATGTTTTCTACAGCTTTGCCGAAAAGAATTATTTTATATCTCATCATATTAAAAAAAAAACTAAATTTTGCATCTCACTTTTAAGTGGATTAATCTTTAATTTTATTTTACCATTAAAAGGAGTGTTGTAACCCGAGAAACTTCTCAGAATACACTTAGTACCTTTAATCAAGCGTAAATAAAAAAGCGCGTGTTTTGATACCCTTGGCACCACTGTGCGCTGTATCTAATCCCGGTACCTACACACTACAAAAAAGGCATGTAAATTTCAGTGCCATGAGACCGACACATGCAAGCGGCCCTTTTGACATAAGAATCAGTTGAAAAGGACGAGAAAATCAATTCAATCAAACGCACTTTTCGTCGAGTTGCATATGTTTCGGTTTCAGGACACTTAATTTTACATGCCATGTTTGTTTACGTTCCATGATTTACGTCAAAGCTGAATTACGTCTGGTGTAAAAATAATAATTACTAAGTGTGAATAGACAAGTGCACGGATGGATTTTTATTCACTCACTCGAGAAAAAGTTACACAAGATGCGGGAAATGTTTACTAATAATGAACACTAATGGTGGTAAGCTCCACCTCGGACTAACTTTTAATTCCGACTCTGTATGGATCATCTGTCAAATGTTTGCTTGGAGTCGTGTTGATTAACTCTGATGTCGACGTCAAAGCAGCGGGATGTAAATAATTCGACGATAATACCGGCTGAGACACTATAAATTTTCGTTATTCAGCTCCAACCCAAGGGGTTGGCCACTCTACACAGTGAGCCCAAATCAAACTTGGGCACACCCTGGCGCAGTCATTGGCGCTGTTTGGCACCCATGGTTACAATTGTTATGATCTTTAAAGTTACTGGCAATACTGAACTTTTTCGTCAAAATTTGTTATTGATGTTGCCACAATATAATCAAATTATCTTCAAAACAACCGTGAATCTCCACCAAGTCTCGCCATGGATTCTCAAAATCGTTACACCCGTGACGGCAGTCGCATCCACATTTCCCTCCAGACGACGAACAGCTGACAGCGGTATCTTGACCTGACAGAGGTATTTCCCTCCAGACGAAGAACAGCTGACAGCGGTATCTTGACCTGACAGAGGTTTCCAGCCATGGTTAGACGATAACTAGCGATGCAGCTCCCACTTAGAGGAGGAAAAGCTCAGCTTCATAATTTTGCTGGCCTGGGAAGCGATTGTTCTTGGGGTTGCTGTACACCTTGAAGCTGATCGAATTGTCCTGCAGGGTGTACGGGTTGGTGGACTCTGACATGTGTAGTTTCGCTTGGAAAATGCAATTTTAATTTTGCTACCATCATTTCCATTCATTCAATGTTGTTCAAGTGCTGGATGCTGCGTAAGAGTGGTTCGACTGCGATGGTGTCTCCCATATGGACCATGGCGGTACCCATGTTCTTCGGGAACTTTATCCTGCAAACAGGCAGAACAGATTGAACAGCTTATCGGTATTGGCTGTGATGTTATCGAGTCCGTAGACCATCATCACTGCGCCCTGTTGCTGTGCCGGTTTAATGAAGATGGCTGGTCCGTTTCGAGTCAGCGGTGCTTCCTTCATCAGTCCAACGTGTGTTCCGGCCGGTGTTGGTTTCCAGTTTTCCGACGGATGATACTCGAGCGGTGAAAAATTCGGTGCAAATCCGTTTCCTCCACCAGCTCCCAGAAGGGCTGGTTGACTAATGATTGACGTTCGTTGTGCGGGGTCAGCCTTCCGCCGAAGATGGAAGGATCGTGTACCAACGGAGCTCGTCCGTTGCAGGCATCCTTGGAGACGGATGCATCCAGTGTGTAGTCCCTACTGAAGTCCGTGTCATTTTTGAAAACATTGAAAAACAAAACAAAAACAAGAGCTGTTAAAATACCAGGTTGCCAAACAAGGCATTATTCAAAAGCAAACAAAAGTCAGTTCAATGACCTCTTGGCACTGCCGGTACAGCTGCGGTACACTGAGAAAAATGTTGGCGCGAAATAGGTGTGTAGAGTGACCACCCCTTGGCTCCAACCAGTATTATCCTCGGATTAAATCCCGATCAAAAATGACAATTTGTTTTGCTGTCGACGTCGATGTTAGCCAAACATTTGGCAGATCCTAAAATTAGGGACGGTATTAAAAGTTATTCCGAGTTTGAGCTTATCGTCATTAGTGTTCATGATTAGGAAACATTACCCGCCGCTTGTGCCACTTTTCTCGAGTGAGTGAACTCAAATCTATCCGTGCACTCGTCTAAAGGGTGTTGCACCGTCGGGGTTAACCTCAATCTGGTGACCATTCAGTGGTACTGTTTCCGATGACTTAGATTTGGAGGAGGAATTCAGACCGGTTATAGGAAAGTTCAGCGCTCACCAGCTAACGAACGCAAACGGCCTTAGACTCATCTATTTCGCCGCCTCTAAGAACATATGGCCATACGTAGTACCTACTTCCAGCATAGCCTCCCATATCGGTACACCTGGAGATAACCGCAGCTGACAGAATCGCAAATCGACCACGTTTTGATCGATGGAAGGCACTTCTCGGACATTATCGACGTCAGGACCTATCGCAGCGCAAATATCGATTCGGACCACTACCTTCTAATGGTCAAGCTGCGCAGTGCCACAGGCGGACATAAACGTTCCCCGGAGGAAGCAACCATCTCAGCCGAGTCTGAAGATTGGATTGTCCAACGGTAAAATCATCAACCACCACCTAGACATCGCATCATATGGCATCAAAAGGTCATCACCCGTATACACCGTACAACGAATCAGCAGAACTGCAGATACGGTCTATCCAGACCGGACGGTGGGTGCCCTTTGTGCTAAGCCACTTGCTGCAACAATAGAGCGATCATCTCTGCGTCATCGTTATCCCGGTATATAGAGATAAGTTAATTTTTTTCTCAGCCTATGTTTCTTTTGTAAATATTTTTTTGTTTGGTGTTTGATTTGCTAATATTAAGTAATCCCCATGCAGCGTTGAATTTCCTTTCTTACAAATTATTATTTTTATTATTATTCATTATCTTATTAAGTTTTTTTGCACATATTTTATTTTATTTTTTTTTTAACGCTTTGAGCAATTCACTCACAGTGTTGACTTCCTTTTCTTGTTGTTTCCTTTCCAATTTCAATCCATATATTTGAAATTTGTGGAAAATATAAACATTTAATGGCTAAGATTGCAACCAATTCCTTTGCGGTGGTACCTTAAGTCACCGCAATGGATGATACAAATAAAGGCGGGGGTTTGTCGCTTGACATCTCTGATGATGAGTCAATAAAGTCTCCCTCATTTGAAAAGCTTGATAGCTCTGAGGAAATGGATACCCTCGAAGAGCACCTCGATCAAACCACCAGCAAGAACACTGGAGCCTATCCAAAAGTGAAATCTCTACCACAGCCCCCTTCTCCTCCATCGCCGCCTTGTCCTTCTGTGCCCCCTACTCCACTCGTTCTTCCGAAAATATCAGCGACCCCCCGCCACAAGGATTACCCTGATGATTCGAAAGGTCCGTGGGTTGTTTTCTTCCGGCCAAAACAAAAACCTTTGAATATTTCTCGGATTTCGAAGGATCTGACAAAACATTTTTCGGCCGTAACCGATATCTATAAGGTGACGCCAAACAAACTGCGCGTTACCGTTGATAACCTGAAACAGGCAAACCGGATTGTTGCCTGTGAGCTTTTTTCGATCGAATATCGAGTCTACGTCCCCAGTTGTGACGTAGAAATTGAAAGAGTGGTCACCGATTCGAGTCTGACTTGTGAGGATTTCCTGCAAATCGAATCTTTCGGCATTTTCAAAAACCGTGCCCTCCCGAAAGTCAAGATACTGGACTGCATTCAACTGCAGACAGTGTCGCTCATAGGCACAAACAAAAAGTATACCCTCTCAGATTCGTTTCGTGTGACCTTTTCAGGATCGGCATTACCTGTCACAATTGGGAAGGTTCGACTACCTGTACGCTTGTTTGTCCAACAAACCGCAGTACGATCAATGTGGGGAGGAGCATACGGAGGGTCCTTGTCATGCTAAACCAAAATGCATTTACTGTAAGGATGCTCCGCATGCTCTGAGTGATTGCTCGAAGTACAAACAGCAGTGAGAGAAACTAAAGCGGTCTTTGCAAGCTCGCTCTAAGCGCTCGTTAGCAGAAATTTTGAAAACGACCGCTTCATCTTCCCAACCCACCCTAAAAAGCAACAACACATTCCACCTCCTGCCAGATGATGATCAGGGCTCTGACTTAGAGGTTGGTGAGAGTAGACCTTTTGTATTTAACGGCAACACGAGGAAGCGATCCAAAACAAGCGTCACCCAAAAACCTCGTAAGGCCTCTCGTACGGACTCTCAACCTACCTTGACAAATTTAAGAGGTAGCGGAAATGTAGCAAAACCCCCTCCACCGGGATTTAAAGTTTGTAATTTTAACAAAGACTTTCCGCCACTTCCGGGATCATCCAAAACCCCAGATATCCCAGTTTTTCAGCCAGAAAAAAAAAACTGAATAATCACCAATAACATGCTCCCATGTTCACGTTTTCTGGAATTGTGGAGAGCATCTTCAATATATTCAACGTCTCTGACTCAACGAGGAACATTATTAATTTAGTGCTTCCAATTTTGAAAACTCTTTTAAAGCAACTAGCTTTTAGGTGGTCCTTCCTTGCATCGATCATATCTGTTGATGGATAATTTTCCGAATGAGGTCGGAAATATGATCTCTCTTCTTCAGTGGAACTGTAGAAGTCTTATACCGAAACTTGACGCATTCAAATTTTTAGTTCACAACTCACTTTGTGACGCATTTGCTCTTTGTGAAACATGGCTTTCTTCAGACACCGATCTCCCTTTCCACGATTTTAACATTATTCGCCTTGATCGAGCAGATTCGTATGGAGGGGTGCTTCTAGGGATTAATAAGCTCCATTCCTTTTATAGAATCGATCTGCCTTCCGTGACAGGCATTGAAGTTGTCGCGTGTCAGGTAAATATTCGAGGTAAAAGCCTCAGTATTGCCTCAGTATATTTTCCTCCGAGAACTGCGATTTCTCGCCAAGGTCTCTCAGATATCTGCTCAGTTTTATCTGAGCCTCGGTTGATCTTAGGAGATTTTAACTCTCACGGTACAGGCTGGGGGGAACTGTACGACGACAACCGCTCAACCTTGATATACGACATGTGCGACATCTTCAAAATGACAATTCTGAACACCGGGGAAGCAACACGAGTAGCCAAACCTCCAGCAAGAGTAAGCAGATTAGACATCTCACTTTGTTCGAGTTCACTATCGTTGGATTGCTCGTGGAAAGTAATCCAAGATCCCTACGGTAGTGACCACTTGCCAATCAAAATTTCTATTACCAATGCACAGTGGTCCAGAATGCAGATTTAGGTGGAATGATATGTTTTGAGCCTGAAACTGAAACTTTAGACTAAAACTCTTCTACAAAGTTATTCCTTATAGTTAGGCCCTCATTTTTATGACAATGAATTCTAGGGTGGTTCCTATTGTCATTAAAATCAAAAATCTAACTTTTTTGTTTGAATAAATTAAGGTATACATTCTTCGACAAAGTTATAGCTGAGCTAATTTCAAGCAACTTTGTTGAAAAGAACTTTTTGGTATCTCTTAAATTGGCCGATTTAGAGCTATTTTCTTGAGTTGAGTTAGGGTGGCTCTTGAAAAAACAGTTTTTTTGTTCTAGTTTTCTTATTTCAAATTTCTCAGCAAAGCTGTCTTGAGATAATTTTAAGATCTTAAGAAGGCGCAAGTTTTTTCTTCACAAAGTTTGTCAATATCTTTCGCCGATCAAGAGTTATTGACGTTTTTATACTAAAAATATGCACTTTTCAAATGTTAATATCTCTGGTTGGGGCAAACAAAAAAAAAAGTTTTTTTACGGCATTTGAAAGGGCGTATGCTATTCTCAATAATATGACAAAATTGGAGGTATGTTGTTATTTAAACTCGTATAAAATCAATTTGAATTTAGTCATATTTTTTACTATAATTGGGTATATCTTTTTTATTAGTAGAGATACAGGCAACAAATTTGAGTATGAAACATTCGTCTAGAAGAGTTTTAAAATTCTCTAGAAAGTCTCGTTAATAAAGGAAAAAAAAAAATTCTCTTGAAGATAACTTTCATGAGAAATTTCAAATAAAAAAGTTCTTGGCAAAAAATGGATTTCATAGGACCACTCTAATGACAGGTTTATATAAAATGTGCTAGTACATTTGTTTCAATATTTGGACATTTAGTGTCTTCGAAGAAGTTTTTGTTCTTAAAAATTCCCTTCTTTTGGTGTTTGCAAACGTCAGGGTGGTTCTCAAATTAGGGAATTTTTAAAACTAACTTTTTTGTTTTACAAAATAAAAAACATGTGTTGTTTAAAAAAGTTGTAGCTAAGTTAATTGCAAGCAACTTTGTCCAAGAAATTTTTTTTCTATCTCTTATCGTTCTCATTTTAGAGTATTTTTTCGGAGTTGACTTAGGGTGTTCCTGGAAAAAATAGTTTTTTAGCAATAACTTTTTTATTTGAAATTTCTCATGAAAGCTATCTTCTAGAGAATTTTAAAACTCTTTTAGACAATTTTTTTTTACCGAAATTTGTTGCCTGTATCTCTTCTAATAAAAAAGATATACCCAAATATAGTAAAAAATATGAATAAATTCAAATTGATTTTATACGAGTTTAAAAAATAACATACCTTTCATTTTGTCAAAATATTGAGAATTACATACGCCCTTTTAAATGCCGTAAAAAAACCTTTTTTTTTGTTTGCCCAAACTAGAGATATTAACATTTGAAAAGTGCATATTTTTAGTATAAAAACGTCAATAACTCTTGATCGGCGAAAGATATTGACAAGCTTTCTGGAGCAAAAACTTGCGCCTTTTTAAGATCTAAAAGTTATCTGAAGACACCTTTGCTGAGAAATTTGAAATAAGAAAACTAGAACCAAAAAACTGTTTTTTTCAAGAGCCACCCTAACTCAACTCAAGAAAATAGCTCTAAATCGGCCAATTTAAGAGATACAAAAAAGTTATTTTCTACAAAGTTGCTTGAAATTAGCTCAGCTATAACTTTTTCGAAGAATGTATACCTTAATTTAATCAAACAAAAAAGTTAGATTTTTGATTTTAATGATAATAGGAACCACCCTAGAATTCATTGTCATAAAAATGAGAGCCTAACTATAAGGAACAACTTTGTAGAAGAGACTTTTAGTCTAAAGTTTCAATTTCAGGCTCAAAACATATCATTCCACCTAAATCTGCATTCTGGACCACTGTGCAATGGTTCATCTTCCACTCGCTCGGTTGACATCGCGTACGATCTTACGAAGAACATTGATTGGCAAAAATTTACGTCCGCGGTTATTGATTCCAGTCAATCGGTTGAAACACTTTCTCCACTGGATGAGTACTCCTTTCTCGCGCGTCTAATCATCGATTGTGCGCTGCACTCCGTGGTGGGATATGAATTGCACTTAGCGAGAAGTCCGCCGCGATTAAACGCTTCCGCAAACACGGTAAGGTCGAGCATTTCGAGCGGTACACCGACCTCGAGAAAACGTTTAAAGGCTTGATTAAAGCCAAACAACGCGGTTACTGGCGTCGGTTCGTCGATGGTTTGTCGCGTGAGACTTCCACGAGAACACTCTGGAATGTCGGCAGGAGAATGCGAAACGCGTCATCACCGATTAACGAAGACAAGGAGTACTCGGACAGTTGGATATTCAGCTTCGCGCGGAAAGTTTGCCCGGATTCGGTGTCGGTTCAAACCAACGTTCGTGATCGTCCGTCGGGTAATAACGAAATAGATTCCCCGTTTTCGATGGTGGAATTCTCACTTGCTCTCCTTTCATGTAACAATTCAGCTCCAGGAATGGATAGAATCAAGTTCAACTTGCTTAAAAATCTCCCAGATGTCGCGAAGAGACGCTTGTTGAACTTATTCAATTAATTTCTGGAGCACAACATTGTTCCGGATGACTGGAGGCAAGTAAGAGTTATCGCCATTCGAAAACCTGGTAAACCCGCGTCGGATTATAACTCGTACCGTCCCATCGCGATGCTTTCCTGTATACGGAAATTGTTGGAAAAAGTGTACGAAGTAAATCCCAAATAACGAGGTTTTTTTTACGAACTAATTCGATTGACGAACCCCCGTTTTTGTTCGTAAATGAAGTGTATGTTCAGGGAACATCAAAAAAGTTGACGCAGCTTCCCAGAAGTTCACAAAACTTACTCTGCATTCATCAGAACGATTCAAAAGTTCCCGTAATTTTCCTAAAGTTAATTGAACTGCCTTTAAATTCTATGATTTATTCCGATATCCCGAAGCTTTCGATACTTCCTTGAAGCTCATAAAACTTTCCCGGCACAATATGGGTATTTTTGGAATCGGAGTGACGTGTAGGGACCGGAAATCGATGTTTGATGCCATTTTGAAATCCAAGATGGTAGTATCCTGTTCATGAAAACTGGAAAATACTGTCAATTCCCTACAATATGGATATCTTTGGGTGGTATCCGGTTCATGAAAAACTGGAAGATAATGTCAAATAACCCACTATATGGGTATTTTTGGAATCAGGGTGACATGTAGGAACTGTAAATCTATGTCTGACCCCATTTGATGGCGGCATACGGGTACAGAACACCAAAAATACCCATATTGTGGGGTATTGATGGTATTTACAGTTTTTTTATGAACCGGATACCGTCATATTGGATTTCAAAATGGCGTCAAACATCGATTTCCGGTTCCTACACGTCGCTCCTATTAACAGTGTAACTGAGTTTATTGCAATTGAATTACCCAAACCACGATTGTCGTGTACCTAAAGAAAACGTCAAATAAAACTACTAGTTATTCTTCTCTCTACTACGAAGCACGCGTTTTACTTTCTCTGTGCAAGTTTACAGGTTATGGACCCAGCATAACCGCGTGTATTTTTTTTTCGGTCAAAAAGTCCGCGGAAAGTGTCGAGTTTCGGTCGAAATGGATGACGATACCAGGAGTCTCCGGATTAAGCCGTTCGACGGGACCAGTTTTAACAACTGGTGTTTCCGCATGAAGGCTTATCTCCAGCAGCTGGAGGTGTTGCGGTGCGTCGAGGTTGCGGTGGAGGAGGAGGATTTTTGGGTCATTCCGACCACGGATGCAGCGGACGTGAAGGCGGCGAAAGAGGAGAAGAAGAAGGCGAGAATCCGGCAAGACAACAAATGCCGATCGGTGCTAATTCAAGCGATAGCCGATAGTCATCTCGAATACATCAAAGACAAGCAGAGCCCAAAACAGATCTGGGATGGCCTTCACGATGTATTCGAGAGAAAGAGCATCACCAATCGTTTCCTGCTGAAGCGGCAGCTTCTCTCGATGCGCTATCAAGAAAATGAGCGCCTCCAGGATCACTTTCTCCGGTTTGATAAGCTGGTCCGGGAAATCAAAGGAGCCGGTGCGCAGATGGACGAGGAAGACGTCATTTGTCATTTGATGTTGACTATGCCGTCGTCGTTTGACGCAGTAACCACCGCCATGGAGGCGGTCTCTGAGAGGCTCACGATGGATCTTGTTCGGCGCAAGTATTTGGATGTAGAAACGAAAAGAAGAAGACAACAGCAGGAGGTGCAAGAAGAAGAAGCGGCTTTCGCTGGGAAGAGCAAAGCCAAGTTCAAGTGTTTTGGCTGTGGCCAGCCGGGGCACAGAAAAGCTCAGTGTCCAAACAAAAGTGAACATTAACAAGCCCCCCAGAAGCAAGCAAAGAAAAGTGCAGCACAGAGTGCGAACGTCGGTGCGAATGCGAAAACAGTGTCGTTTGTCGCGGCGGACGATCGGTCGGATGTTGTTGCGGCTAGTGCGGTGTCGAACTCCAAGTGGTATTTGGACAGTGGGGCATCGGAACACATGTCGAACAACAAAGCACTTTTCGATGTTCTGGTGAAAATTGAGCCGCCGGTAGTGATCCAAACTGCAAAAAGTGGGGTGAACATGGTTGCGCGGTTCAAGGGTCGTATTACCAACAATCAATACGAAACTAACGATTTTAAATTGGCTCACCACTTTAGTAGCCTATTGGTCCCAAGCAAACGATTAACGTACCCTATTCTAGTCGAAATTCTAGTACTACGCAATGTTTGTTTTGATTCGCTATGAAAGTTTGACAGATAAAATGAGGGGTTATTGGTTTTTCCTATGTTTCGAGGGGTGATTCGACAAGCTTGGCACCGAAGATAGTACCAGAGGTGAGCCAAAAAGTGGAGCATGTTTCTTCGGGACCTACTTGTCTTAGAGTTATCTCTATGGTATTACCAACAATCAATACGAAACTAACAATTTTAAATTGGCTCACCACTTTAGTAGCCTATTGGTCCCAAGCAAACGATTAACGTACCCTATTCTAGTTGAAATTCTATTACTACACTATGTTTGTTTTGATTCGCTATGAAAGTTTGACAGATAACATCAGGGGTGTGTGGATTCATGCAGAACATGCAGGGGTGAGTGAAATAGCTTGGGACTGCTTGGGACCGTTGTTCTGGTACTGAGTGAGCCAAAAATAATAATGATGTTCTTCGGGACCTACTAGTCTTAGAGTTACCTCTATGGTATTACCGCCTGCACGGTGGTGGATGGGTGCGATATAAACATCAACATCGACGACGTTTTATACATTCGGGAATTATCGCTGAACTTGTTGTCGCTGCGGCGCCTCGAAAGCTCGGGAAAGAAAGTGATTTTCTTCGGTGGGTGCGTAACGGTAGAAGCCGACAACGAAATCGTTGCTACCGGACGACAACACGGCCGTCTCTACTGTATGGACTTTGAATGTGTGAAAGCGCCAAATGCGAACGCGGCTCCCAGTGCGTTGATGACGGGAAGAATTAGCAAGCAGCTCGAATTGTGGCACCAGCGATTCGGCCACCTCGGGAACGATAACCTAGTGAAGCTAGTGAATAAAGGGATGGTCGAAGGTATGAAGATCGCGAGTGTGAAGAACAAAAACGAGAAGCTGCTGTGTGAACCGTGCATAACCGCAAAGCAAACCCGCGAGCCGTTCAAAGTGCGAAATGATGCGAAACGAGCGACGCGTCCGTTAGAGATCGTACACAGTGACGTGTGTGGGAAGATAACGCCGGTGACGTGGGATGGCAATGAATATTTCGTTTCCTTCACGGATGATTACACTCATGTGTCGGTAGTGTATTTGATGAAAACGAAGAATCATGTGCTTGAGTGTCTGAAGGATTATGAAGCCATGGCCAGTGCCCATTTCGGCACGAACATTTCTCGCCTCAGAACGGATAATGGGGGAGAATACACCAGCCGAGCGATGAAACAGTTTTGTCGCAGCAAGGGCATCCGGCTCGAACCCACTGTGCCATATACGCCGGAGCAAAACGGTGTGAGTCAGCGGCTCAACCGTACCATCACAGAAAAAGCTCGAGCGATGCTGCAAGCAAGCGGCCTTCCGAAGATCCTGTGGGGCGGAGCTGTGTACACCGCTGTGTACTAGAAGAACAGGAGCCCCAGTGTTGCAGTTGCGGAGAACATGACGCCGTACGAGGCCTGGAACGGCCGCAAGCCGGATGTCGCACATTTGCGAGTTTTCGGCAGCGATTGCTATGTTCACATCCCGAAGCAGCTGCGCAGAAAGTTGGATTCCAAGAGCGAAAAGGTAAGCTTTGTTGGTTACGCCCCGAACGGGTACCGGCTGTGGAATGGTACCAAACTTTTCGTCGGCCGTGACGTCGTCTTCAATGAGAGCGAGCTACGACTATGTACGGTGAAGTCCAGCGAGAAGAGCTACGAGAATGATGAAGTGATTATCGAAGAAAAGCTAGCTGATGCAAACAGTGAATCGGAAGTGATCGATAGTGAACTGGAAGACGTTGATTCCGAGCATTTTTTCACGGACGGTGACGATGATATCGATGAAGAGCCAAATGCGAGTGGCACCTCAGCCGATCCAATTGTGGACAGCAGTGTTAGAAGAAGTGGTAGGAACGTAGTTCCTCCGAGTTGGCACAGTGACTACGATATGAACATAAGTGCATTTGCTCCGAGTGCGGAAGAGTTTATTGACAATATTCCAACTGACGTGAGTGAACTCAAAAAGAGGGATGACTGGTCGTCGTGGAAAAGTGCTATCAATGAAGAACTGAAATCGCTCGAGAAGAATGATACCTGGGAACTTGTTGAATTACCCGCTGGCAAGAAAATGATTGACAGCAAGTGGGTATTTAAAATGAAACGGAACAGCGAGGGTGAGGTGGAGCGGTATAAAGCCAGGCTGGTTGCCCGTGGCTTCACGTAGCGACCGGGGTTTGACTATACCGACACCTACTCTCCCGTGGCGAAAATGGCGACGCTAAGAATTATCCTGGCCTTGGCGAATCAAAACGACTGGTACGTCCATCAAATGGACGTCAAGTGCGCCTTCCTGAACGGTGCACTTAACGAGGAAATTTTTATGCGTCAACCCGCTGGGTTTGAGAGGGGCAAGAACCTCGTTTGCAGACTGAAAAGGGCCATTTACGGTCTGAAGCAATCTTCCCGGAACTGGAACCAGCGATTCCACGACTTCATGTGCACACTGGGTTTCAAACGCAGCGAGTATGACTTCTGCCTGTACCAGTGGTCGTGTGATGGAGTTATCGTGTTGGTTGTTATATATGTGGATGATATCCTCATTGTTAGCAACTCACTGAAGGCGATTGATGGAATTAAGCGACGATTTTCAACGGAAATCGAGATGACGGATCTGCAAGATGTGAAGAGTTTTCTCGGGTTGAACATCCAGCGAGACAAGCGAGCGGGAACGATATCCATCGATCAGAAGGCCTACATCCAGGGCGTTCTCGAGCGGTTCGGGATGGACCGATGCAAACCGTCACCCATTCCGATGGAACCGCACCTGAAGCTGATGAGAGGCAGCAAGGAGGAAGCTATAGACAAGCCGTATAGGGAACTCGTAGGGTGCCTCATGTACCTTATGGTCACCTCGCGACCGGACATCTGTGCGGCGGTGAGCTTCTTCGCCGGATTTCAATGTGGTGCGACCGACGAGCACTGGGTGCATCTCAAGCGAGTACTCAGGTACTTAAAAGGCACCATCGACTGCAAGCTACTGTACCGTCGTACGGAATCAGCGGAGATGTTGGAAGCGTTCGCGGATGTCAGTACGATCAAATCATATTCAGCCTCCGCAACTGCCAAGAAAAAACGAGTCGGTTTTAGTCTTCAGTCCACGCACGTTTTTAAAATAAATCCGGGGCCATTCGGTAGCTGGAAACCGAAGGAAATTTAGGAACCGAATAATCGCAATCATACTCACCTGGAGTTGCAGGCCGGAAGCCTCCGATTTTTGTTCCTTGATTTGCTTGACAGCAGCTTTTATGCATTGCATCTGTATATGTTGCAGTGATGCGAAAGTGAGAAAGCAAATGACAGTGATCTTGCCAAGGGGTAGGTCACTCCGCACATCAATCTTGGGTCATCTTTTTTGTTAGTGTGCCGCTGGTGTGCCGATTGTGCCGGTCATAGAGTAAGCTGCGATTGTTTGTTAAATACTCATCCGGCAACCCGGTATTTCTGACACCTTGAATGTTTCGGTTTGAAATCGCAAGGAAAGATGACGCGGGAAGTGACGGGTGTGTGAAATTTTGGTGTTTTGCGTTGATAGGACACTAAAAGTCCTGTGTTTTAGGGTTTTATAATGCCCTCGAAGGCAGACCAGAAACCTAGCCTTTCGGAACGTGAAAAGTAACGGTCTATCAGCGGCCGGAAAGAGTTGGAACCGGTGGGGAACATTGTTGAAGACTGACTATAGGGGATGATGAATATGACATCTGTAGTTTGTTTTGTGTGATTTGCAGCATTATTTCAATTAAGGGTACTAATTGTGTCTGATTAACTGCCTCTTTCTCTTGAGCCCATTCTAGAACCTACATTTCATATTTAGATCTATAAGTGAACAGAGAAGTGAACTGCTGGTCTGAGTTCCTCTGATATATTCAATTAGAGGATGTTCCTGAATCTACAGTCAAACAGCGCGTAATGTTGTGAACAACTTCAATGACAGCTGTCCAGCAGTGTTCCCAATTTAATTTACAACAATCCAATGCCTACGAGATTGTGCCGAAGGTGTGCTGAATCTAATTTCGGCACAATGTGCTGAGTGACTTAACCCTTGGATCTTGCTCACTGAGCAATGTGTGTTACTCGAGGTGCCACAAAAGCAAGTCGACAACGATGGACACATTTTCATGCTTTTGACGTAGCCCTATATCTACATTTAAACGATGTAGGGCCTATCAATTTTGATCGATTCTGGTTCAAGTCAATATAAGGATCAAACTAAGGATTAAAAGCTAATTATTTTTGTCAGTGCTTAATTCAGAATGATTTTTCACCTTGGACGGTTACTTGAATATTTCTTCAAAACCTAAAGATCCCTAAGGAAATAAATACTAAAACTTTTGTTGTAGTCCATAAAACTAAGACGTGTCAAACACCAAATCCCTATTCTATTCATCCTGCCACTTTTATTCCCCTGAGCGTAGCTACAGAGAGACCTTTTTTCCCATAAAGAACAACACACGGAGAACGTAATCATTCTACCCCGTGGCAACCCTTCTCGAAAGCACGCCCATCAGCGACCGAAAGGCCTGGTGGACCTGGTTAGCAGCTCACACATGTCGTCATCACAAGCAAATAGTCATAATTTTATTGTTATTCGGAGGGTAGCACCGGAGGCAACGGTTCGCGTCCGTTGCTTGCTCCTATTCCGGATTGCCTGGGGACGGTGGCCTTTAGGCAGGAGGTTGATCCGTCGCGTCCCATTTATGATGTAACGACAATGCGTAATAGAGGTAATAAAATGATTCAGTTACTCCCGCCCGTCATCAGTCGATGGAACAGGTGTGCGTGTGTGGGTTGTGATTCGATTTGAACCGCACGGGGTGGGATTTTCCGGGAAGCTGAGGCGGTCGTTAAATCCTGTGAACGTGAGTTTTACGGAAAGAATTTGACATACATTTGATTCGATGGTTTCTGCGTGATTTTGACGGCAAAAACTTACCTTGAACCCACCGTGCCCGCAGAGCAGCTTGCTTTTCCACCTCACTCTCGGTATGACAAATTTAGGTAATCGAATAAAATCAAGGCAATCTGCGATTGCCATCAGCACCGTTCGTAAAAACAAAAACGAAAAGAGTCAAATCAGTCTCGATTGCCGGTAGGACTTGCCCACCGGATTTGAGTGCTTGTTTCCTTCGATTCGGTTTAATTTCTTTCAACACCCTTCACCTTCCGATTTCCGCAGTCACCCAAGCAGTGTTCTATATCTGATTTCTGTTTTTTACGATTACAGATCTTATTACCCTTCTGCCAGGTGTCGATCTTACGGGTTTTTATTTAAGCAATCATGTTTTTTAAAGAGCAAATAAAACATTCTTTCGTTAACATCTAGAAGTTATGGTTTGATTTTTAAGCTTTCTTTTACAGTCAGTCGTGGGCTGAAGTGGTTTTTTTTTTAGTGTCAAATGTTAATTTCGTTTCCATGCCTCAGAGTTTTAAGTTGAGCGATAAACTTTCCTTTGGTTTAAACTGCATGCACCTACAATTTTAGCTTAGGCTACATTTGTGTTGTTGTTTTGTTTTGCTACTTCAAATTGGAACGAAAATGAAAAACAAATCTAAATTTTAAATGATCTTCTTGAAGGGTGCTGTTTATTTAAGTAGTTCTTTGGTTGATTACATTCAGTTTGCTTGTTCATATGTAAAATGTTGTACACTTTAGTTTTAAAAGCATTTTGTTTTTTATTTTAACTGTGTGAGTTTAACGCTTTATCGGTCATTTTTTTCTTCTTCTCCCGTATGATTGTGTATAAAAGATATATTAGAATAATATTGCCCCATTTTGTCTATTTATAAAATCTAAATGTTTCGTATCAATTCTAGTCAACTACTCAATTCAACGTTACCACATTTATAGCGATCCATGGAAATTCTTCTGTTGCTATAGTTCAACAATTCCAGTTATTCTTTTTTTTTTGTTTTTAGAGATAAAATACTTGCATCTTCTTCGATCAATCACGGAATAAAATACGTTCTGAAAAATAAAATCAAACAGCTTCACGAGCTAACATTCAAAAATCTGTGTCAGCTGCTTCTTCAACACTTGTCAACGGTTTCAAAAACTAATCGTCGCAGTTCAGGTTCCTCGTGGAGCAGAAGGCTCCATTCCGCGTCGTTGTGGGTGGTTGCTAATCAGCAAGTTGTCATGCCCCAGTACGGGTCTTTGGGTAAAAATTTGTTCTTTCATTCTGAAACCTGATCAGTTTAGTTTTTGTCTTTGGCTAGAAAGAATGTGTGTCACTTAGTTATGCGATTATTTTTTTTTTCTTTTATGTTTATTTAATTTGGTGCTTCAATTTAATGTTTTTATTTTCGTGAGTTTATTTAACTTTGGTGTAATCAATGGGTGTATTTGTTGTTCCTTTTAAGTATTACTTAGTTGTGGTCTGTTTGTTTTTTATTCTGGAATAATCATCTCCGCTTGTTTGTAGTTGTAGAAAATACGCCTGAAATCAGATAAGGAAACGAATATGCCTTCTTAATCTGGAGGAAGGATGTCAAAAAAGGTTATAATTATGAGTCTGTGTGTGTCTACAATCCATTTCCTACTGGCCGGCAGTGCTTTTATGGAAGAAAATGGTTTGCACCTATTTTCATACATAGATGTAAACAGTTTTAACCCTGGCGATGGAAAGTGATAGCTCTACTGTACATCCAACGGCCCATTTCAAGAATGCTTTTTCATACACGTACATTCTGGGGTCGGCTTCATGTGCAATAAGTCCATGTAATGCATTCACACTTCAAACATAAAAAGAATACTTTTTCATTTAAATTCTGGTGCGTATTTAGTATAAGAAATGTTTGTATAAATATGTGCAATAATTTAAAATGATCTCACCAACTGTCGCTGTTTCTGCACTCTCTGTTCAATTGTCGTGTCTATTTGTGAGCTCGTTGCCCTTCTCTGCATCACTGCTAGTTTCTGAAAGTCTCCCATGTCATTTCTGCTGTGATTCACAATATATTGACGATGATCTTGAGTTCCTAGTTACGTCTTATAAAACCGGAAAATTGACATTGCGCATCTTCGTGTATTTTCTTAATGAGCATCACTCCATTGTCGTATCGCATGTGCTTCATTTTGCGTCTCTCCTTATACTTTTACTTTGTCGACTTTATGGTACCGGAACAGATATAGATATATACATTATTAGCAATGATGTGATATAATCGCTACGGGATGGCCGTTCAAAATGGTTCAACGGATGTGAAATGAGGGAAAATTTAAATATAACACGATTTAAAGAATTTCAATGCAACACTACATTCGTCCACTATCAAGTAACACACTTTGCAATATGTTACCTTAACTTATTTCTGGAAAAAATTACTTGTGTTTTATACCATTTGTATCAATGTTCCACCTTGAAGTTCAAGCTGAAATGCCGGAAATTTTACAGAAATTCCCGTTCATGAAACTTCCCCGAAATGCTCGGTATTTTCTTTCATTCCTCGGAAGTTCTTCCTACAATTTTTGTGAACCCTTTTGAAGATCTCTTATCTTTCTTGAAGTTCTCATTGCTCTTCTGATGATGCTCTTGGAATGGCTCGGAAATGAATAAAACAGTCCCAAGGATCTCTAAACTTCGCGACGTTTCCTGCACCTTCAGTGAAGTTTCCGAAATTTGTCTTAAGTTCCCTAAACTTCCCTGATATTCTCTGTAATTTTTGAAACTTCTAACAACTGTTCGACGCTATGTTTTGACGTAGGACTACGTCTTTAATTTATACTGGGATTCATATTAAAAAAAATCAAAATTCTGACATGTAAAGAAAAATCCCAAACACAGACGTAACGATAGTGCATAAATTTAACATACGACATATTGCGCATGCTCACACCGGTTGACCGCTCACCCTTTCACCAATCAAAGCAAGGGAGGAGAAAAGCAGCGGTAATAAAAACGCTTGCCAAATCGTTTTCATCGTCATTTACTCTCCAGCAGTATGAGTGGAACAGCACGCATTGCACCAATACGAAGACGACGACGAATGCACCCACATTGACAGGAGGAAAGGTTTCCAGCAATAGGCAGCATGACTGGGCCGCCGTCATCCGGTCGGCATCGACTTGCACTGGTGTGAAAGAACCAAGTAGCGCTAGTTGTTCTTTCACAACAATCCAATTCAATGCTGGCTGGAGCACGTCTTGGTCTGGCGTGAATACTATAAATTGCTTGCAACCAGAAAGGCTCCAGCCCGTAGTAAAAACGTTGCATCACTTCTGATCGGCCACAGATGTGTCATGAGATCCACCGTAAAACTTTCACCAGCTATTTCTCTTACCTATACTTACTGATATAGGTTAGTAGTAATATCATCATGCAGAATTTAATGTCACAAACAAATTTTTAAAATTACAGGTATCAAAAATCACTATTTTTTTATCAGCCACATGGTAGCCGTCCCAAACGATCTAATGGACACCAGAAAAAACAAATAACGGTCCTTCGAAAAACAACTGACCCTTTTCAGGGCCACCAATAATAGATTATCGATCATTTAAAAGAACTAAATGCTTAACATATTTGTTCCATCCACTAGCCGTCCTAAGTTAAGCTTCCGTTCGTGCCCCCTGCACAGACTCTTCTACTTTTTTTTTGTTTGATTTGTTTTCCATCTCTCTTGTTTTCCGTAGTGAGGCTCTGAACCATTTGGTGGATTTTTTTTAACTTTTGGTTAAATTTGACAGATGGAAAGTTATCGATTAACCCTGCTATCCGAACGTGGTTATTTATGACAGACAAGAAGTTAAATTTTGACAACCGTGGCTGAGTTCTTCTTGAAAACCGGTCGATGGACAACACAGGGATTTTCGAACATACAGAATAACTTTCGAAATGTCACTTTGAACCACGAGTTAAATTTAACTCGGCAAATGGTTCACAGCCTGAGTACCACCGCTACCGACGCCAGGGAGGCAGCTCTCACACCGGGGACCAACGGTCAGTCAGCCTTTAAGACTGAAAGTAAATTGGTACGCCCCTCGCGCGCCGCTAGCATGCCTCTAGTGATGGGAATCGAAAATCTTTTACAGAGGTTTGTTTACACTTCTATAGAGAACACCTGGTGCAAGTTTGATCAAAGTAGTCGATAGCGTTTAAAATAACGTCAAATGGAACTGGAAAGGTGGAAAAATATTGCACACCTGGAAAATCCGGAGTGGTCCGAAAACAACAGTTCATCGAGTGTTCAAAACCTACAAGGAAACCCTGAGTGTGGAAAGGAATTAGCGGACCGACGAAAAAACTGGAACCAGGGATCGTCAGCTGCGCAGCAAGATGGTGAGGTGTGTTAAAGCCAACCCCGGTATTTCGATCCGAGCTGTGGCCATCATTGCCAGGGAAGGATACAAGTCGTACAAAGCCAGTAAACATCCGAACCGGCACATGAAGCAGAATTCCGTGGTCAAAAACCGTGCAAGGCTCTTGTACGACCGTGTTTTGACGGAACACAAGGGCTGCACTTTGATCAATGACGAAACATACGTCAAACTCGATTTTAAGCAGCTTCCCGGTCAAAAGTTTTACATCATGACTGAACGTGGGGATGTGCCGGGAAGAATCAAGTTCGTGTTTGCCGACAAGTTCGCGAAGAAGGACATGATTTGGCAAGCGATTTGCAGTTGTGGTCTGAAAATGGAACCATTCGTCACATACTAGACGATGGAATCCCAAGTTTACATTGAAGAATATCTGAAAAAGCATGTATTATCGTTCATCCTCAAGCATAGGGGCGATTTTGCCCCCAAGTTAATGAATCCTCCCGGAATTTCGACCAATCGAAAAATACTGAGCAATTTCAGCGACTTCGACGAAGCGGCGAGGCCTTCAAGGACATCCAGCAAATGCGGGCAAAATGGAAGAATTGCGCTGAATCCGTGTCCGTTTCCACTGTGTGGGCTCCATCAAGAGGAAGGTTCGAGATTTCGTTAGAACAGAGAAATATAACCATCTAATATTGTAACTTTGAAGTTTTAATAAAAATGCTGCAAAGCCACCATTAATGGACTTTTTTAACTTATTGAATCCCGAATTACAGGTATTTTTGTGCGTACCAATTTACTTTTAGTCTGCCTTTAGTTGCTTTCCGAGGGAAGGCTTTATCAGAGATATTATGCCTCAGTAAATCCCGACGGCGCCGATTGGGATTGAACCCACACTCTTTGGAGTGATAAGCTGTCACGATCACTAGTACACCATCGGTGCTGCTAATTCGAAGCTACTTATCTTCCATTAACATATTTTAACTCAACTTAAGCTTAGGTAACTTCTGTTAAGTTTCTGCCATTTTGGCCTTCACTGGATTTATATAAACTTCTCTGAAATCTATCGAACTGCCCTGAAGCTATCAAAACTTATCTGAAAACAAACTTGCCCGTAGTTCTGGACGTTCTTGAAGTTTTCGGAACTACAATCAAGTTTTATAAACATCCTTTATATTCTTAAAAATTCCAATAAATTTCTGACCTTCATGGGATTTCCTACTTCTTTGAAGCTTATGGACTTTATTCTTGAAAAATCTCTAGAGCTCCCGTATTTTTTTCTGAAGTTAATTGAACAGTCGTTAGGTTTTCAAATTTTTTCTGAAGATTTTGGAACTTCCGTTAAGTTTCTTGCAATTAATAGAACTGTCGTGAAGCTCTCTGTTCTTCATTTAAGTTCACGAAATTTTCCTGCAGTTCATTTAACAAGAGTAGTTTTCGGAATTCACCCTTAAAACTCTCAAAGTTCTGAACTTTTCTGTAGCTCTTTCGGTACTTACCTGAACTTGACGTTTTTAAAGTTTGATGCCAAAAGAAAGGAAATAATTATCGATTGAAATTAAACTGCAATGATAATTTACTTTATTAAAATGTCTGAATCAGACCAAACTTCTCAGAGAACCCTTTTTGCTTTTGACTTTTACGTCACATTGTTGTCACACAGTCGCAATAGAAGTGTATTGGATAGTAACATCCCCCACTTTCTGCAGATAGGTGTAACATTTTGAGCAGCATTGTAACATGGTACCCTTTTTATTTATTTGAAAAGAGAAACACTATTGTTTGGCTTCGGAAAACTTACAAAAAGAGATAATTAGGATCCAAGTGGATATTGGAGTTCAGTTGGGCCATCATAAGTTATGTATTGTACGTTTGTTACCATGCTAGGTTATTTGTAGTTAAAAAGGTGGGCTTGGTCAAATTTTGATTTGTCGGATATAATCCTTTAAAGAACCTAGATTATCCAGTTACCTCAAGTCCGTGCTCTGTCACAATAGTTCGTTGTGATTAATCAACACTCAATCGGTAAAGTCAGTGGCATCGACCTTACCTCAAACTACTCTCAAATCGTAGACAGATACAAATTGAGTGCTTAAAAACGATACAAATAAGTGAAAATGTTTTGTGGAGCTCAAATGATTCCAAAATGGGTTGTTTAAAAATTCACCTGTTTCTTTCTGGTTTGGAAAATGAATGCTGTGCTTTTTGAAAATTACAGCTAAAACTTTGTTGAAGACCACTTTTTAATCAAAAGTTACTAATGATTCAAGCCACTGATGTCTTATGATTATGCTCAATCAAATGTTCAGCAGGCAACATTGCTGTTCCTGGCGCTAATAATAGAGGACAACAATCATGGCTACTATGTCATACTTCAGAAAGTTGAAGCTGCTGACCGGGAGCAAATCTTCGGATGGTGCTCCGAAAATGAAATCGTTCGAAAGTTTATTCCACCCCGAGCACCACACTTTCGAGGCCTCTGGAAAACTGCTATCAAATCCACGAAGCCGCGTCTGGTAATGACCGTCGGTAACGTCATTGTTAGCACAAGTCGAGATGTGCCTCAACTCTTGTCCGCTTACGCCGATACCCGAGGACCCATCCGATATTGAAATCCTAACGCCAGGACATTTCCTTGTTGGAGGTAGCCTACAAGCAGTTCCTGAGCCGAACTGGAAGGATACTTCTGATAATCGCTTGGACCACTGGGAATTGACCCAAAAACGGATGCAGGTGATCAGGTCGTGCTGGTACCTGTAGTATCTACAGCAGCTACAATCTCGTGCAACTAAGGGTTGCAATCCACCAGACACCATCGAACTTGGTGCCATCGTCATAATAAAGGAAGATAACGTTCCACCAACAAATAGGCCGTTGGGGAAACTCGTCAAGCTTCATCCCGGAAAAGATGGTGTTGTCCGAGTGGTGACTCTTCGAACAGCATCGGCTAAAGAAATCGTGCGCTCCAATCACCACTATCTTGCTTTGTGTGCGTCGAGTGGATATAGTACCAAAAACGGGTGCTATTCGGCAGACTGAGTATGATAATTCGATCACTAATATCGATCGTGCTACGACGGTGAACTCGGTGAACCAAACGGCATTCGGCCAAATGACCCAAATCCGTCATCTTCGATGCTTGCCTACGTTGCTTGGAAACGCGATCGCCAATACAGCAGCTTAATCATGCCATAAGATTATCAATCTCTGATAAATTAATAACTATTTAATTTGACGTTTGACTGAAAAACAATTTTCTTAAAGTTGTAGCTGGTTGTAGTTTGGTCCTCACATAGTGATATCCATATAAACTTCAAATTGTTTGTGCCAAATCAATTGAAACAAAGTAGAAGGGTCTGTGCCTAGGGGCACGAACGGAAGCTTGACGTAGGACCGCTAGTAGACGGAAAAAACGTGAAGAGCATTTAGTTCTTTTAATTGATCAATCATCTATTATCGTAATTCTTTCCGTTTTTAAATTGTAGGCGTACCAAATTCGTAGTATTTTTTTTTTGTTTCAAAGAGAATGTTGATGAAGAGAATCGATCAAAATCACTTGCACCCCTGATTCCAAGTTTGATTACAAGATTACAACTCTGGAGAGCATTTTGTGTGGTCGTAGGAGGCGTGTGGTTCTGAATAGGGACAAACAGGCAGATGAATTCTATTCCAACTCTTTACTGTAATAAGCTTGTTGGCCCTGAAAAGGGCCGTTTTGTTGCCAAAGTTGGTGATGATTTAACCTCCGAGACCGTACAGAGTGCGTCTGTCGCTTCAAAACATAGACGACATCCATGATCGCTTACGCTTGGCGTGTTCAGAGTAGCATCACGGATCACATTTTCCAGGAACACCTTCAGCATACCTCATGTTTTCTCGTAGATCAGACCGGAGATACGTTGGATACCGCCACGGTGATCCAGACGATGGGTGGCGGTTATCACGAAGAACCTAGCGATTACGCTTGGCGCCTCTTTTACCAAAAACTTTTCCTCCTTTGCTACGACCAGCCATTGTTGGGTAGAAGAGTGGACTACCTAATCTGCCACCACATTCCTACTGCTGCTATTGATGCTTCTGCTTCCGAAGCGAAAATGAGTTGACAGCAGCGCTGTTTTATATCTTTTCAGGATAAAGCAGAATGATATACAAACAAGTGGTACTCGATTATGACGACTGGGTTTGGGAAGAACGTTTATTTCATGAAAACAGTGATAACATTATCACTTTTTATTTTTACATTGGACAATACTTGACATTAATTTTTTTCAATAGTTCCTTGTTGACAATCATCAGTCGGAATTGTTATTGATGCGTAGAAATATTTCTGATCGATTGGTGATAAAATTATTAAAATTGGTTCAGGTGCAGCTGAGTTTTTTGATAACAATCCATGAGACAGACGATAATTTCCACAGGTTTACTTTTGGATTTTCTTTAATGGTGAAAACCATCTTGCAAAATGTGTTTCCAATTGTATTTTTATGAATAGTTGACAAAATTTCAAGCAATTTTTGCAAATTGACTTTGACTGTGCGATCCTTGGTTCAAAAGTTATGCTTTTTTTTTAAATTGGTGGTGTCCGAGAAAATCGGAAAACTTTAACTAAAGTTTCCGGAAAAATTGGTAAACCTGATTTTTTTGAAATTTACTTTTGGTAATATGGCAATGCACAACCAACTGTTTGAATTACCCTAGACTGAGAAAGCCATAAAAACGAAATATCTATGAACTCTACCTATGGGCGAAGCTTCATAGAAATTGAAAACCCTTCGGCCCAGTTTGTCCGATAATTTAAAAAAAAATCCCCCTGGTCCAAGCTTATGCTTCATAATTTTTTCGAAATTCCACTCCTCTGTTACTGGCTTACTGATTATTCAGGTGTGTATTGCAAAAGATGTAGATCATATTTTGAGCAACTTCTCCGTGAAACGTAAAAAATGGCAGAACATGTTTCTGGCCGTCTCGTTTGGCGTAGGCCAAAAAACATCGGCACCGGCAGTGTGACGTGGTGGTGCATAGGTTTAGTACGAAAAAGTCATTTCATCTTGGTGGCACACGGTGTCTCTTGTAAGATAGCATTATTATAAAAAAAAAATCAATATCGCTGAAACACCCTCCAAACGAAATCTTAGGAGCCCCGCTTTCGTTTGAGGCTAGTTTCAAAATTTTCTAGAGCCCCCAATAGAATATTTCCATTTTAGCACAGAACAGAACTGGAAGTGTGCTCGAATCAATGAGCGAGCATGAGCATGATTGATCACCCGTGGATGCAACTCCGTTATTGCCAGATCAGCTGTTTACACAGTGAACCAAT
This sequence comes from Ochlerotatus camptorhynchus, assembly GCF_037179485.1. NCBI lineage: Eukaryota > Metazoa > Arthropoda > Insecta > Diptera > Culicidae > Ochlerotatus > Ochlerotatus camptorhynchus. The sequence goes on along the minus strand of NW_027040630.1, from coordinate 975,198 downwards.
ACACGTTGCTTTGGACTAGCAATCATCCTCAATGTGTAAATACTGGTGATCTAAAACCAGGCAATACAAGCACCGAACACGTCCGAATGCTATTCAAGAAAGGAATGGGTAGGAATATGTTGACGTAATACTCGTTTAGGAAAGCCGAGAACACCTCTGCACTTGATATCACTGGGCTGGGATTGCAGCAGGATTCGTTTTGGTAAACCGGATATGCTCAATTGATCTCCTAACGATTCAATAGCGCGAACAAGCATAGGATTGAACCCACGGTCTTCTGCTCAACAAGCAACATTGGTCGCTACTAGGCCACCGAGCCCCTTATTTCCGAAAACAATTACGATAAAGTTTCAGTTCAACTTGTTGTTATCCCGGCGGTGACCACAACGACGACGCCAACAAGTGGGATTTGATTTGGATTTCTACACGTCTTTTCTAAAACTCCAATCTTACTTCTTTTACGTACCCAACCCTGCAACCGAATTCCTTTACGCTTCACATCATATTATGAATGAAAGCTGATTTAGAGCATATATCTATATTGTGAAGGAGCTTGGGATTGAGTTCATGATTTTCTGCTCAGTAAGCAAAATCCGTCACCACAAGGCCACCGATGTCCTTATTTAAAAAAAAACAATTCGTTCCTCCAACCACATTTCAGTACGCTTTATCTCATATTAAGAATAAATCCAATTAACACTAAAGCTCTATTATGCAAAGGATCTTGAGATTGAACCGATAATGTTCTGTTCAATACGCAAAATCGATCGCCACTAGGCCACCGAGCTCCTTATATCAACGACGACCTCACAGACGACGACAACAAGCGAGGAAAAAAATCCCAATCACACACTCCGATCAGCCAAAGGCCTACCACAAAAACCACTAGCGTGCGCAGGAATCTTGTTGAGGAGGGGCAATTTTTTTATTTTTGTGCATTTATCTGGGGATGGGGAGTACTCCAAAGTGCGCGGGAGATGGTGCTTTCCACCCACCACTGTTTCTCTACTGTTTAATTGAGTTAATTTTATTTATTTTTTGCTCCGGTGGTGGTTCATCTTCTTCAATGCATACTGATTTCATACAGCCAATGGAAATTGGCAATTTAATCGTTCCAAAGAACCACCAGTCGGGGTGACAGAAAATAATGCCGAACATTCAACATGTTCTAAATATGATATAAAGGACAACCCGAATTTATTGCAACGCACATAAACAGCTGTAACTTTTTAACCTAGGTAAGAAATGACTTGCAATTTTCAGAGAAGATTCTTGGGCAAATTTTTAGTAAGACAACAATCGAAAATGGCAAACTAATACCCACTTTTCAATTAGGGAGTCCAAAAGCTGTCTTTAAACTTTGTACAGTTGCGAAATAGTCCATCCTCAGAATTCCTTGAGCTCTTTTGAAATTCTTCTGAGAAGTCCACTAAAAATATATTTGGAACTTTTTATGATTTTTTTCTCAAAACACCTTGGAACTGAATGAGCTAGCAAATTATCCTCGGAATTTGCATGAAATTTTGCTTAAAATCCCTTTGGAATTTCACTGCAAATTTGATTTTCTCTGTATTCATGTATTTTCTTTTCCAAATTATCAACTATCTGCAAGATGCACAAACAATTATCCACAGAATTTCCTTTGAATTCTCCCAAGTAATATTTTGAAACTGTCATAAGAATTCATTATCTTCCCCTGAAGTTTCAGAAATTTCTTTGAAATTTCAGAAGAATTTCCTCTGCATTCTCCAGAAATTTTTCCCAGAATGCACTTGAAATTATCCTCGGAATTCCCTTGAAATTTTTCTCAACATCCCTTTGGAATTTCATTTAAAATTTGATTTTCTCGGTATTCTCATCATGGAACTATCAGCAGGATTCGTCGTCTCAGGGACCCAGTCTGGTGGCCAGGAATGGATCGCGAAGTAACCAGTTATGTAATAGCTTGTGAAGGTTGTCGGCTGACCTAAACCAAAACCGATGTCACGCCGTCCGCTTCCTAATAAACCGTGGGTGGACATAGCCATAGACTTTCTCGGGCCTATGCCGGACGGAGTATACTTATTCTTTATAATTGACTACTACAGTCGTTATAAAGAAGTCAAATCGATACATAAAATAATGGCGAGAGATACGGTATCTAGATTGGATAAAATTTTCACACGTTTGGGATACCCTCGGACAATTACGCTAGACAACGTAAAACAGTTCGTAGGTATTGAATTGATACACGGAATTCATCTGAACCATTCGATACCGTATTGACCGCAACAGAATGGTATCGTCGACAGACAGAAGAGATCGCTTCTCAAGAGACTTTAAATAAGCAATGCTATGGGTAGAGATTGGAAACAGGATCTACAGGACTATTTAGTGATGTACTAAACCACACCGCATTCCGTTACTGGTCAAACACCAACAGAACTCTTGTACGGCCGAACAATCCGATCGACGATATCAGCACTGGAAGATATTGAAATTGCCCCTCCTAAATAAGATTTTGCAGACAGAGACTTGAAGTCGAAAACAAGAGAGAAGGATCATGAAGATATGCGACGAAGAGCGAAGAGATCGTCGGTAGATGTGGGTGATTCAGTTTTGATGCAAAATCTTCTACCAGGCAACAAACTGCAGACAGCACTCAATCGCAAGAAATACGTAGTAGTATCCAGGTTCGGTCCTCGGGTTACCGTGCAAGATCCCGAAAGCGGAAAATCATATGACAGAAACACGGCTAGAAGATTACTAACTCTGACCTGCCAGCGGAAACACGAAGACGAATTCTATGGTTTCAAGCTGGATCAAGCACCTAAAGTAAGCGTACCTTCATGACAGAGCCGAACTACGAAGAGACCGACAAAATTTGCAGATTATCAGCTGTAGGATTCTATTTAAAGAAGGAAGATGTGGTACCCGAGTACGGCCCTGCTAGCGGGAGGGAATTTTGTTCCCCAGTGGAGTACGGGCTTGGGGAATAGGGAAATGTCATTTTTTTTTTCCTTTGGTTTGTTTTTACCGTCGATCTTGTTTTCCGTGCTGAGCACCAATGCTACCGACGTGCCAGGAAGGCAGCTCCCACACCTGGACCCTACCTATCGACCCATCAACTCATGAACCGGGGACCAACGGCTTTACTTCCCATCCGAAGGAAGGCGTGATCAGAGATGTTATGCCTCAGAACATCCCGGCGGCGCCGACTGGGATTGAACCCAGGCCTGCTGGGGTGAGAGGTAATCACGCTTACCACTACACCACCGGCGCCGTTAGGGAACTGTCATTGGTTCGTTGTATTTTGAGCGTGCGGTAAAACTATGTCGTTAGATAGTGGCATTTCCTACTTAACCGGGAACTCGGGTTGATCCCGGTCCTCTCTCTCTGTAGGCAGTAGTCTCCGGCCAATGAGACCACCACCAAACGATTCAGCAGAGTTTTTCCTTTAAAAATATGTATAAAATGTTGACTGAAATCGTTTGTCAGCCAAGATATTCAATTTAGTCGCGGTTTTGTCAATTTTTGCCCACTGTGCGTGGGTGTAGTGGTAATCGTGATTGCCTCTCACTCCGGTTCATGAGTTGATGGGTCGACAGGTAGGGTCCAGGTGTGGGAGCTGTTTTCCTGGCGACGGGAGCATTGGTGCTCAGCACGGAAAACAAGATCAATGGAAAACAAACCAAAGAAAAAAAAATATTGCAAAGAAGGTGACTTGACAAAACTATAAGAGAATTTAGCATCTCCCGATTGGGTGCAACCAACAAGGAACAAAATTTGTATTGACCTTTATCTTAAAACCACTCTTCCATTTGAAACGATAATATTTTTCATTCCTACATTCCAATTCCGCAACGTCAACTTTGATGTACGATCTTCAAATCGTACATCTCTCTAGGAATTGCATTTCAAGCATTCGAACATGAATGAAACAACAACAGCCGATGCTTTCTACACAGCATCCGACAAGGAACAGATCAGGCCAATCGGATTCAGAATTACATCGCCAGTGGAAGCATCCACACCGAGAAGTAACGAAGCTGTAAGGAAATGGAGCAGCATTGCGGAACAAGAATCCTTGATATCCCACAACGCCAAATCGGACTCTCCATGCAACGAAAACCCGCCACATGCACAAAAGGGACGGAAACGGAATGAATCGATGCGAGATTTATGTGCACAATTTATCCAATTCTTTATTCATGCTGTGTGCATCGCCTCAGAGCGGCCGGCGGTATGAACCTGGTTCCCTGGCTTGTCGTCGGAAAGGATTGTATATTTTTTTTTCGAAATGGAATAAAAAAAATGCAGCAAAGTTTCGATCCTTTTCACGGTTCCACACTGAATGACCAGAGGATTGTTGCATTCAAACTGCTGGAATGGAAAAGCCATTGAGACCGAGGCATATCATAAAATTGAATTGCCATTGCATTACCAGTTGAACGTGAATTTTCTACTTCCGTGCGGGAAAACACTTTAATGGCTAACAACGGCGCAGGGCGAGGGGAGAAGCCATTCCGAAAAATTAAATTTGCTGAAAGGTTCTTTGAGGGTTGCATCCTTTTGAGGGAGAAAAAAAATCAATTTGCTTATCGATTTCGATTCCATTGCCTTAATTAACTTTCAATTCATAGCGTTCTTAATTGTTTCATGCTCTGGGGAAAAAATGGCAACCAGCTTTTAGCTTTCAAGGGAGAAAATCATTCGACTGGCGATGCTTCTTAAACACAGTTTTCCCTCTCGAGACGGGGTTCTAACAGTTTCCATTCAATGCAAAGTGGGTTTTATGGGCGAGATTGGAATTGCCTGGTCCTGGATAGCAGGAAATGGCATAAGGTGTGTAACGATTCCATTTCCAGTGCCGTTTACGTAGGAGGAACGTTGTAGAGCTACTTTTCCTCTGCACCTCTGTCGATTTGAGAAAAGCTGGGGCCAGTCTCAGTGAAGATTGCGCCTGGCATGGCGAACGGTGCAAGCTTTGCAAGTAGCTGCTGATGGGGGAGACTATTCAAATAGACGGTACTTTTGAGTAAAGGTTGGCGTGTCCACGGAATAAAGAGTGGCTTTGCATTGAGCAGCCATTTAAAGGTAAGCACAAGATCCACAGCGATGCTGTGTAAGCCCAAGAAACAATGAAATCTGAAGGATATTTTTCAAGAGCTTTAACATAAATGTTTTTTTTTTTTAAATAGACTTACCAAATTGTCCAAATTCATGAGTATTAAAATCAATTAAATTGATTTTCAATTTATATATTAAATTTAATAGAAGGGCACTTGCCACTAGCAGGTGGATTAATCAAGGTTTTACAGGAGCAAATCTGTAAATTTCTTACTGTACATTTATCTCAATGTTCAGTAGCATTTGAATTACTAAACTCATGTTGACTTGCCCTAGTGGGATCAAAAAGTGGAAAGCTGCTTAAAAGAGTGGTGCTGTTTCCCATTTTATAGTGAAATTGCTTTCCAAGACCCGTCTTCAGAGCCCACTCAAACCGCATCCCATGAGCGATGGAAATAAAAGCCAATTTGCTAACCGTTTTCCACACGTCTTCACTCTCTATTCAAAGCAGAATATCAAATTCCCTTTCGACTCATGAACTGGCTATACTGACCACAAATCTTTCCACTTTACATTCCGGGAAAGAAGAAAGAACTCATTTGCGGTAAGTGAGGATAAATGAAAAATATGCATTCAACTATGAGCTCGTATGAATTGTTCAAAAGAAATGCTCCCAAAAATTCAATTTATAAGAGTTTTAAAAATGCATGGAAGTGAGCCAAAAGGCAGCTGACTGCAATCAAAAGACCATTCATTCGAATAACACAATATGAGTTGCGAGTGAAAAGTCGTTATATTGCATTGAAAATCTCATCCTAAATTCATGAGAATGTGAACAAAACGATTGCACGTGCTTCTCAGAAAATTTTCCCCGTTCTTGACAAGGATCAGAAAAACTTTCCGTAATCTCCGGAGCAAACACGATCTCCGCTGAGCCCTAGGGTAAAATCTTTGTAATCTTTCACCCTCCAGAGGCTTGGCGAGATAAATGGGAACTTAGTCTTCCTCTGCTTCCAGAGCAGAGCTTGATGGAAGCAATTAATTAGTCTGCTATTCACTGTAAGCAGGGAGAACCGATTTTCCAGAAGATGAAGCTATCCTACGAGTGGGTGTTACTTTTCAATCAAACTGAACCTGTCAGGATTGTAGCATTCAGCCACCTGGTTACATGCAATCAATTTACTTACTCGAAGTGTGCAGTAAATTTAACTAAGTCCTTGCAAGGAAGCTCATTGATGAATAGGTACAATGTTCATCCTTAAATACTACTCACCTCTAGTCTAACCTACGTAACACATTGAAAGCAGTGTTCCTTTTGTTTCGTTCCGTTGTTTTCTCAGCCTCCAACCGTTCTGATCCCTCTGAACCCACCGTTCGTAGCCGTTCAGCCTCAGTTTAAGCCCCCTGTAGGATGTTTTCCTTTTGCATCGATCCGGTCCCGTTACTCTGCAGCAGGTCCAGCGAGGGTTGCAGAATCAGCGGCGAAGTGATTACCTGAATGGGTCTGTGTGAGCCAGAGGAAGAAAACAAAGGCTTATCGGTTAGGTGTGATGTGAGTGGTGTGAGCAGAGGGAAGCCAGGGAAACTCACTCTCCGATGGGGGCTGTCGTTCGGGATCCGTGCATGGCTTGAGCGGTTCGGGCGCGGGCAATCAGGGTCATTACGGTTCGCTTCGTCGGGTTCATACTGGAACGAGGACCACCCAGCAGGGGTCGCTTTCGAGCTGTTCGGAAGAAGGATGGTCGATTGTGAAAATGAGTTTCAAATTAGGGGCAATTTATATATAAATACCAAATACCAGTCGAAAATGCTTAATACAGCCCAGAGGAAAATTGTTCAGGTGTTTAAGATATGAATTCTGGTAGGATTCCGGACGGGAAATTGATCAATATTCCAGACAGAATTTATTCAGAATCTTATTACGGGATTTTTGACATTACTCGGGAATGAAGATCTGGCATTTTGACAATTCATTAAAAGTTCCTGTAGATCAATATCGGAATTCTACGTTACAAGAATTCCTAAATAAAAGCCTAGAGAATGGAATTTGGCAAGAATTGCAGACTGTATTTCTAAATGATTATAATGGAATAATAAGAGTATTCCAGTATGGAGTTCTACAAAAAATCCTAAATGAAATTATACAAGAATTACACAAATCAATTCTAAAAGAATTCCCTAAATCAATTCAAAAAGTATTCCATGATGAAATTCCTTGAAAACTAAAGAATTGAATTCTAGCATGGAATTTTTCAATAATTTCAGAAAGGAATTCTACAAGAATTCCAGTGTGAAATCCTTCGATAATTTTCCATGCTGGCATTTAATAATAATTCCAGAATGGAATATTAGAATTTCAGAAGGGAATTCTATGAGAATTTCAGCATGAAGTTCTACAATAAATCCAGAAAAGAATTCTACAAGAATTTCTGAATGGAATTCTACACGAATTCCTTAATGGAATTCTACAAGAATTCCTTAATGGAATTCTACAAGAATTCCTTAATGGAATTATTCCAGAATGGAAATCTACAAGAATAACCTAATGGAATTCTACAATAATACCTTACTGGAATTCTACAGGAATTCCTTAATGGAATTATTCAAGAATTCCTGAATGGAATTATAAAAGAATTCCTGAATGAACTTCTTCAAAAATTGCAGAATATAATTCTTCAACAATTCTTGAATGGAATTCATCAATAACTCCTTAATTGAATTCTTCAGGAATTGTTCATGGAATTCTTCATGAATTCCTAAATAAAATTCTTGAAGAATTCCTGAATGGAATTTTAAAAAATTCCTGAATGGACTTCTTCATAAATTGCTGAATATAATTCTTCAAGACTCTCTGAATGGAATTCTTCAAGAATTCCTTTATTGAATTCTTCAGGAATTGTTCATAGAATTCTTTATGAATTCCTGAATAAAATTCTTTAAGAATTCCTTAATGGAATTCTTCACAATTTATGAACATGATTCTTCGAAAATTCCTTAATGGAGTTCAACAAGACTCCCGGAATGAAGTTCTACAAGAATTTCAGTTTGGAATTCTACAATAAATCCAGATTAAAATTGTGGAATGGAATTCTACAAGAATTCCTGAATGAAATTCTACAAGAATTCCTGAATGGAATTCTACAAGAATTCCTTAATGGAATTCTACGGCAATTAAAAAAGGGAAATTTACAAGAATTTCCTAATGGAATTCTACAAGAATTCCTTACTAGCATTCTACAATCTTTCTAATGGAATTATACAAGAATTCCATAATGAAATTTAATAGAATTCCTCAAAGGACTTCATTAAAAATTGCAGAATATAATTGTTCTAAAATTTCTGAATGGAATTCTTCAAGAATTCCTTAATTGAATTCTTCAGGAATTGTTCATGGAATTCCTTATGAATTCCTGAATAAATTCTTCTTGAATTCTTAATGGAATTCTTCAGAATTTATGATTAAAATTCTTCAAAAATTCCAGACCGGAATAATGCAAGAAATCCAGTTGTAAATTCCTACAGAATCCCTGGAATTAATTCGACAAGAATTGAATTTCTATGAATTCCAGAATGGAGTTCTATGATACTTCCGGATTGGATTTCTTCAAGAACCCTAGAATGGAATTTCATATGAATATCCTCATATCATACATGAAATTAAAAATTGAATTCTACAAGAATTCCTGAATTTAACGCTAATAGATTGGAATGCTTAATCAAAGGAACGTCGAAAACTTGGAATATTGCAATTTTAAAATTCTTAAAGAATTCCATAATATTATTCTACAATAATGAAATGCTACAAGACTTCGAGACTGAAATGAAATTCAACTAAACTTCCAGTAAGGATTTCTATAATTATTTAAGAATGAAATTCTACAAGAATGTAATTCTACAAGAATGAAATTCTACAAGAATGAAATTCTACAAGAATGAAATTCTACAAGAATGAAATTCTACAAGAATGAAATTCTACAAGAATGAAATTCTACAAGAATGAAATTCTACAAGAATGAAATTCTACAAGAATGAAATTCTACAAGAATGAAACTCTACAAGAATGAAATTCTACAAGAATGAAATTCTACAAGAATGAAATTCTTCAAGAATGAAATTCTACAAGAATGAAATTCTACAAGAATGAAATTCTACAAGAATGAAATTCTACAAGAATGAAATTCTACAAGAATGAAATTCTACAAGAATGAAATTCTACAAGAATGAAATTCTACTAGAATGAAATTCTACTAGAATGAAATTCTACTAGAATGAAATTCTACTAGAATGAAATTCTACTAGAATGAAATTCTACTAGAATGAAATTCTACAAGAATGAAATTCTACAATAATGAAATTCTACAATAATGAAATTCTACAATAATGAAATTCTACAATAATGAAATTCTACAATAATGAAATTCTACAATAATGAAATTCTACAATAATGAAATTCTTCAAGAATGAAATTCTACTAGAATGGAATTCTACAAGAATGGAATTCTACAAGAATGGAATTCTACAAGAATGGAATTCTACAAGAATGGAATTCTACAAGAATGAAATTCTACAATAATGAAATTCTACAATAATGAAATTCTACAAGAATGGAATTATACAAGAATGGAATTCTACAAGAATGGAATTCTACAAGAATGAAAATCTACAAGAATGAAATTCTACAAGAATGAAATTCTACAAGAATGAAATTCTTCAAGAATGAAATTCTTAAAGAATATAATTCTACAAGAATGAAATTCTACAAGAATGAAATTCTACAAGAATTAAATTCTACAAGAATTAAATTCTACAAGAATTAAATTTTAAAAAGGCGAAATTCTACCAGAATGAAATTCTACCAGAATGAAATTCTACCAGAATGAAATTCTACCAGAATGAAATTCTACCAGAATGAAATTCTACCAGAATGAAATTCTACCAGAATGAAATTCTACCAGAATGAAATTCTACCGGAATGAAATTCTACCAGAATGAAATTCTACCAGAATGAAATTCTACCAGAATGAAATTCTACCAGAATGAAATTCTACCAGAATGAAATTCTACCAGAATGAAATTCTACCAGAATGAAATTCTACCAGAATGAAATTCTACCAGAATGAAATTCTACCAGAATGAAATTCTACCAGAATGAAATTCTACCAGAATGAAATTCTACCAGAATGAAATTCTACCAGAATGAAATTCTACCAGAATGAAATTCTTCAAGAATGAAATTCTTCAAGAATGAAATTCTTCAAGAATGAAATTCTTCAAGAATGAAATTCTTCAAGAATGAAATTCTTCAAGAATGAAATTCTTAAAGAATGAAATTCTTCAAGAATGAAATTCTTCAAGAATGAAATTCTTCAAGAATGAAATTCTACAAGAATGAAATTCACCATTAACTACAGAATGGAATTCAACAAGATTTGCAAAATGGGATTCTACAAAGATTCCAGAACGAAATTCTTCAAGAATTCTAGAATTAAATTGTATAATAATTCCAGAATATAATTCTAATAGAATTCCAGAATTAAATTCTACTTGAATTTCAGACAATTCGAGCTTGGAATTCTTTAATAGTTCCAGAGCATAATTCTACAAGAATTCCTGAGTGGAATTTAGCAATATTTCCTGAATGGAATTTTATTGAAATTCTTGAATGGAATCATACCAGACCTCCTGGAGGGAATCATACAAGAAAGGAAAATTTCTAAATGAAATTCTTCAAGAATTCCTAAATGGAATTCTACAAGAATTTCTGAATGGAATTCTACAACAATTCCTGAATAGAATTCTACAAGAATTTCAGACTGGAGTTCTATATGAATTCCAGAATGGGATTCTACGAGAATTTCAGACAATAGTTCTTCAAAAATTCCAGAATATAGTTCTTCAAGAATTCCAGATGGAAATTCCATTAGAATTCCAGATAGGGATTCGACAAGAATTCCAGATAGGGATTCGACAAGAATTCCAGAATAAAATTCTTCTTGAATTCCAGAATGGAATTTTTCATGAATTCCAGAATGGAATTGTACAATAATTACAGAATGGAATTTAATAATCATTCCAGAATGGAATTTGTCAAGGATTCCACAATGGAATTTTACAAGAATTCCAGATAGGAATATTACGAGAATTCCATGGTGAAAATTTTCAAGAATTCCAGAATGCAATGATTGTAGAATTTCGGAATGGAATTCTTTAAGTAATCTGGAATTGAATTCTATCAGGATTTAGGAATGAAATTTATGTATTCTTGATTCTAGAATGGAAATCTACAATAATTTCAATATGGAATTCCTCATATATTTTAGAATGGAATTTTAATGGAATTGAGAAATTGGATTCAACAATAATTCCAGAGTTGAATGCTACTTGAATGGAATGCTTAAAGAATGTAATGTTTCAAGGTTGGAATTCCACAAGAATTCCTGGATGAAATTCTACAATAATGGAATTCGACAAGAATTTCCGACTGAAATGAAATTCTATTAAAATTCCAGAATGGAATTCTACAAGTATTTCAGAATAAAATTCTACAAGAATCAAATTCTAAATGAATTTCAGAATGAAGTTCAACGTGAATTGCGGAATGGAATTCGACAAGAATTCCAGAATTAAATTCTACAAGACTTCCAGACTGGACTTCTACAAGATATGCAAAATGGGATTCTACAAGAATTCTTCTAGGTTTGGAGAATGAAATTCTACAAGGATTTCAGAAAACAATTTTACAAGATTTCAATTATGTAATGTAACGAGAATTGCTGCATGGAATTCTGAAAGCTCCAAAATTCCAAAATCAAAAATTCCTGAATGGAATATTATAAGAATCTCTGAATGGATCTCTACAAGAATTCCTGAAAGTTATTCAAAAATCCGTCATTCCGAAATCAAGATTTCTTGAATCTAATTTTATAAGAATTTTTGAATGGATTTTTGCAAGAATTCCTGAAAGTTAATTAACAAGATTTTTTTATTTTATTCCAAAAAATCCTGATTGGAATTTTACACGAATTCCAGAATATAATTTTTCAAGTATATGATGATAGAATTCTTCAAGAAGTCAAGAAGGGAAATCCAAAAGTATTCCAGAATGGAATTTATTTTTTTTTTCCAGAAGTGAATTCTTCATTAATTCCATAAAGAAAGTTTTCAAAAATTCAAGAATGGAAGTTTACAATAATTCCAGGAAGGAATTCAACAAGAATTTCAGAATGGAATTTTCCGGAACACCAGATAGGAATTCTAGAAAAGTTCTGAAATGGAATCCAACAAGAATTCTGGAATCAATTTCAGTAAGAATTCTAGAATGGAAATCTACAAAAAATCTTAATGGATCTTCAAAAAAAAAAAATCTACAAGAATTGAAAAATTTGATTCAATTAGAATTTCAAAATGGAATGGAATGCTTCAAGAATGGAATGCGTGAAGAATGTAATGTTTCAAGGTTGCAATTCTAAAAGTATTCCTGAATGTAATTCGACAAAAACGGAATTCTGAAAGGATTCCAGACTGAAATGAAAATCTCTTAAATTCCAGAATGTAATTCTTCAATTATTGCAGAATGAAATTTGTCAAGAAATTCTTCAACAGCTTTGGAATTTAATTCTACAATATCTGCAGAATGGATTTTCACAAGAATTACAAAATGGAGTTCTACAAGAAGTCCTTAATTAAATTTAGTATGATTTCCAGAATAACATTCTACTGGAATTCAATAATGGAATTTTGCATGAATTTATTAATGAACTTCTTAAATAATTCCAGAATAGAATTCTGCAGTAATACCAAAATTTAACCCTACAATAATTCCAGAATATTATTTAAGAAGAATTCTTTACATGGATTCTACAAGAATTCAATGAGTGAATTCTACAAGAGTTCCAAAAACTAATTCAACCAGCACTCTAAAACTGAATTTTAAATAATTTCAGAAAAGAATATTACAAGATTTCTATTATGTTATATCACGAGCATTGCTGCATGGAATTCTGAAAAAAACTCCGGAATTCCAAAATCAAGAATTCCTGAATGGAATTTTATAAGAATTTCTGAATGGATTTCCACAAGAATTCCTGAAACTAATTCAACAAAATTTTTTGATTTCTGTCCAAAAAAAAATCCTGAATGGAATTTTACATGAATTCCAGAATATAATTTTTCAAGTATTCCATGATATAATGCTTCAAGAAGTCTAGAAGGGAATTCCAAAAGTATTCCAGAATGGAATTTAATTTTTTTTTCCAGAATTGAATTCTTCATTAATTCTAAAATGGAAGTTTTCAAGGATTCCAGAATGGAAGTTTACAATAATTCCAGGAAGGAATTCAACAAGAATTCCAGAATGGAATTTTCTGGAACACCAGAATGGAATTCTAGAAAAGTTCTGAAATGGAATCCTACAAGAATTCTGGAATCAATTTCAGTAAGAATTTTAGAATGGAAATCTACAAAAAAAAATCTATATGGATTTACATAAAGGAATTCTACAAGAATCGCAAAAAAAATTCTATAATTATCTAAGAATGAAATGCTACTAAAATGGAATGCTTGAAGAATGACATGTTTCAAGGTTGCAATTCTAAACGAATTCCTGAATGTAATTCCAAAATAATTAAATTCTAAAAAGATTCCAGACTGAAATGAAAATCTCTTAAATTCCAGACTATAATTCTTCAAATATTGGAGTTTCATTCTTCACAAGAATTCCAGAATGGAGTGCTACAAGAATTCCTTAATTATATTCTGTATGATTACCAGAATCATATTCTACAGGAATTCAATTATGGAATTTTGGACGAATTTCATAATGAACTTATTCAATAATGCCAGAATAGAATTCACCAATAATTCCAAAATTTAATTCTACAATAGTTCCAGAATAATATTTAATAAGAACTCCATGCAATTCTACAAGAATTCGTTTAATGAATTCTACAAGAATTTCATAATGATTTCTATAAAAATTCCTAATATGAATTATACAAGAAACCCAAAAAAATAATTTAACCAGCATTTCAAAAATGAATTAAAAAAATCTTATAAATATTTTCTTAAGGAATTTCATAATAGAGTGCTTCAAAATATCCAGAATTGAGTTCTACGAGAACTCCAGAATGTATTTCTACAATAATTCCATATTCAAAATTCTGCAAGAATTTAAAAATTCAAATTTAACAAGAATTCATGAATGGATTTTTATAAGAAATCCATACTGAAATTCTACAAGCAGACAGCAAATCTACAAGAATTCCATAATATAATTCTACAATAATTTCAGAATGAAAATTCTACAATAATTTCAGAATGAAAATTCTACAAGAATTCAAGTATGGATTGTTACAAGGAATCCATTATGGAATTCTACTAGAATTCCAGAATAAATTGCGGCAAGAATTCCAGAATGTAATTCGACTAGAATTTCAGAATAAAATTCTATCAAAAATTCAACAATGGAATTCTACAAGAATTCCACAATGGAATTCTACAAGAATTCCACAATTGAATTCTACAAGAATTCCAGAATGAAATTCTTCAAGAATTTAAGACTGGAAATCTTCAAGATTTTGATGACGGAATTCTACAATAATATCAGAGTGCAATTTTACTTTAATATCAAAATGGAATTCTACAATAATTTTCTTTAATAAAATAACTGCTAAATTACTTTTAGAATTCAAAATATTATCTCTTGAGGAATTCCACGAAAATTTAAGATGGGAATTCAACTAGAATTCTCGAATGGAATGTCGCAATAGGTATAAAAATTGGCTTTTAAAAAATAACCTTTATCGGAATTGTTTTTGAAAAGAATTGCTAAAACTACCGGAGGAATGTTTCAAAATTTCCTAGAAGCTATTCCACACAATATCCAGGGCAGACCGTTCCTGAGATTCCGGAATGCCTTTTTCTCAATAATGTATTCCTATAGTCATGCACCTTCTTACCTAAACTCACAGTTTTCACTCCTCGCAGCGCCGGATGTAGAAATGCATTTGCCGATTCAACGAACGCCAGCGTCTGTGCTTCGATATCGGTCGTTGGCAGGGCTGCAGGGAAGAAATCGAAAACCATAAAGCAAAAACCAAAAACCATTGCCAAGTAAATCGACCCTGGCGTAAAAGGCTACAGCTGATTGGAACGCTGGGTACGAGTAAAGTTCCTCCTTGGGACTATTATTTATCGGAGAAATAAATCGCTGCTCCTAGGTACAAAAAGCGACGACCAAAGTTCTGCTTTCACAGCCACAAATGGACCAACTTCCAACCGATCATGTCCCAGGATGACATCGAACATATCACATTGCAACTTAGGGGAGAATGGTATAGAACGCACCCCCTGGGCAGAACGCACCAGCTGACTTTCATTTGTGTTTTTCATGGCTATTAAGTAACTTTTTTGTTGTCTTATCAAGCAGCACTTCTAGCATAGTATCTGAACTCAAAATCCTGCATGATAAATCCTAGAATTGGATTTAAAATTCCAAGAAAAACTCAAAATAAAATGAAAAAGTGCGTCTTACCCCGGGGGTGCGTTATGTACTGTTCTCCCCTACTGCCTCACCTCGCTCCCACGTCCACCTGGAGAACGGCCTGAGGTCAAAGTTTACGGCATATCATAAATTGAGCTTCTTCCTATGCTCCCACCCACTAGAGCACTAAATCCCGTACACTTGTAATATGCGACCGGTCAACCTCAGTCTCCTCTCCTCGCGCAAAATGAAAATTCCATTATCTCATAAAACTTACACGTTCTAACGTCATGTATTACATAACTCAAGTTGAGCGCCACCGCCACCAGCTTCCTCTGGAGTGCGGTAAAATATGAAGTGATAAAATGTGGAAACTTTCTCCTTCATTAAGGAAACGGGCACACACACACACACACGCTCACACGTTCGGTTGGTCCTTGCCTCTTGCTTCGGTCATCTGTTGCAAGTAAGATGGACCCATCGACCGACCGCAGACCAGGAATAACTCATTTGGTATGCAAACTATATGGCTTGTCCGCCTCTCTTGGATTGTCTCATCGGTTGGTTGACAAATGGCGTAGCAAGGGTTTTGTTTTGCAATCGAAAAGTATCAGGAATACATATTAAGAAGGGTAAAGGATGATCACCTGAAACAACTGAAGATCTAGGAATAAATGTCCTAACTGGCCAGGGCAGATTTGGACATTTGGAAGGACCAAATGGTCTACCAAACGTGATTTTGGATGCGCTGAACTTGGGAATATCTGTTCCAGTATGATCATGTCAACAAGTGAATAAAAGTAGCCTTAACGGCTAGATCAGAGGGAAAGTCACCCTAGTTAGAAACGAGGATAAAAAGACTTCAAAGGGTATCATGTTACGCCCGGTATATTTAGGTGTGTAAAAGTATATCAGGATTAGATGATTGGTTTTTGGATAATTGCCAAAATTGATTCGAATTATTTAAAATATATCCAACAACTGTATTCACCTCTCACGACGTCACTGATTTTCCCCATTTGGTCATCAAACTGCAAATTGTTGGACCCCTAGGAGGAAGTTCTATACATCGTAAAAGTTCGTATCACTTCTCTATTGGCTCCATTGTGGAACATAGAAGTTTTTATCACCGAAGAAATGCACTTTCCTTCCAGCACTCAACTTTCTCCCTTTGCAAATCGTTGGACAGTCTCAACGTCATCATCATCATCATCATCTTTATTAATCCAACCCAAATCCATCCGGTGTGTTTGTGCCAATGCGGTTCGGATCGATCGTGCTCCGGCAGGGAGAATCGTCATCCGCCAGCAGGCGGATGCTTTATTCAAAGTTCAACCTGGTAACTCTTTCCCTGGGTGGATTTGAATTGAAATTTAATTTTTAAATTTTCGTTCATTTCAACACTTTTATAATTGAACCATTTCCATCGGACGCACTCGACTGTGCCAAATAAATAGCGATAAATTCTCGTTAGGATCTCGTTATCTCTTTCTCTCTTTCTCCCGGAGTTGGCGTCCATTGCGAGGTGGGCCACATGCGTCGGCACCACCCAATTAACAATTTCAATTATCTCCTCACTGGCTGCGCTGTTTTGGCAACGTCCCCGGGCGGAAGTCAGGAGCTGGCACCGTGTCGACAAGTCGGTCAACGCTGGATAGCCAGCTCAGTCCAGTCGTCGTCGTCGTCGTTTCGTTTGTTGGACTTCACTCGTTCGTAAACTTGTTTTGCCTGGGCATACTAATTAAGATTCATATACATACACATGGTTATGGCTAAGGCAGAAGAGCCATTTTCACGGAAAGGTTCTTTTAATCCCATGGGAGGGTGTGACCTTCCCCGTCGCTGGACCTTGTTTTTGCAACGGAAAGCACGTTCCAATTCGTCGGGGATTAGAATACTACATGGAAATGAGCTCGAATCAGATATCATCAGGATTTTGTAATCAATTTCAGAGGAAATTGAGGTCAAGCTAAATAAATTTCTGAGGCTTTCCAACATCAATTTTGTAACCAGTAAAGGAAATGTAATTTCAAGGTAATAATCTAGATGAACAAAGCTCTGAACGAATTTCAGAAACCAACACTCCTCGCAGCAGGAACCATTCCGCAAAACCCAATCCAATCAGCTGTAACTTTTACGCTAATACCTTTTGAAACACAAACACAGACCAGAACGATCATGCAACAAACTTACAGTTCACAAAGTGATTAGCCGACGTCATGTTCACGTCGACCGGCATCAGATTGCTCATATCGGAGGCAGTGGCCGCTGCTGCTACTGCTGCATCGGCTGCCGCTGCCGCAACCGCTGCACTGCTCGACAGGAACTGCTGATGCTGATGCTGATGGTGGTGGTGCTGGTGATGCTGGTGCTGTTGAGCATTAGTGCTGTTGGTATGTTGCGACGGGTGATTACTAGTGCCATCCGATCCGAGCGTCGTTCCAGCGGAGAGGACACCCCCACAGCCGTTGCTGGTGCTGCCATTTGCGGTACCGTTGGATGTGATCGAATCAACGCCGCAGCTCTGATGGTGCATCATCTCCGGATTACCGTTGAGACCGTTTCCGTTCAGTGTCACGTTGCCGTTGGATGTGCCGTTATTGCTGCTGCTGTTCACGTTGTGGCCGTTGATGGTGGTGCCGTTGCAGTTGCCATTCGTTCCATTCGGTACTGAGAAGGGAAGGAAGGGTGGAATAAGAATTAATTGAAGTTATGAAACACTTCGCGATGGCCTCTTTGTATGTAATTCATTACACAAATTTCTGAATTTCTAATTCCGAATTCCAACAAAATTTCAAGTTTCCAATTTCAAACTCCAACAAATTTAAATAAATTGCAAATTCCAACAAATGTCTAATTCCAGCAAATTCCAATTTACAACGATTTCTCAATTCCATATTAAAAATTTAACTAATACATAATGTCAACACAGTCCAACGGATTCTTAATTTAAAATTCCAACAAACTTCAAATTTCATCAAATCAAATAAAAAATCCAATATCAAAAATTCCACCAATTCCGAATTTCAACAAGTTCAATATTCAGCATATTCCAAATTTCAATACATTACAAATTCCAAAAAAATCAAACTCCTAAAAAATCCAACGAATTCTTAATTCCAGGTTTCAAATCCTAAATCCAAATCTCAAACTCCATCAAATTCGGAAGTCCAACGAAATCCAACATATTCTAAATTCTAATTTTCTCAACGAATTTCACATTTTAACAAATTGCAAAAAACCATAAACTCCAAATTCCAAATTCCAGCAAATTCCAAACTCCAACAAAGCCCAGCGGTCTCTTAATTCCAAAATTGAAACGCCAAATTACAAATTTAAAATTCCAGCCATTCCAGCAAAAATTCCAAACTCCAACAAATTTTTAATTCGAAGATTCAACAAATTCCAAATTCCAACATATTCAAATTTTCCAAAAAAAAAAAAATCCAAATTCAATCATATTATAATCTTCGTGTTCCAAAATATTACACGTAAAAACAAATTCCAAATTCCAACAAAGTCCAACGAATTCTGTATTCCAAATTTAAATTCCAATTCCTAATTCCAAATTTAGAATTCCAACGGATTTTTACTTCCTAATGCTCCATTTCAAAATCCAACAAATTCCCGAGGGGAACGACTCTATCTACGATGCAGCAAATATTGTGTTTTGCTGTGGCTAGCTGCTCGTACGCTGAGTACAAAGAAAGAATTGAAGATTTTGAAGATTTCCTGCAAAAATATGATGCGCGATGCAAGCAGATGCGAGAAATGAAAGAAGATTTTTCGAAAATTTATTTGCTAGTGTGAGAATTTTTGAGCATCTAGAATTGAGATTTAGATGTGTCGCCCCCCTCGAAAATTCCTTTTTCCAACTTATTCAAAAAATTTACAAATTAAAAACTACAACAACATCAAAATTTCACAAATTCCAAATTCCAACAACGTTCAACGAATTTTGAAATCAAATTTATAAATTCAAATTAATTCTATAAATTAAAATTTTTATCAAATGCCAAAATCCAGCATACACCCAATTCTACCAACATCCAAATTCCAAACTGAAACAAATTCCAAAATCCATCATTTTACATATTTCAACAAATTTAAAATTCCTACAAAGTCCAACTTATTCTGAATTCCAAATTCCAATTCACAATTCCAAAATCAAAATTTCAACGATGTCCAACAAGTTCTTAATTACAAATGCTCCATTCAATAATGCAACAAATGCCTAATTCCAACAAAAAAAAATTCAAATTGCAAACTCCAACAACATCCATAAGTTTGAAATTCAAAATGCCAACATAGTCCAACGAATTCTTAATTCCTATGTCTAAATTCTAACTAATGCTACAAATTCCAAATTTAATCCAATCCCAAATTTCAACAAGCCCCAAATTATATCAACTGCCAAATTCCAAGGTCCAATTGATTCCAATTTCTACCATATTGTACATTCCAAAAAATTTCAAATTCCAACAAAGTCAATATTGAACATTCCAAATTCCAATTCCAAATTCTAAATTCTATCAAATTCTTAATTCCAACCAATCTCAATTCCAATTAAGTTCCCAATTCTTAAATCTATCAAAAGCCTTATTATAATTTCTTCAGAATTTCAACAATTTCCAAATTCCAGATTTTAAATTCCAACAAATTTCAAAAAACATAAATTCCAAACTTCAAAAAATTCAAATTCGAAGTTTCAACAAATTTCAAATTCAAACATATATAAAATTCCATCAAATTCTTAATTCCATCAAATTCCAATACCCAAGAAATTCTGAATCCCACAATACTGCATATTAAAACAAATTCCAAATTCCAAAAATGTCCAACGAATTCTTAATTCCGGATTCCAAATCCATTTCCAAATTTCAAATTCCATCAAATTCCGAATTCTAACTTAGTTCAATAAATTCTTAATTCCAACGAATTACAAATTCTAACAAAATGCAAACTCTAACAAATCCAAAATTCCAACGACGTCTAACATTCAACGTCTAACTAAATTTACAAATTCAAAATTTTATCAAATTTCCAATTATAACATATGCCAAATTCTATCAACTTCCAAATTTCAAACTCCAATAGATTCCAAATTCCAGCATACATAGGGGAAATAGCCCTATTGTTGCGGTACGTTAGCAGCGTTAGAAACCTATTGTTGTGTATGGAGACCTCCATACAAGATGGGGCTCCGTGCCACACCTCGAACTGTACTCAGAAGTGGTTCCAGGAACATCTTCCGTTTTGGGCGAAGGATATGTGGCCGCCATCCAGCCCCGATCTTAATCCACTGGATTACTCAATATGGCGCGTCATGAAGGCCAAGGCCTGTTCTAAACGCCACCCGAGTACAGCAAGCCGCAGACAAACATTGACCCGTACCTGGAGATAAATGGATCCAGACTACATTATTAGAACCTGCCGTGCATTCCGGAAGCATGTGGAGGTCGTAATTGCAGCAAGTAGAAAATCGATCGATGATTAACATAGTTTAAGACTCTGAGAAACATTCCCCCTTTGAATAAATAAAACAAAAACGAAATTTTTAAGATTTTTTTTTATTTTGACATTGCTAAATGGTGCAAACACGCATACGGTACACAACAATAGGCTTCTAACGTTACTAACATTCCGCAGCAATAGGGCTGTTTCCCCTATCCCAACAGATTTCGAATTCGAATAAAGTCCAACAAATCCGATCAAATTATGAATTCCAACGAAGTCCATCAATCGAAGAAAGTGTTGTTTGAGATATCTGCCAGAGACTCGTCGAGTAGATACGATCTGCTGAAAGCTCATACGGTATACAGTTTGAACTTCCCTGCACATAAGCTGGATTCAGCGAAGTTGATCCAGGAGTTTAAGCACCTTGAAGACATCGACATTCCCATTTACGAGAGAGCTACACCGAAGGGACTGCTGGGGATCGATAATCTTTATTTGATCGGACTGGACGCTGGACTCACGAATCGGAGAATCTGGTGAACCAGTTGCCATTTTGTGCAAGCTCGGCTGGACGGCTTATGGTCCATAACCAAACGTCGTAGGCAAGATGCATTTTCTGGGACATCATCGGTGCTCGTGTGAGGAGTGCAGTAAGGCGGATAAGGATCTGTACGAGCCGAAACAATATCCTCTTGAAGACGTCGGAGTGTCACCTATTCGTTCAGAGTCGAAGGAAGATCGTAGAGCGCGCGAGATTCTGGAGAAGACCACTCGAAGAGTGGGTAGCAGGTTCGAGATATGATTACTCTGGAAAGAAGATGATGTTCGATTTCCGGAGAGTTTAGACATAGCCATGAAGCGGTTACGAAGTTTGGAGGCTCGGATGAACCGGAATCCTCGGGTGCAGGACTGTTTGCAGAAGCAGTTGGAAGCAGGGTTGCTTCCACTCACTTGCTATAAAAAATCGTTTTTCAGAATTATTAAATCATTAGATGTTATAATGGTAATTAGTACTTGTAAGTTACAAGAAGAGGTCGTGACGTATGTGGTTGTCTCATAATACCTGTCAATTTTGCTTTCAGAGCGTCACAATTTTCAATCTTCTGATTCGTGAGCGTTCATTCAGAGTGAGCGCTCACGAATCGTCAAATCGCTGATTGTGACGCACTAAAAGCAATATTTACAGGTTTTATATGCCAAAGACATACTTAACGACCTCTTCTTGTAACTTACAAGTACTAATTACAATTATAACATCTAATGATTTAATTATTCCGAAAAACAATCTTTTATAGCAAGTGAGTGAAAGCAACCCTGGTTAGAAGAATATCTTGTCAAGGGCTACGCGCATCGCATCACCGAGCAGGAGTTAAAGGAGACGCCGAAGAGTAACTACCGCTGAACTACGTGGTACATCCGAAGAAACTGGGAAAGGTGCGGTTGGTCTGGGATACGGCAGCGAAGGCTCATGGAGTGTCGTTTAACGATAAGCTGTTAAAGGGTCCAGACATGATAACGTTGCTACCAGCTGTTATAAGTGGATTCCGCGAGAGAAACGTGGCGTTTGGAAGTGACATTAGGGAAATGTTTCTTCAAATATGGGTTCGTGCAGAAGACCGCCAGGCACAACGGTTTCTATTCGTGGGTCTGAACGGAGCGGTGGAAGCGCACGTGATGGATGTGGTTATCACTGGCTCGATCTGTTCGCCTTGCTTCGCACAGTACGTGAAAAATTTGAACGCGCGGGAACATGCCGAGCAGTATCCGGAGGCTGCCGATGCTATTGTCCGAAAGCACTATGTCGACGACTACTGTATTTCGACAGTGCCGATACAGTAGAGGAAGCGGTGAGACTAGCGATGGATGTGCGACGTGTACACGCCAACAGTGGGCTCAAGATTCGGAACTGGGTTTCCAACTCACAGTAGTCGGTCATCAGCTCGGAGAAGAGAAGTCTGCTGTGAAACCACTAGAAGTAGACAAGCATTGCGCTACGGAGAGAGTACTGGGAGTGCTGTGGGACCCGGTAGGAGATCACTTAATTTCTCAACGGAGATTCAACAAAGAGGATTGTGTTGCGGTGCATTGCCATCATGTTTGACCCGAAGCATTCCTGGCTCCACTGCTGATACACGGACGGATCATAATGCAGGATTTATGGCGTAGCGGTTTAGGTTGGGACGAGAAGCTCACGGAAGCTCACCACAAGCGGTGGGTGCAGTGGACACAGCTATTCCATCTAATCGATTCGTGATTCGTGTTCAACGCTGTTACCTCGGTAGATTGTACTTGAAGGTCTACGAAACGGTGCAGCTACACGTTTTCACTGACGCTGGAGATGCGGCATATAGATGCATGGCCTACCTCAGGCTCGAGGACGTTGAAGTCGTTCACTGCGCATTAATCGAGGCCAAAGCGAAGGTGGCGCCATTACAGTACCTGTCTACACCAAGGTTGGAGCTAGAAGCGGCTGTTATCGGTGCGCGATTGGCAAAATTGATCTGCGATGCCCATTCCTTTCCGGTAGCGAAGCGGTTCCTGTGGTGTGACTCGGATACGGTAGTATCATGGGTGTAATCGGACCAACGAAGGTATAAGCCGTTCGTTGCCTATCGTATTGGCGAGATCCTCAGCATCACGAATCCAGACGATTGGCGTTGGGTAGGAGCGAAGGACAATCCAGCGGACGATTGGACGATGTGGGGCAAAGGAACGGAGATCAAGTCGGGAAGCCGAGTGTTCCATGGGCCGAAGGAAAAGCGTCCAAAGGTGGAAGTTGCCGAAGAGCTCCGGGCGAGCGTGCTGCTGCATCACATCGTGTTACCCGAGGGGTTTAGGAGAGGTTACAGCATATTTTGCGTTGTTCCGATTCATGTCCAACTGCCGGCGACGCGTTAAGAAGCTGCCGATCGCAGCCGTTAGGAAAGGTGTCAAGCAAGGATCAGCGTTCCCCGCCGTGGATGTGCCGTTGCGACAATAGAAGGAGTACCAGGCTGCAGAAACAGTTTTATGGAAGGTGGTTCAGGCAGACGAGTTTGCCGACGAAGTGAGAACCCTGGTGAAGAATAAAGATTCGACAGCACATGAAATGTCACTCGCGAGATCGAGTAAACTGTATCGTCTTGCGCTGTTCCTGGATGAGGATGGTGTCATGCGGATGGAAGGTCGTACAGAAGCGGCGAAATATGCGGCGTTTGATGCGAGGTTTCCGATCATTCTGCCGAAGAACCACGTGGTGACCCGAAGGTTGTTGGAACACTACCATCGGCAGTATGGGCACAGCAGCAGAGAAACCGTTGTAAACGAAGTTCGGCAGCGATTCTACATTCCGTGTCTCCGAGCGCTAGTAGATCAAGTAATGCGAGTGGTGCAAGATCCAGAAGGTGAAGCCAATTATTCCGAAAATGGTACCCTTACCAGGACAGCGTTTGGCGGCTATTTTGGTCCACTGGAAGTGTCTATTGGCCGAAGGAAGGAAAAGCGATGGGTGGCACTTTTCACGTGCCTAACTGTGCGAGCGGTACATTTGGAGGTGGCGTACAACTTGACGACGGAGTCGTGCAAAATGGCGATCAGGAGGTCCTTTCAGATAACGGGACGAACTTTGTCGGTGCCAGTCAAGATCTGCTGAAGGAAATCAATCTAGCGTGTGCGGATATGTTTACCGATGCGAGGACCCATCGGACTTTTAAACCACCGGCTGCTCCACACATGGGAGGTGCGTGGGAGAGAATGGTGCGCTAGGTGAAAGAGGCACTGAGAACGTTTACAGATGGTCGGAAGCTGACGGACGAGATCCTGCAGACGACACTGATCAAGGCAGAGAACCTGATCAACTCTCGTCCACTCACCTACGTGTCCACCAACGTGACGGAAGACAAGGAAGCGTTGACGCCGAACCACTTTTTGCGTGGTCGTTCATCGGTCGAGTGTCTGCCGTCGAGGAATCCGGTTGACCTGGCCAACACGTTGCGTAGTAGCTACCATCGCGCACAGTTCTTGGCGGATGGATTCTGGGATCGTTGGCAGAGGGAATAACTGCCGATGTTAAACAAGAGGTCTAAGTGGTTCATGGATCAGCGGAAAGTAGTGGTTGGAGATTTGGTGTTCGTGGCAGACGGAGAGAAGCAAAACGTCTAGGAGCGAGGTGTGGTGAAGAAGGTGTTCGTTGGGAGTGACGTTCAGACAAGCAGAGGCGAGAAGGTCAGACCGGTAGCGAAGCTAGCCGTTCTGGAGGTAACTTCGAAGAAGTAATCCCCGTACTGTTCCTGATGTAACCAGTCACAGGGTTTACGGGCGGGGGAATGTTGCCGTTGCAGTCAGGCCTGAAAGGGTTGCGGTAGTATAACTACCGTGAACGCGCCCCTTTGATGCGCCCGTTTTTGACGTTACTTGCCATCGCTGTAGCAGTGTGGCGCATACATGAATGTATACACGCAAAGATGCGATAGTGAGTGGGCGGTCATCGCTTTCGCACTACTCTGTTTTGTTTACCCCAGCAGCTGGCCTGGAAAGAGGAAAATATAGACTCCATCGCGATAGATGTGTTTTTTTTTTGTTGCGGATTATTGTACCTAGTAAGTTGTGTAATTTGTAGTTTAATAGTTTATTTGTAGCCTTTTAAATATTGTGAAATCGTAGATTGTTCGCCACTGTTGTACCGCGGGAAGCAGATATGTTTGTATTTAGTTTATTATTGTTCAATTACCGTAAGTTAAATATTATGCAAAGGTGACATGTTGTTCAGTGTATTTTATTTAATTAATTGGTAGGACCTCGCTGAGCCCGCTGAAGCTAGATTGACATTGAGGATTTGCAGTAGGCGTTGAAAAACTAGATTGTATGTTGTCGATTGTAAGTTTGTTTAATGTGATTAGTTTGTTAATTTTGGATATATTTTAGTTGAGTTTGTCCGTCAGAAGACATACACACCGTAGAGGTGCGAACACCAACCAATTTCAAATTCCAAAACATTTCAACAAATTCCAAATATCAAATTCAAATTGAAAAATCCATAAAATTCCAAACTATTCCAAATTCCAAATTTTAACAAATCCCAACGAATTCTTAATTCAAAATCCCCATATTCAAATTCCATTAATTTTGAAACTCCAAAAAAAATTCCAACAAATTCAAAATTGCAATAAAGTTCAACGAATTATTATTTGCAGATTCGTAGAACTTTCAAATTTCATACAAATTTCCTTAAACAATTAAAATGTCAACAAATTCCTAACAATTTCAAATTCTGGACAACCATAATTTCGATAAAATAAGCTGCTTTGGTACTATTATTTATTGAAAATAAATATACTTCATTTAAAAAAAATAAGCAAGAATCAAAATGGAGCAGCTCCAGGCAAAAGATCATAAAAATTCTGAGTCGACCTTCTTTGAAACTTTGCGTTATTGTTTGCATTGGGCAGTGCAGCACATTTTTGCTAAAATTTGAAAATTTTGAACGTTCATTATTTTTTAATGGATCCTTGATAATTTTTAAAAATTATATCACGGAGATGGTATTTCTAACCGAAGAGATGTCTGACACAAAGTAGTACAGAAAAATGTTGTCGGTCTGAAAAAATCGTCTTTTTTTTTAATTGTGTAAAAGAAAAATTAAAAAAAAAGTTTAAAACCTTAATTTCTCAAAGTCACCGAAAAAATCCAAATTCCATCAAATTTTAAATCTAAATACGTTCAAATTTGAAATACCAACAATTCTACCAAATTTCAGCCAATTTGAAGTGCCAACAGATTCTATTAAATTACAATCAATTCCAAATTCCAAATTCCTAATTCCAAATTCCAAATTCTAAATTCCAAATTCCACATTCCAAATTGCAAATTCCAAATTCCAAATTCAAAATTCCAAATTCCAAATTACAAATTCCAAATTCCAAATTCCAAATTCCAAATTCCAAATTCCAAATTCCAAATTCCAAATTCCAAATTCCAAATTCCAAATTCCAAATTCCAAATTCCAAATTCCAAATTCCAAATTCCAAATTCCAAATTCCAAATTCCAAATTCCAAATTCCAAATTCCAAATTCCAAATTCCAAATTCCAAATTCCAAATTCCAAATTCCAAATTCCAAATTCCAAATTCCAAAAAATCAAATTCCAAATTCCAAATTCCAAATTCCAAATTCCAAATTCCAAATTCCAAATTCTAAATTCGTAATTCCAAATTCCAAATTCCATAATTCCAAATTCCAAATTCCAAATTCCAAATTCCAAATTCCAAATTCCAAATTCCAAATTCCAAATTCCAAATTCCAAATTCCAAATTCCATAATTACAAATTCCATATTCCTAATTCAAGTCCAACAAATTCTTAATCCATAATTCTAATTCAAAAATCCTATTTCCAAATTTCATCTCAATTCAAATTGCGTGCTCCCACAAGTTCAAACTTAAAAAAAAAATACCAAATTCCTTCAAATTTCAAGTATCAAATTCGTATAGAGTAAATTTTTTAACTAATTCCAACAAATTCCACTCAATTTGGAACTCCAACAGAATACATTAAGTTGCAACAAATTCCAAATTCCAACATATTGCAAATAAACGAAATCTCACTTCCAACAATTGGATTTTTTAATTCAAAATTCCAACAAATTTCAAATTCCGATTTCAAACAAATGAAAAATTCTAACGCATTCAAAATTCAAAAAAAAAACTTTCAAATTCTTAATTCCATATTAAAAAAAAAAGAAATCATGTACCATATTTCATAAAATTGCTTATTCTTACAAAATCCAACAAAGCATTCATGTCAAATTTCAACAAATTTAAAATTTAAAATTAATTTGAAATTAAAAAAAAAATCATCCAATTTTAAATTCAAAATACCCACCAATGCCTAATTTATTCTTCGTTCAACGAATTCTTAATTCCTAATTGCAAATACCATGTTACAACAAATTACGGATTACAACAAATTCCAAATTCGAATTCTTAATTCAAAATTCCATAATCCAAATATCAACTAAGTCCAACCAATTATTAATTCTGAATACCCAATACAAAGTTCCAACTAATTTTGAATTTCAACAAACTTCATATTCCATCCAATTTCAAGTTCCACCAAATTCTACCAAAATCCAACCAATTTCAAATACCAACCAATTCCAACAAATCTAAAATTCCAAGAATTCAAATACCAAATTCCAAAACGAAAATTAAACACGGAACATACTTACCACTCTGCGCCGAGTTGAGTGCCTGCATCTCCCACATTTGCTCCTGCCGGATGTCGTCGTGGTAGTCCTGCGAACGAGAAAAGAAAGCCAAAGAAGCAGACGCTAATTAGTAAAATGAGTTTGCGAGCAGAGCACAGAATTACAGCTGAAAATTGTGGATCAAAAGCATTTGTGAATTATGAGTGGAATTGAAATTCGAATTATTCGATTTGCAATTCCAATGGAGTTGTTTTTCTTTGCAAAATCTTCTGCGAAAGTAGCGTCATGACGTTTGACGCCTTGGCGTCTGAGGCAGACACGGTCGGGTTTCAAATGGAACATATGTAGAGCAAATTGTAAACCCACTAACGAGCATCTCGAGTTGGAGCGTCTTCGCCGTTGTCGTTCCTTTTCTCATCCTGCAGGACATTAGATGAATGTCATTGTGGTGGCGAGACTCGTTGTTACTGCTCGTACAGACGGCTTCCTACGTGGGTGTTTTTCCTTCAAGTAATTGAGATCCGTGTATGTCAGCGTGTCTACGCTTTGCATAGTCTACTAGGGAGGGTTTTGCGGCTTAGGGCAAGGACCAGCCACGTGAGTAATAAGGGAACTTTATTCCGTTTCATGGCTGTGGGACCGCATCACCAGAAGAGGATAGAAATGTTGTCCTAGGTCGGGGATTATATTATGTCTGATTCCTTAGGGTAGACATGAAGACACAATTTTTATTGATGTCATGTTCACAGAACTATAAGCATATGTCTAATGGAGTTGGGGTGTAGGAACTTAGGGAACATGGTTTGGAGATTTCAGAAGGAGACAGCAGAAGCATCTGCTTTGATATAATTTTGTAATTAAGCTTTGAGAGCCACCTGCAAACTGAGGTTGCAGACGATTCTTTTTCTTTTTAGGATTGCTTTAAACCTCTCTCTGGACTTGCTGTTAAAGTTTACTAATTCATTGGTGCAGTGCCCAAAATCTGCTTGAATACTGCCCTTATCTGAGATTCTTCAGAATTTTGTTTTGACTTGTCATTGGCTGGGTCACCCAAGGTGCTTCGTTAGTCGAAGATAGTTTTCCATTTCGAAAAGTGCAACAGCCAATACGAGAAAGCCCCCAAGAGACAATGATAGATCGAGAGAAGAATTATCTGATCGCCATAAGGCAAATCGAAATCCTCATACTAATTATCAGATATCATCTGTCCTCGTGTGCTGAAGAATATGCTGACCAAGTAAGAGCAACTGATTTATTGCTCTGGTTCGGTTTACCAAATCACAAACACTAGCAGTCAGAGCCGTCTGGGAAAAGATTTAATCAACCCCATCTTCCAACTGCAAGAGAACACAAACAACGCCATACCTCCTTGGCGCAATAAACGTCAGAAATGACCAGCTACGGTGGGGATTCATTGTTCAAACGTCAAGTGACCTCCTTTCGATTCGAGATCTCACACAAGTTGAAGCTTCTCGCCGTGACACATGAAGGAAAGATGACCGACCACCGGCTATGAATTATGCATGACGCTTCCCATACCTACTTTCCCGTTGCGGTGGGTGTGCAGAGAAATCTGAGGGATTTGTTCTGCTTGCACCAACCCACCCGTAGCAGCCTGGTCCTTTGGTGTGGACCAACGAATGAGGATGCTGGGAAGAAAGCCATGTGAGCTTTTTCGAGTGTGCGGTTGAGTGGGCGAAGAGATTGCAAAAACAATCTGACCAAGGAAAGCTTCGACTTTGGGTTCACTTTTAATGGCATTGGGAAAGATGTCTCACGTGAAGCGCAGCTCTGGAATGTATTTGAAAGTGGTTTACAGTTAAAGGGGGATTTCACTTTTTTTTTCGTAAACCGAATGCTCTACACATTTGTCAGCAAAAAATCAAATTTTTTTTCTACGAAGGATTTAAAAACAAATGCTTCCGTTGCAAATATTTGAAATCGTTTCACTTCAATTAATTTCTGTTGGTTTGATTTTTTCTTAATTTTAATTTGATTCGATGAAAAAAGTTTATTAAACTAGTAGACCCAAAAGTTTCATTTCAATTTCCCAATCCCTTGAAATCCATTGAATTCAACATTTTCACATAACACGCATCAACAATCACGTTCTCTGTGAAGTTGACAAAAGTAATTCTACATTGAATTGCTTGCGCAAACTTCATCTGCCGTCTAACGAAAAAAAAACCCCCGTCACCAGGTTTACTCATTGTCAACCTTGAGCGCCACCCTGTCCTGTCCACCCACGGATAAGCTGTGTCACTCATATCTACAGCACCCTTTGGCTCGTTGATTTACAACCTTTTCCAAGGTGCTTACGACTGTTTCGTCTCGTCTTTTCTAGTTAGGGCTGTTTTCCTTAGCTTTGAAAGGCTTGATACGTAGCTTGAGTGGCATTCAACGTCAACACAAACTGGGAGAATCAATTAGCGAAATTTAAAAGGCTTTGAAGAGCAACAGATAAACAGATTCCTTCCATGCCGTGCTTTCTCTGGCTTTAATTGAAATAAATACCCGTGGGCGTGGATCGAGATGATTAGAGAAATTTGAGTTTGCAGTGTAAATAATCATTTCACGGTGATGATTTAGCTTTGTGTAGGACAAAGATCGCCTTAAAGCTTACAAGAAGCCTTCTGTAAATGGAAATTCAATTAATCATTCCATTCATCGAAGTGAAGACAGACGAGCTCTTGTAGAAAATGCTAACCCTGCTTGAAAGGGGTCCATTATTCCCCCAATGACCGAGACGAATCCATCACCCCTATGAAAAACTACTTCCACCCTGCTGGCCGTCAATCATAATTCCATCATCACTATGCGGAAAAACACAGAGAAGCGTAGCTAGATATGACAACTACTGCTAGGACACTCTCCGGAAAGAAAAGCATTCCACCAAGATTGATGGAATGGTTAAGATCCGTACCACACCACCGTAGTGCAAAAAGCGAGCAAATCGTAAAATTCCATCATCTGGCAGACCAGGGACATAGTTTTTTTTCTGGAATATTCACTATATTTGCAGCGCCATTGTTCGTCCACTTCGTTCGGTCTATGAGGGAGGAAATCCGTGCGGGCAATTCCAGGCTCTGATGTCCAATTTGTCTCATATCTGGACACCCTGGAGTGTCATCCTATGCCACTCTCCAACGAGACATTTACACAGGCCATGAAAGATGAAAAGTCTTCTCCGGCCAATGGATACTAGCACTAGGGTGGTTCAAATTACCGGTCAACCGATTTCAAATCAGGTCGTGATTGTTCACGCAAATTTCTTTTTCTTCCTTGATTTGTTTTCCGTACTGAGTACCAGGGTCCAACAAAGTCACTTTCAATCGAAAAACGTCAGCTGTCAATCATCACTTTCAATTGAAAGTCATTCTTCTCTTCGAGCAGATCCCCTTTAACATCAACCGAGCCACTTGCTGTCAGTTTTCATGCTTCTACCCATGACTCGTGTTCATTTCGTCTTTCATTTTCAAACATCAAAGCGAAGCGACTTTTGTTGATTGTTCACTCGGTTCATTTAAGCGCGTGCGCATAGAGCTGTGCAAGTGGATTTCAAATTTATCATTGTCCGGTGGTTGGTTTTGGCTTCCATTCGTTTCCATCTATTGCTGTCACTTTTACTCCGGTTTGAAATGAAAGGGACCGAAGGCGTATAAAATATGAGGATCGGGACCATGCACTGATCTATAGAAAATGAAAACATCAGCACACGCTTCACATTCCAATTAAATGGAATTTTTGGAATCGAGGTGACGTCTAAAGTTCGAAAATCGAAATGCGACAC
The DNA here is from genome assembly GCF_037179485.1 of Ochlerotatus camptorhynchus. Classification (NCBI taxonomy): domain Eukaryota; kingdom Metazoa; phylum Arthropoda; class Insecta; order Diptera; family Culicidae; genus Ochlerotatus; species Ochlerotatus camptorhynchus. Next base: position 943,240 of record NW_027040630.1, on the reverse strand, counting down.
TATGTTTAAATCTAAGATGGCGGCGTATTTAAAAACAAAAATGCGTAAAACTTTGCCTGTAGATTTGAAGACATACTTCAAATCTCCGCGTACATCGTACGGGTTAGGCAAAAGGTGTACGTTTGACTTTGTACTGTCGCATTAATGACCCTTCGCTCATTTTCAACTTCTATTCAACTTTCATACTACCGTACTCTAACGGAACTATCTACCTACCCTCTTCTAAGACCATTCTTTAGCTAATAAATTATCACACTAAAGGTTCGTGTTGGATAGCATTTCCAACCAACTCTGAAAATCGCAAACTTCGCGTATGAAGTAACATAAAAACACTTTGAATGGGAAATATGGTGACGTCTGGATGCCGGAAATCGATGACCGATACCTTTTTGAAATCCAAGCCTTTCCGATTTCAGGAAAAGTGGGAAATACTGACACTGACCCATCAATATGGGTATTTTTTGAGTGGGAGGGACGTCATAAGACCGATATGCCACACCATTTTCCAAATCCAATATGGCGTCTGATGCTTTTAAAAAAAAGTATTATTATTATTTATCTTTATTAGGGAGGCTTTCAGCCTGGGGCTGGTTCGCCTCCAATGTTAAAAAAAAGTAGGAAATACTGTCAAATATCCATTAAAATAGGTATTTTTGAATCGAGATGACAATCTATATTCAAAACCATTTTGAAATCCAAGATGGCGGCTTCCGATTTAACTGTCAAATACCCATCAATATGGATATTTTTGGAATCAGGGGGCGTGTAGAGGCCGGAAATCGATGATCAATGCCATTTTGAAAGTTTGAAGTTTGCAGCCAATTGGTTACCCATGCTGACTTCGGTTCTGATCACCTTCTAGTAAATTTTGAAATATCCCAAGAAATAATTTGTAATCCCAACAGCTCTACTTTAAATAACCATAGAGCTGATTGGGAGCAAAATCGAACATTTATGGAACATAACCTTGATCCATAACCAAATCTGATGTTAATTAGGCTCTTAAATCTCTGAATACTTCTATAGTTGAAGCACGAGTTGCCTCAGTACCAAAATGCGAGGTTAAATTCGCTTCAATTATAATAGACGATGATCTTCAGCTCTTGATCCATCTGAAAAATGTCCGTAGGCGGCAATATCAAAGAACACGCAATGCTGCCTTACATGGTTACTGATAGTCGCTTTATTTCTCTTATATTCGTTCATCGTGGGCGACGGTACTCGAAGCATCGGTATCTCAGCAAAACTCTTGAATGATGTGAGTGAGGAGTGTGAGTGCCGATGCACCACTCAAACCTTTGGGCTGCATGCTCTTCTTCTCTTCTTCGTTCGCATCGCTTCGTATGCTTTAGTCTTCATGACGATGCGAATGGTTTTTCGCATCAACGCAATGCTCATGCTTTGATCCTCACGAAGAATATTTGAATATGCTCTAATGATGTCGCACGAAGCGTATTGGCGCTGACAACGTCTTTCCGTCGGGAAGCTATTTTTTTCTCTGACGATGTTTCTCATAAATGTTAGTGTAAATGAAACAAAAACTATTCCCTTTTGTACAAAACCTCGTTCATGAACGATAATAGCAATGATGCTCTTCATGCAGAGGATCAATCCGGGTGTATTCTTCTTTGAGTGGCATCGCTCGCGAAGAACGATTGTTGGGATCGTATTGCTGGAAATTTGAGTGTGAGTGACCCATGCTCAATGGGTGCATGTGGTCACTCAGCGAATGAAGTGAAGGGAGGTGGGAGCAGTCTTCAAAACTGTCACTGTAGAAGTCACGAAATGACTGATCATAGTCACCCTTTTTTTTTTTTTTTTTACCACTCTCGAATCGGACGCTCACTCAATCAACGTACCTAGTTGCTTTTGACAGTCGACAATGAAAGTTGGTCACTCACCGCTCCACTCAATCAGTCGTGCTGTTTACACTCTTCTTCATAGTGAGTGTCATTTCAGCAGCAATTTTTCTATCAATCAGTATTGTTGACATTCGTTTACCTATCATGGATGATAATCGTGACATTCTTTTTTCTATAGTAGCCTCCGGTTCTAGCGCACAGTTTTTGTGGCCTTCCCACGAAGAAACTGAAGAAAAAGGTATATTTCATTGATTAATATCACCTGAAGGATTCTGCTTTATCAATGGTTGTTAGAAAAAGTTACCGTAAAACGGGCTGTCTTTAATCGCAGGGGAGACTTTGATCAGGAGGTCGTGCATATCCATTATCGAATCTATCATTGGATATTATACCTATCCTTATCCGGATACTTTTAAAAAGGATAATATCCGAGTGAAAATTATACGGATAGAAAAGTTTTGAAATTATCCGGATAGAAAAATCGTGGATAGGGATAAAATCCATTATTTTTCCATCCGGATAGTATTCTGAGTACTCCAAACAGCTTATGTTTAGAATAGGGATGTTTGATATCAAATATGTACCCATAAATATGGGTATTTTTGGAATCCGGGTGATGTAAAGAGTCTAGAAATTGATATCCGGCGCCATTTTGAAAACCAATATGGCGGTCATTTTATTAAAAGAAAAGTGGGCAATACGCTACAATATGGGTATTTTCGGAGCGGAGACGACGTTTTGATGCTGAAAATCAATGCCTGACGCCATTTTGGAATCTAATATGGCAGCTATTGGTCTCAAAAAGATTCAAACATCCTACAATATGGATATTTTCGGATAAGAGACTACGTGTATCTCAATTTTAGATGCTCAAAACATCTCACACTAGCGAATTAATCTTCGAAACATCTTCTTGCATTTCTCGCATCTACTTGCATCGAGCATCATCTTTTTGCAGGAAATCTTCAGAATCGTCATCAATCTTCTTTCTATCTACTCAGCGTGCGAGCAGCTAGCCACAGCACAACACAATCTTTCCTGCAGCGTAGATAGAGTCGTCCCCCTCGGTGTAGAGGCTGAAAATCGATGTCCAATTGAAGTCCATTGGTTTATAAAAACCTGTGAAATACCCTACAATATGGGTATTATCGGAATGGGGACGACACGTGAAGGCCGAAAATCTATGTTCGACGCCATTCTGGAATGCAAGATGTTGGTCACTTGTTTTAGAAAAAGTGTAAAATATGATACGATATGGTCGCCACCCTGGATTCCAAATAGGCCGTAACCGTTCCAAAAATACCCATATTTTAGGGTATTTTCCACTTTTTCTGATCCCAATGGCAGCCACATTAGATTCCAAAATGGCGTCGTGACATCAATTTTCGGCATCTACCGGTCCTTCCCATTACGAACATACCCATATTGATGGGTATTCGCCACTTTTGTTAACCCAATGGACACCATATTGGATTTCGAAATGGCATCGAACATCAATTTTTGGCATCTACACGTCGTCCCCTTTCCAAAAATCACCGATTTCTCGCAAATAAAAGCTTGATCTCGCAAGGAGACAATATCAAATGATACAGGAATCGTTCCTCTACCTGATTGTGGTGTATGCTTTCGAAGTTGAGATTCTATTTGCGAGAAATCGGTGATTGGCGTGTTTTGTTACAAAAGTAAATACAATGGTGAGATTCGTTTAATTATGCTTTGGTCTTTTCCTTTGGCTACGTACGCTCTCGTGACAATCGTGAGATTTTGCAACTCTGGGTGGGAGAAACAAAATAACACGAATTGCTTCGTCAATATAAGCTATCACACACGAAGAATGAACTGCACACACATTGCTGCTGTTCTTCTACCGCGATGGGAAAATAATCCGATCATCGCTTCAGTGCGATAATCAGTAACTCGGCAAATGGTTCACAGCCTAAGAGGAAGAGGAGACTATTGCCTTCTTACTCTTTTATTTCTATCTCTATCTCTATCTATCTCTATCTCTATCTTACGCACTTCAAATCGACCAATCACGAGCTGGTTCGCGTTTGACAGAAAAGTGGTTTGTTTTCGCCACCGTATTGTCTCCTCTTCTCTTACCCTGTACCAAAACATCATGCTCTGTTCGAATGAAACCTCAGACCATTCGAATAGAAACATCAAAATTGCTTTTTCGAATGATAGCTGCAACCGGACGACGATTGTTTTGTAATCAGATGATGCTCCTCTCGAATACAGGATGAACATTGATACGAGAAGCGAATGGACCTCAGTTGAAATACGTAATGCTCTCTGTAGAATGATTGTCATCCCAAATTAAAATGCATATTGTACTGATTCAGCCCCATAATGCAAATCCTCCAAAACGATGATGTAAAGCGTAGGAACCGAAGATTGTTCCTTTCGTGGTGGAGGAAGTTTCCTCTACCAACAAAAGATTTTGGTATCCATGATGGAATGGCTGTTCCTGGCTATTCAACATGGAAATATAAACAAGCGAACTATCAACCCAATTTTAAGCATTTGCAAGGCATCTGATATCCTCTAAGCACTGTATGTTGTACAGCCAATTTTCAATTAATTATCATCCTTTATTTAGAGGACAGTCATATGGATGGTCGTCAGCTGATGACGAATTCAACCATAAGGCAATCATCCAAAATTCGGAAGCATATTGCTAAAGGGCTCGACCAATGCAATAATCATTCGAAGTATTGCGGATGTTTTCCTTCAGTGTAGATCAATAACAGTGTTTGACAGAAGCTTTCATACAAGGTGTGTATAAAACTTAGTAGAGGTGGGAATATTGTTCGCTGCTCTGACTATGTTTTAAAATCAGTGTCAACTTCAACTGCTAATTTCTAGTGAGTAAAAGCTCATACACATTTTATTTAAATGAACAGATAATGTGTTCGAGAAAATTTGAACATACTGAGAGGTAAGCACATATCATCTGTAGTAATGTATAATCAAACATTCAATGTTGTGTATCAGGGAACGCTTGCGCAAATAGACTAGGGTGGGAAACGGATTCGAAACGCAAATGTCATTAGCCAAATACATCCGTAGACCATAGGTCCACCGTTGTATAATTGGCAATGCACCCGTGTACTGAATGGGAATTGTGGGTTCGAATCCCACCGGTGCCCGTAGATTTTTTCGCAAAATTATCTCACACACACGTCTCTTACCGATGATCCTCGCCGATTTTGAAATCAACTTTCGACCCAACCATTCCTATCAACCAACGGCTTGAATTTCTGGCCATCCAAGCTAGGTTTGGCGATACCAACACGTGCATCGTCGTGGTATACAACCCCTCTGGTTGCAACGCACTTTTTGCCCAACAATATGAAAAGCTTCTACTCGATCTGCTGGAACACCATTTTGACAGGATCTTCCTGGTTGGTGACTACAATATCAACGTCGCCGCGAGTCAACCCACTGCGAACCTACTTGCTTTGAGACGGATTCACATCACCTTCAATCTTACGGTGCTACCCACGTCGGCCACCCGGATCACTGAACACAGCTCTACTACCATTGATCTAATGGTAACCGATCACCCACTGTTCATCAAAAAATCCAAAGCTGTAAACGCGAACTCCATTTCCGATCACGAAGCTGTGTATCTGATCGCTGACGTGCGCATACCTGAAGCTCCACCTCGTCGTATGAAAGTACGGAATCTCGGTAGGATAGATCCCCTACGGCTGCAAGCTGATTTCCAGGCAAAGGACCTACAGCACATCTACCAAGAAGAAGACATCGACATCAAAACACAACTTCTCACTAGCGAACTTTATTCGCTTTTGAACCAGCATGCTCCGGAGCGGATAATTAGTGTTCGTGACAAACGCAGGCCATGGATAACGAACGAAATCCAAGCTGCAATCACCTTACGGGACCTAGCCTATTCTCTCTATGTGCGAAATCCGAATCGTGTCAGAGGAGATGCTCAATGGCGAGACTACATCTCCAAAAAAAGTAATTGGTGCTGCTAAGAAAAGATATGCTGATTCGCAGTTTGGCATGGATCTTCCTGCTAAGCAGCTGTGGTGCAACCTGAGGAGAGAGGGCATACATAACAATGCAAAGAAGAATGCGGCCATGGAGGAATTTGATGCTGACCGACTAAATCAGTTCTTTGCTGAAGGCCATCACATGTTACAGCATAGGGCTGTACCTCCGCAAGCGAACGCAGAATCCGATCGACCACCCGCAAATGTGGCCGACGGCCACTTCCAGTTCAGGCGCACTAACGTCAACGAAGTCACCAGGAAAATTTACGAGATTATGACCAATGCGAAAGGGACGAATGAAATCCCCATCTCATTCATCAAGCTGCTCTGCCCGTTTATCCTCCCCCTCCTGACTCACCTGTTCAATGCGATTATCGATGCTCAAATTTTCCCCTCCGTCTGGAAAAAGGCCATCGTTACCCCGATATCGAAATCATCGAACCCTACTTCACCGAAGGATTTCAGGCCCATTAGTGTCCTACCTGCGGTGTCTAAGGTGCTGGAGAAGATTCTACTGTCGCAAATAATGGATCATCTCGATGTATCCACACCCGCTCTTCTTGCCAAACACCAGTCAGGATACAAAACCACAGTACCACGACTGCTCTAGTCAAGGTTGCTCACGATATCCTCAACAACTTTGACGATAACAGGTGCACAGTAATGGTTCTTGTCGACTTTTCGTTGACATTCAACTACTTGAAACGAAGCTGAGGAGGGAATTCGGGTTTTCAAACTCCGCGTGTAATTTGATTTCATCTTTCCTGGCACAGCAAAGCCAGGTTGTAGACCTGGGTGGTACTCCCTCGAATCCCCGGAATCTCACCGACGGTACGCCACAAGGATCCTGCCTGAGCGCCCTGCTGTTTAGCCTATACATCAACAGCCTGCCTGGTGTGCTAAAATGCGAGTATCACCTCTATGCGGACGACCTCCAAATCTACATATCAGGCCCCGCAAGCGAAATTAACAGGCTCGTCGAAGCAATCTACCAGGATCTCCTTGCTATCGAACGTTGGGCCACTGAGAATCGTCTGTTTCCCAACCCAAAGAAAGCGCAAGCTATAGTATTTTGTAGAGATGGGGAGATAATCCCTCAAAATGACATCCGCTTCTGTGATGAAACCGTTACTTTATCGAACAAAGCTACCAACCTTGGTCTCATTATGGACTCTAACCTAAAATGGACGGACCAGATAAACGAAGTCACCAAAAAGTAGAAGGGTCTGTGTCTAGGGGTACGAACGGAAGCTTGACGTAGGACCGCTAGTGGACGGAATAAATGTGAAGAACATTTAGTTCTTTTAATTGATCAATTATCTATTATCTCAACTCTTTCCGTTTTTGAATTGTAGGCGTACCAAATTTGTAGTAATCTTTTTCAAAGAGAAAGTTGATTCAGAGAATCAATCAAAATCACTTGCACCCCGCTTCCAAGTTTGGTTACAAGATTACAACTCTGGAGAGCATTTTGTGTGGTCGTTGGGGGCTTGTGGTTCTGAATATGGACAAACAAGCACAGATATATTCCAACTCTTTACTGATGTAAGCTTGATGGTCCTGAAAAGGGCCGTTTTATTGAAGAGGACATCCATGGCCACTTACGCTTGGCGTGTTTAGTGTAGGTGACAGCATCACGAACCTCATTTTCCAGGAACACCTTCAGCACACCTCGTAGATCAGACCGGAGATATGTTTGACACCACCACGGCGAGCCAGACGACCGATGGCGGTTATCTCGAAGAACTTTGCGATGATGCTTGGCGTCTCCTTTACCAGACCTTTTCCTTTGCCACGACTAGTCAATTGTTGCTTGTTAGGTGTGAAGGAGTGGACTAGCCACCACCTTCCTACTGCTGCTATTGCTGTTCACCATGCCGTCCGAAGCGAAAATGAGCTAATGCCATACAGCAGCGCTCTTTTATATCTTTTCAGGTTAAAGCAGAATGATGTGCAACCAAGTGGTATAAAAACTACAAAGACTCCTCCCATTATGAGTAGTTTGCTATCAAGTAGCACTGGCTCTTTTCCTTTTGCATACACGGCGAATGAGAACGACCCAAATTTGAGTTTAGTTCACTCATAATCGCCAAAAGTGCAGAAACTCAGCGATGAGTAAATTTGTCTCATGGTTTCCTGTGGAAAACCTAAAAAATCTGCCAGAAAATGAGGAAATTGACGAAAATTTTATTCAGTCTCGGAGTAGTACCAATAGACTGAGTAAATCCAATATTTACTTTTCTCAAATTCGGCAATTTTTCCCTGGAAAATCCTGGAAAAACCTGGAAAAACATGAGGCAAATTTACTCATCGCTGAGTTCCTGCACTTTATGTCTTATTCCTGAGATAACTAAACTCAAATTTGGGTCGTTCTAATTCACCGTGATATCACCTTGAAAGATATCGGCGCCGGTGGTTAGCGTTATTACCTCTCACCCCAGCAGGCCTGGGTCCAGTCTCAGTCGGCACCACCGGCATGTTCTAAGGCATAACATCTCTGATCACGATCCGTTTTGTTGCCAAAGTTGGTGATGATTTAACCTCCGAAACCAAACAGAGTGCGTCTCTGTCACTTCAAAACGTAGATGACATCCATGACCGCTTACGCTTGGCGTGTTTAGTGTAGGTGACAGCATCACGGATCTCATTTTTCAGGAACACCTTCAGCACACCTCGTAAATCAGACCGGAGATACGTCAGACACCGCCACGGCGAGCCAGTCAACGGATCTTGAAGAATTTGCGTTTGGTTCTGAATATGGCGATGAGTGTGCAAAATATTACGCAATTCCATTCTCCCTATTCGCGCTCACCCGAGGATCGGAGGCGAATGCCACTTCGACTTGTTTCGTCTACTTACTACTCTCTGACGACAGTGTTGGGGAAGCAGCATATGCATGTAAGTAATTGGTGGATTTGTTAGTTAATTCGACGCTTTTGGACTATGCTGGACATTTACCAGTTTTTCAATAGTTTCTTGTAGAAAATCAACATTTGGAAGCATTGTTATTGATGCGTAGCCATATTTCTGATCAATTGGTGATAAAATGATTGAAATTGGACCAGGGGTAGCTAAGTTATTAACGTTCAAAATCTTTCTTAATTTGTTACATGTTCCATTTTCGGTTTTCACAAAGTGTACCCCCAGATAGAAATCAAAGACGTAGTCCTACGTCAAAAGATTCAAAATATGGAAGCTTCAGGTGATGATGAAATTGTCTATATCCTCATCAAAAAAATGTGTAAAAATGCTACCCTGATGAACTCCTGCTCTAACAGGTAGTCGAACAGATTTGAAATTTCAATAATTTACCTGCAGAGTGCTGTCAGTTAAATAATGTTGAACTTATTTCATAATATAGAGTGGGAAATTAAACTTCTTCAATTTAGCAATCAAACCTTCATGCCAAACACTGTCGAATGCTCTTTCTATGTCTAGAAGAGCAACCCCAGTTGAGCAGCGTTCAGATTGGTTCGAAGGCATTAAATTAGTAATTCAATTGTTCAAAACCAACACCTACACACCAGTTCGGATACATTTCACCATAATCCTTTCCTCAGTCCTCCACCCGCACCCACGCATCTCAATTACTTCTAATGATATTTCCCATGCTCGACCTATCCGAAATTACTCGCCGTATCCAACCGTGCAGAACACCGTCAGCTACGACGGCAAAGATACTTATCTCGATAATTATTATCAATTTGGCAGCACCTTTTGGCAATGACACAGCCTCCCCCTCCCCACCAACCATTCAAAGCCCAGTTGTTTCACTGCCCGTGAAGTAATTACGTGTCATCGTCAGATTATGGCCGAATTTATCGCCATTTTTCCGCCTTTGGTAACTCCGGAATGCCACTTGGGCGGTGTATGTACACGTGTTGCCACTGAAACCAGATCGATGCTAATTCTCGGAGGATGTTGTTTTTTTGTTTTTTGCGTGTTATTTGGAGCACAGTTCCGAGAAATGAACGCAATCTGGTCGTTTCAACATTATCCGATAGCATGTTTTCGACAGCTTTTCAATTACTTCATCACGGCGAAGACGGCGGGAGATTGACATTGCTTTGGGTTTAGCAACTTTCCTTAGGAGATAATCATTGAAAACTTTGCAGTGATGGGATGGAATCTCATATTGATGAGCAATTACCTTTTCTTCCGTAATATATATATATATCTATTGAAAAGCTGTCATGCTCATCATTTCCATGCAGATCGGTTTTCCGAGCTGGGGAGAACCACTAACGAGCCATTGTTGTCATGTCGTCAGCTCCATCACTATCATCGCAGTTTGATGAATGAACGAACAAATGTATGAGTCATGGGCTCTGAAACCGGAAACATCAAGCTCAAGCCTCAAAGAACTTTCTCTATGTGCGGTCTGTCTGTCTGCCAAAGCCCTTCGTCAAAATGTGAGGATTAATTTACCCACTTCGGCAGAAGAGTTCACTTGTTTGTTCCAATAATATAGGGTAGCATGGTGCAAAACGCATCTTTTGAGCAAAATCGTTGATTACTTGCGATCAAATCAAATCAAGGAGAAAGTACTTATGGTTCATTGTAATGTTTTTTACGAATATCGAGTGATTTCGAACTCCAAAATGATGATTTTCAATTCGAGAATTATTAACAACTGCTTCCAGATCAAAACAGGCACAACCCGGAAAAAGCATCTGAGTAAAAGTTATCGTTATTCTTCTACAAGTGGGCATTTTACTTCAGGGCTGCATTATGGGCTGTTATCCCCTACGTTGGGTGAGACTGAGGAGGACGTACGCCTCCACTGTGTCTTCCGGAGGAAGAGGAAGAGGAAGTTTGAACCCTATACAGCGTTGCCAAGGGGATGACGAAGGATGGATGAGAGTGGCAACGAGGGTGCAAATTTGTCAATGAGTTTGTCTTGTGGTGGAGAACCCAACACACTCACACTCTCAACCGACTCAACCGATGGTAGATGTAAGATCTGACTCCCTCGCAGCAGATCCTATGTCGATGATTAATTGACTGGCTTGACTAATTTCGACTAATTAGTTCCGCTTCCCTGACTTGTCTCGAGGCACTGCTGAGGCAAAGGCGACTAGAATCCGCCTGTCAAGGATCAACAGGGTGAGTGCATAATTTGAATGTAGGGCACATTTTTCAGCACGAAAAACATTTCAGTGCCGTCATTTGGCTAAACAACAATGCGATGCCAACCCGCAGCGGGGTGCTTTATTCTAATTTTAGAAATCACATAATGAGCGGACCTACACAAAGCATCATCGTTTATTGGCCATTTGTACCCCATGTTGCTTCAAGTTTCGATGGGATGAAAATCATTTTGTAGAATAAAGATGAAGTCATTGCCATCCTGGGCGTAAGCTTGCCGTTTCCCTCGTCATGGTCATGGTCATGGTCTGTTGATTATTTTCCATTATGGTAGGTTTTATTGCTTCAACTCAGTAATTGAACTTTATTGCGTTGTTTTGCAGTTTCATTCAGCTTGAGTAGAGTTGATTTGAAATGTTTGAATTTGTTGTTTACTCTTACTTTTCTTTTGTTTTACTCTTTATTTGTTCCAAATTAAAATTAAATTACCTCTCATTTTAATCTAGGTGCTTCAGCTACTAGAGTAACTTACCAACCATAATTACTATGATATATATCTCTAAGTGTTTCTACATTGTTCCTGCCTTGGCAATTCAGTAACAGTTTTTCTAAACCTGCATGTCAGTTTTGTGGGATTCATCGGTGGACACCCAACAGGTAGTGAAGTGGACAGGCCAAAACCGATAACGGACGGAATTAAGCCCGGGGAACCAGCGATAACGACGAAATAAAAGAACACTCGTACTGACTACTAGAAACGTGTTTAATTACCGGAATGTTTACATAGAATCAGTGTTGGAAAAGTTCGCGATATTTCACGAAGTTCACCAAGGGAAAAGTTCGCGAGTCATAATGAGTTTTCGCGAACTTTTCCATCACTGCATAGAATGAAAAGAAATTTACTTTCACTTTGTTATTGCAGTCTTCTCTCTTATGGTGCATGAAACTGATTGCAGTGTAGTGACGCCGGGTAGAGATGTTGCTCCTACTTGTACACGCTCAACACTCCTCCTCAATATTTTTCTCTGCTTCCGGTCCAGCTCGCAACTTCCGTCAACCCCATGGCTTCCGCAAACTTCCTCTGCTTCACAAGTCCCAACGGCTTCGTGAGAATGTCGGCCGTCATGTTCTCCGAAGGGCAGAATAGCAGTTTAACTACACCTTTCTCGCACATATCCTTCGTGGAGAACATCCGGGTGTCAATGTGTTTCGACCTGCGCGAAACACGCTCCATCTCGACGAACTCGATACAACTCCTGTTATCTTCGAACAACACGGTAGGACAGCACTGTTTTGCTCCTATCTCCTCCAAAATCCGCCGCAGCCAAACAAGATCTTTGCACGCTTCGGACACTGCGACATATTCCGCCTCCATACTGGAAAGCGAAACACTAGTCTGCTTTCGACTGGCCCAACTGATAGATGCTTCACCGAGTAAGAACAGGTATCCCGTATTAGACTTACGGTCGCTCGTATCCCCGCTCCAATCAGCGTCACAGTTGTTTACCGCGTTCTGCATACAGCCGCAACTTGCTGCTACTGGTTTTCACGAGATACTTTACTGCACGCTTTAATTCACCCTAATCTACCTCTGTCGGCTGGCTGATCTTCCTGCACAATAGCGATACACTTGCTGCTACATCAGGACGTGTACTAACTGCAACGTAGAGAAGTGCTCCTGCAAGACTTCGATAACGGTCATTATCTGGCAGCTCTTTACTTCCTTCCCGGCTCCTGTAATAGCTAACGTCGATCGGCACGCTCGAACCTTTGGCGTGTTGGAGGCCGAATCGTGATGCCACCTTCATAATATATCTTTCTTGATCCAAACAGTAGAAGCCGTTCTTGTCCTTCGTAACTCGGATGCCCAGAAAGTAACCAATCTCTCCCAATGACGACAGGGTAATCTTCTTTCGCAGCTCGTTCTCAACAGCGGATACACCCTGTTCGGTCATTCCGGCAACTATCATGTCATCGACATGCAGCATCAGGTAGACGAAACCTCCTCTTGGTGAACGTTGCTGAACCAAAGACCAGGTCTCATTCCGCATCAACGAATCATATTCTTTAGCCATTGCGACCTTCCACAAATCCTGCTCGGAGCTGTTCACTGCCTCTTCGTAGGTTTCGGGTTCTCCTTAAACAACTATGGCTGCATCCACCTCATAGTCGTCAAATCGCTTCGGAAGCACTTCACGCGTGCTTCGCTTCGGAGTCGCCGGTTGTCCACCGACTGCCCCTTCGTCTTCGACTCCTTCTGAAATCCTGGCTCTTCTCCTTCAGTTGGTTCCTCTTGCTTCTGCTGATCTTTGCTTTCCATATCGAGCTCCACAAAACGTTCGCTGCAGTCTGAGACCGAATCGCGCCGAACTAGTGACCCATCTCCCAACTCGATGAATCTAGCATCCCTGCTGATTGTTATTGAGTCATCCTCCGGGTCCAGGAATCTAAACGCCTTCCTATCATCACAGTAGCCAACGAACAACAACTTACGGGCCTTGCTGTCAAGCTTGCTCCGTTTTACGTCCGGGACGTGGACATACGCTGGGCTTCCGAATACTCGCAGATTCTTCATCGAAGGCTTTCTGCCGAACCACTTCTCAAATGGCGTCAACTCGACAGATCGTGAAGGCAACCGATTGTGGAGATATCCAGCGGTCATGATTGCCTTGCCCCAGTATTTCTTGGTTAGCCCTGCGTCCAACATCATGCACGTTGCCATCTCCTGTAGGGATCGGTTTTTACGTTCCGCCACGCCGTTTTGTTGTGGGAAATACGCGGTGGTGAACTGGGTCTGGATGCCCTCTCGCTTATAGAAATCCTTCAACTCTTTATTAGCGTATTCACCCCCACCATCAGACCGTATTGCACCGGGCGCTCGACCAAACCGCGTTTTCACGTGCGCTACATAGCGTTTGATACAGCCCGCAGCGTCTGATTTCTGTCTTAGCAAGCAGACCACAGTATAACGACTGGCGTCGTCAATGAGTACCTGCACCCTCCCGGCGTGACGTTCGTCATCGGACCACAGACGTCCGTATGGATCACATCAAGAATATGTTCAGCAGGGTTCTGTGCTTGCTTAGAAAATGGTAATCTAGAAAATGTACCTGCTAGGCAATGCTCGCATACATGCCTAATTGTGATTCGTCTACTTTACGCATGTGGCCTAATGCGAGGTATTCATCCATGAAAGCTGTATACTGTTGCCGTAGACTGGCATCCTTTGCCAGCCTTCGTTCCGTGCCTTGGAGACGTCGAAAGGCTATGTCCCTTGACTCGCCCAGCCGTTGAAATTCGTCTCCATCGTTTGTTCTGGTGAATAGGCCCGTGACTCGACCTCCTCGCAGGACCAAAATCGAGCCACCATCTCTTCCAGATCATTCGAAGCCGACGCGTTACAAGTGATCGGCTGTCGACCAGCTAATGGAGTTCCTCCGCAGGCTACCCATCCGAACACCGATTCGGTCAATATTGGCAACTGTTTGCCCAGTGATAACTGACGACCCGTCTCGAAAAATTCAAAGAACGCCTCAATGCCAAGCACTAAATCTACATTTCTCGATACAAAGAATGTCGGATCTGCCAATTCAATGCCTTGTGGAATTTTCCATCCCGTAGTATCGATGGAAATCGTGGGTAGTTTTGCGGTCACCTTTCGTAATACCAGAAAATTGAGTTCTCGAGAGAAGCCTAAGCCATATGTTGTGTCCTGAACCGTCTCACCTTCAATAGCAGTTGATTTTCAGGAGTCCAACACAGAAGCATGCAGCAGCAGGAACGATCATTTGTCCGTCAATCAGCCGAAAGGAAATTAACGGCGAGTGTGTGCACTTGTCCTTCCGAATCTCCCTTGATAGTTGGAATTCTTCACTTGATTCCAGAAAACTCACTCACGTAATCACAATATCAAAACGCATGATTTATTATAAACACAAACTAACGGACACTACATTTATTAATCGACTTAACTAACTAGACTACACAAAGGAATACAAATATGCGGTTTACCGCGACCGTATGACCGTAACCAGTGGTCCGTCCGATGACCTGTTCGCAACCGTGCATTCTAAAACCTTCACATAAATTCTCCTCCTGAATGCGTTCCAGCACAGCCGGATCCCGATGGCCGAACCGGCGATGACAAGTATGCTGGCAGTCCGACAGATGCCGAGCTTCCTTGCTCAGCCGCGCGTCCTCCGCCGTCTTCAGGATGTACAAATTTCCACACAACTCAGCAGTAGCAAGCAATTTTCTTTCTTCGTTCACGACACTACACCGCGATGCTTCGAAATTCACGCTCAATCCCTTTTGGGTTATCTTTCGCACTGAAAGTAGGCCATCTTCCAAGGTCGGAATGTAAAGTACCTCTTTGAAAAGAATGTCCACTACTTTTCCTTCACCGTCAATACACTTCACCGACACCAGCTGACGTGGTTACGGAACCATCAGCGAGAATCACTTTGATTTTAACACTTTCATCCAGCTGGCTGAAGAAGTCCTTGTCGCTAGTCATATGACTAGAACACTGTCGACACACCAGCAGCCTCTGCGCCGATTGCCTCCTGCACCGAAGCAAACCGGAACGTCCTTCTCCACTGCCTTCTTGGCCTTGCTTCCGGAAAGTTTCACTTTATCAGCATCGTTCTTCTGTTGCGATTTCAACAAACGGCAGTCGCGCCGGAAATGCCCGGGTTTCTGGCAATGGTAGCAGACCTTGTCCCGAGGCTTTTTCTTACTCCACGTTTTCATGGCTTTCTCCGAAATGTCACCTGAACGCTTCACGCGGCGCTGATGCTCGTCGAATAACTTTTGTTTCACGAGCTCCAGCGTCTGGTCTGCATCGGGCCGACTTTCCAATGCAGTAATCAGGCCCCCGTACGATTCAGGTAGACTGCGATAAAGCGGTCAAAAAGCTCTTCGAGATCGTAGAGATGATTCTCGATGTCTCCTCCCTCAGCCATGTTGAGGCTGCAAATTCGGCGTAGCAATACCACCCGCGACGTCATTGTTGCCTTTTCGTGGAAATCCCGTAGAACTTTCCACACCTCTGCTGCTGTAACCGCATCGCGAACCAAATTCAGCTGACTATCTTCAACGTACAGAACGATAGTAGCTAGCACTTTCTGGTCCGATTTCGTCCAGGCAGCGGTCACCGGCTCAGGCTTTCCATCTGACACAACCGACCACAAATCTTCGCGCCTCAGGAGCATCCTCATGTGCTTCTTCCAGACATTATAGTTCTGGTTATTCAACCGTGTGAACAAATATTTATCACTTTGTTATTGCAGTCTTCTCCCTTAAGCTGGGTTTAGACAGAGCAAGTCAATTGATCAAGTCAGTTGAATTCAACTGACTTGAATGCGAATTGAACGTGAAACCATGACTTGATTAACTCACTTGAATTGAAAAAAGTTGAACCAGGCTCTACTTTGCAAGCCAATTGAATTCAACTGAGTTGATCATTTGACTTGTCTTGTTGAAACCCAGCTTTATGGTGAATGAAACTGATTGCAGCGTAGTGACGACGAGTAAAAATGTTGCTCCTACTTGTACACGCTCAACAAGTTTAACAATTGACATCTTAAAACTTTAAATAAACTAAAACTAAATCTTATCTAAGTTTAGAGGGAATTAATCGTTGCAATTGAGGATTTCAACGATTTTTGCCCGAAATTATTAATTATTTTGATGGACATTTGTTCTAAAGTCTCATCATTCAAAATTCTATGTACCTCGGTAGTACTGTAACAGAGAGGCAAAATGGTTACGTAGGACTACGCGGTCTTATATAATAAATCTTATTTGTTAACTGCAGCAGGAGGTTGTGTTTTGTGTAGGAATAGGAATTTGAGCGGGGTTCTGTCTGTTTATACTCTTTAGTATGACGCGCTTGACATAGAGGGCACACAGCGACTCACAAAGAGCTACTGATTCCGATCAATAGTGGTGCGGCTTCTTTCTCCTTATATAGATGCTCATGTGGGCTCCAGCTCGCTGTTTGCAGACAGCCTTTCGTTGTGTACTGGAGAACAATGTTCAACGCCGCGTGCCAAAAGCACTGCTGCTGCTGCTGATGCCAACGACCGGACACCACCACACGCGGTGATTGGAACTGAATCCGATCAACGGTTGACGCCAGCCCTGACAGCTAGCTGCTTGCGGGGAGCTTTTCGTTGTATACTGGAGAACACCACCACTCACCACGCGGTGATTGAATAAACACCGTTTGGTGAGACCGGATGGATTTCAACTTTGTAATCTGTGTTGGGGAAATCGCTTTTCGCAGGCAAACAGTGATAATTTTAACTACCATAGCAACAGTTGTACAATCGTGCAATTTTCAATACAGACATTTTCAAAAAATGATAAAGTCTTAATTCTAGCAGATGTGTAAGAATATTTCTGATCAATTGGTGATAAAATTATTGAAATTGGTCCAGGGGCAGCTGAGTTATTAACGTTCAAAATCTTTCATAATTTTGTTACATGTTCCATTTTTGGTTTTCACAAATTGCACCCCCATATAGATTTCATAGACGTAGTTCTACGTCAAAACATGTGCAATCGCTGTTATATCAAGAGCCCACGATCACGTTATACACAACCGAACATGTTCCGGATACACCTTGGGTAGTTTCCAGTTTCTATCGAGGATCAAAACCCATCATACGACCCATGAATTCAATACATAAGAAGGGTAAGATCTCGCCATATGTGGATAAATTCTGGTTTTGGTATCAAGACTGATTAACACCACAAACCGATTCGACGCCAAAACAAGCGTGGCATCAAAGTAGGCTTTGAATATCTGCAACAAAATTGTCAAACAAATTTTGACAATACAATTGTCCCCTTCCTTTAGCCAATTTGGCTAAAACTGTTTCATAATCTTGAAGTTAGTCGAAGGAAATCCATGTTGGTAATTTTAAAGGAATTTTGTTCACGTTTTACAAGAAGTCGCCCACTGTGCGATGGTCCCTACTTTATAAAGTTAGGGGAAGATGGATGCATAGTGCTCCCGAACGTGTGACACCAACCAACTTCCTTGGAAAACACTTCTAAAATATTCCACAACTAACATAAAAAATAGTTGTCACCTTGGATCCATTCACTTCACCATTTTCTCATTCTTCATGTGCATTTGTTCTCTATAAAACAGCATCTCTTCAATGAAATACAAAAAATGTATAAAAACAAAATTGCATCGAGCGCGCTTAGCTCGATTCGTCACGTACTTTAAGATACCATTCCGAACAAAGAACCTTTCAAGAATTGCCGAACAACAAATGTATTCTCACCTAAAGCATTCAACCGGTCATGGCGCCACCGAGCGAAGGAGACTCGTGTGCTTACCCCTACATATGTATATGAGCTCCGCTGCCGCTCATCGCAAGTCGGTCCCAATTGCGTTTTTGACAAAACGGAGTTTTCCTATGGAAATAGTAGCTAATCACCTATATTTTCATAATCCTGGATAAACTCAACAACTTTGTTCTGGAAAAGTTTGGAAAAACCGATAAACAGGTTGTCCCATCGCATAAGAAGCAATGTTACTAAGCAAACTTAAAAAAGCGTTTTTCTCGGCTTGCTGATTTGTGCTATGGGACGGACTTGCCATGAGCGGCAGTCCAACGGTAGCTAAGTCCGGAAACTACCTCCTCTCAAGTGTTCGTTGTTGTTGTTGTTGTTCCATCAGGATCTGGGATACGATTCGAAATCGAGACCCGGCGCAGAGTGGCATTACAGCAACATAAGTTTACACTTCAACGGAATTCAAGTCCAACCCCGAGAAACCCATTGCCTCGGTTTGAACCACCGGGGCTTATCTGTCTGACTGCAGGGTTTGTCTGTGTTTGGGTGCTCCAGTTTGTCGATTCGATTGAGGTTTTGTCCCGTTCGTCGTTGAGTGGGCGTATGCTTCCAAGACAGCTTCAGAAATCCATCCAGGCCAGTAAAGACACAATGTGGATTGTGCTGCCGGGTGTAGCCAATTTAAACGGAATTCGATTGGAAATTTCTGTTTGTCGAGTGGGTTTTCGTTCGGTGGAACAGTTGGATAAGATTTTCCGACAAATATTTGTGTATCCATTCAAGGAATAAGAGTTACTTTCAGGATTTTTTCTATTATAAATTGTTCAATATAGATACGGTAAAGTTTGCAATTGATGGGAAAGGTTGGGTTAGATCAATTATGGTCTTCCTGATCAGTATTTATTGGACATATTTCTATAAGAAAATTGTAAATTGGTTAATCTCTACATTTGGTCAAATTAAGCCTCTTGAATAAACATCACTGTTACTGTTAACCAGTGAGTGGCAATGATAAGAGGGAAATGGATTAGTATGTTTTAACACTCTGTCCTTCAGAACGTACTGGGCAAGCACCCTATTTTGAACAGCAATAACACACTATTATACCCTCTAACACATTTCTACCAGCGATGATTACTAGAGACGCTCAAGCAATTATGGTCTATAACTTTGTTCAGAAAAAGTTTGGAAACACAGCCAAATTGGTTGTCTCATCACATAAGAAGCAATGCTACGAATCAAGCCTAAAATACGATTTTCTCGGTTTGCTGATTTTCCCCATGGGACGGACATGCGAAGAGCGGCAGTATAGTTCATTTTACGCTATGACAGCAGCCATTTTGCCAGACATAACTGATAATATTGTTGTTAATTTTTTAAGCGGGTAGGTAAAAATTCATGAATGAATTGAAAAATCAGTTCATCAGGAACGTCTCGTGGAATGATATTTTTCCCCAAAACCTATGAAAAGAATCATATTTTATTTAATTAGCAAAACATTGCATCACATCCTACAGTGCATTTTAGCAATTCGTAGCTTGTAGCAAATATCAAAATTTCAATCAATTCATACATGACGAATATAAACATTCGGGTTAGCTATAAATGTTATGTACTCACTGGCTGTATTGTATTTCTTAACATGAGATGCTTTTCGAAGTATGAATATAAAATAACTCAACTGTTGGGCAGTTTTGTTTTGTCGTGTCCTTTTAAGGAAACTACACGGTAAGAAAAAAGTACCCAAAAGTAAGTTCTTTTCACTCATCTCGGCACTATAGTGCAGGAACCCAACAGTAGGTAAAGCGGGTCAAAGTAGTTTTCATTTACTTGTGTGCAATTCGAATGGAATTTTCCACTCGCTTTCTACCCAATAGTAAGTTAGTTGTACCCAATAGTAGGTAAATATGATTATACTCAACGTTGGGTTCCCACACTTTATACTACCCTGTTGGGTGGTTTTGCTCCTCCGTTTTCGACAACATTAGAAGGAGAAAAGGAGACAAACTAGTCAAAAGTAGGTAAAAGTGAACTGGCCGTTGGGTACTTTTTTCCGAACCGTGTAGTTCGCTCACGGTCACAAAATTTTCACGCAAACATTGACAGTTGGCTACGGGATTTTTCGGTAGAGCGACCGAATAAGAAAAAAGTCACCATGATTCACGCCTCCAGTGACGTTTGATTACAGGATTTCCACCCGAACTAAAGAGTTACAGAAGCTTTGTAGACGCGAATTAACGTACCTTTTCGACGCGGATTTTCAGTGGAGTGAAAGGGTAAAGAAACTATCCGCTATGTTTCGCGAAACTGACATTTGATTATGGGATTTTCCTACAGGAGTAAAGAGTTGCAGATTCGTCGTCAACGCAAATGGTTTCACCAATACCAATATAAACTCATAATATAAATTTCGTAGGCCATAATTAAAAACACGTCTCAAAATGACGTCCCTAAAGTTTGGCCCATAATTATAAAGCGCAGATAGCGTTCAATCGAGACTACAAATCAAGAAGACTGGCAACTGTTCCCTTCTCCCATACAAATGTCAAACGTCACTGATAACAGCGCCTCTGTCAATCAAAGGTGGAACTTTGAAGTACAAGTGTTAGTGAGACTGCACATAAACAGTGACTGTGTGACCTAATGTCACCGAAACGAATTATCATAACCCGGTACACGTTGTTGTTTTTGTTTTGCTCTACAAAATTTCACGGCGATTTGTATCCTAATCACAGCAAGCCGGTGGTTTTCCAACTCCAAACCGAAAAAAATGTTATGGTGGATCAAGTGGAGAGTTGAAGCTCGGATCGATACCTAGTGAAAGTAACTTTTACTTGTGAACGAGGAACCGAAATATTGTTTACTTTGCTTGTTGGAGAAACTTCCACTTCCAAAGAAGAAAGATCTATTACCCACGATACATCACGATCCAACGGAAGGCGTAGCAGTATTTAATGTTGGAGAAAGTTAAAATTAGAGGTAAAAGGGCTACAATCCCAAACGGTACGTATTGATAAAGAATAAATTTCCATTTTAGATGTTGTCAGAACATGAAACCACCGGATAGTGATCCCCTGTATGTGGAATCGGCCCCTTCCAGAGAATTCTAAGATAGCAAATTAATGATCGAGGAAGGTCCCACTATCATTGAGAATGGCATCATTGCCCTCATTCGGCAACTGCTGAAAATTGAATCAAGCGCTGTTCCCATAGTTCTAATTTTCAAATCAAATTTACAAATTTTAGCTGGAATTTCACTCGTTGACAGGCCAATTGTCGAAAAGGAAACATTTGGAACTGAACAGCAAGCTAGATCAAGTGTGAGATGCCGAACCAATCAAGGCGGATATCTTTGCGGTAAAAGTTTCATCGAAATAACCCGTAAAGAGTGAAGCCACGATTTGCAACCAACGCTTCTCGTAACTCACAATTAACCTGAAATTTGATTCCATTTCTACAAGATACTGGCCTTAGCCGGGTTCGTAGCCTTATAAGGTACAGTAGGGTAAGTTAAAACTGGTTTGTGGAATCAAGCTGCCAAACAACAGATATCTATGTTATAAACTGGACTCGTTTTAAGAACACTTTGGTTCGTAATGGTTTCTTTTTTTTTTCCTTGATTTGTTTTCCGTCGATCTTGTTTTCCGTGCTGAGCACCAATGCTACCGACGCCAGGGAGGCACCTCCCACACCTGGACCCTACCTATCGACCCATCAACTCATGAACCGGGGACCAACGGCTTTACTTCCCTTCAGAGATGTTATGCCTCAGAACATCCCGGCGGCGCCGACTGGGATTGAACCCAGGCCTGCTGGGGTGAGAGGTAATCACGCTAATCTAAAAGCAACACAAATATGTTATAATGCTATTGTAGCTTAATACCATTAACCCACTTGCTTCACCAGTTTTCACTTGCCCCATTGTACCTTATTGCAAATATTGTGAACTAAAATAAAACTAATCTTGGGGGTTGGGCTCAAAACGTTATATCATAGACAAACAGACGTAACACTCGCAACCGCATCATTCGCACACTCTAACAGTCATTTCAAAATAGTTGGGAATGTGGCCACTTTTGGCATGGTGGTGCCAGTGAAGCATTCCACTAGCCATACCAATTCGAACTGGCATCTGTTTTGTTTTTATTTACATCGCGCGACTAAAGGATGGGACGCAAATGTGAATTTGGTTTGAGCCCTAATAGAGTTGACAATACACCTGGGAAAACATTCCACAGCTTCCCAAAACAGCAAGATAAGTAAGTAGTTTTGATTTAAACAATTGTTACGCAGAATTTTTAACGAAATTTCATAGTTGCGCATTGTGGGTACAGTTCTGCTGCTCTGAATAACTAGCACACATATGTTTTACCGGAGCTGCTGCTGCTGTTCGACAACACCGGATTTGTTCGATTCATTTTGTTCCAGAAGCTTACGTTAATCTTCTTCTTCCGGAAAAAGGGTAAACCGCAAAAATAATTGTTCTAAATTGTAATAATCTATAATCACTATAAACTTACAGTCTAAGCCCAAATGCAGTTCTGACCGTTGGTGAAAGCTATTATGAGTTAGAGGTAGCGGTTAGCAGTAGCACCACCTCATACGCCAAGTATAGCACGGTGGATCAGCAGCCGGAAATAATTCCTAATACTGGCATATCGGAACTCAGCAACACCGTGGTCCATGAACCTCCAATGAAAAGCAAGAGAAGCGCTCATGATGCATCCTCGCATATTGCTGACTTCGAGTTTGTGCGTGTGGAGGATTCTCAGCCATATGACGGCAACGGTGAAATCAGTTACAAACAGATGTATATTGCGGAAAAAATAAGAGATTGCGATGCGAAAGTGAGAATAAAACATTTAAAAAAAAATTGAGAGAATCTTATCACAAAAGCAAATGGAGATTGCAGGCAAATATTGTTAAAAAAAAGAAACTTGGTGAAATGAGAAACGAGTTGAAGAAAGAGCGAACAAGAAACGATGAATTTAAGCGACTTGGAAACCTCGTTAAGTCCAACAAAGTTCTCCACAATTCATTCATCAATGCTTCAAAAAAGCCGCAGGGCCGCAGATACAACAACGAGACAAAAAGTTTGCAGGACCCTCAGCCTATAGATCCATTCAACGATCCAAATTACTTACACTACCACATAAAATGTCTCTCGGGAGATATAATTCAGATTTCGGCATAGCTCCAGGGATTAACTATAAAATTTTAAATGGTGTAACGCACGCCTCGCGGCAGATCTCGACCACCGAATACGCTTCCTGTCTCTAAAACGAGTGGCTTAAGCGCCACCTCCGAAGAGGACCACTCGTCAAGTTTAATTTGCCCGGCAAGAAACCCAACCTCAGGGCGGGTTTGTGAATGGAAGAGACCGAAATTTAGTTTAAGAGCGATTCAGCAGACTGAAATTCCATGAGGGATTGAGATCCTCACAAACAGAGGCCGCTTCCAACGGTCTTAAGCGAAAGTTGAAGTTAACCGTCGTTCTACCGTAACACAAAAACCCCATGCACCTTTATCATCACTGGAGGAACTTTCCCGTTAAGATTTCCTCCCCCGATCCTGACACGTGAGTGCGGAGACTGTTTTCCCAGGCAGTCCAACCTGGAGTAAATTCAACTACAATCAAAAATACTACAAGAAGATAACGCAAATTAGAACGACCAAAACGTGAAGAATCTAACCAACAAAAATTAACATTACGGGGAAAGCTTTTACTTTACGAAAATAACATTTATTTCATGGCTAAATACCGGAAATCATTAACCTAGGTTTATTCATGACTCTTGTTCCTTTCCCATTTTTGTTCGTGTGTTTTCTAGCTCTCCCTAAACGTGTGTAAGGTATCCTGATCTGTTTCTAGCGATTGCTAGCCTAACTTACTAGTTTTCTTCGAGCTCATGTGTTTGTATGTGTGGAGATTCGCATGCGTTTTTTTTACTCACGGTCGTCGTTGTCGTCGCTGCTTCATCCGTGTCGGCACAGAAGCATCCCTTTGTCGAAGGGAGGTCGGCAAAGTAGCAGCCTATTCAAATGGTGGTGGTGTTGCACATTGCACCCCGGACTGATATGGTGCGGAAATTCCCAATCGAACCCTCGAATTGGTACTGAACCAGCGCCGACTGCCGGTGGCGCGAATTCCAACGAGGGGATCGTCGAAGACGAATAATGTGCGTAGGTTCACGTGGTTGACATTGGCGGATTTGGCCAACGCTCTGCCGGAGAACAGTTAAATGGTGTCTCCCTTCCGAATTCTCTCCCGAACCGGGAACCTTGAAGTTGAAGCGTGGGGTCTAGAGAGCGCGATTTATTTCCTCGATTGCGGTGTGCCGAGCAAAGCCATCTATCGCTAGAAGCGAACCGGTGCAAACTCCAATCCGCACAAACGATCCTACACAAAACGATCCTAAACAAAAAGCCGTCGAACGGCTGTTCGACACATTTCAGTTACATCTCCACACAAAAGACACTATTCACCTTACCTTTCTATAAACTTTGCACACACAATAAATGGACCGCACGGAACTTTTTACATATAGTTTGCACTCTACAGGCTAACGGAAAGGAACAAAGATGTAACATTAAAATCGGTCTTTTAGACTCCTCACATTTTGAACTTCACATACCACGAAAAACACACCGCGACACTAAGTACACTTAAGTACTAACTACTCGCACTCCCGCCTCTTCCACGGTTCAAGTCAAAGTGAACGAGTAGAAGTTCCAGATACCCTCAGATAGGCGTGATTTCAACGGTCATCGTGGCCGGAAGTACGTCAAATTACCGAAGTAATTCAACGACCTTTCAAACGACAATTTCCATCATCTTTCTCTCAAGCACATTCAATGCTACATCTCTTTCCTTGTCATGCAATTTCAGTATACTATCTTGCTCCAATCTATTTTCGGTTATTCTTTTATAAGAGAGAACGGTTCGGATTCGAACCCCGGACTTTAACGAACAGGTAGCGTATTCGGGTCAAATGGAGTGAATTAGCTGTACGTGTCGGGAACTTGTTGGTTTTTGTATGACAAGTGTAACTGTATATATATATATATATATGGACGTACGTTCCTTGGCGGTGAATACATTTATGAACTTAATTGTAAAAAACGAACGTTCATGCAATATACTTAAATGTGAAAATTATATAATAGGAATTCTGTGCAAATAAATAATTAATAAATAATTAAATGGAAAAGCGTACTTGTTACAATGGGTGATGCTTTTATGGGTTTCCCAAGAGATGGTAAGGCGGTGAAATTTGAAAAGAATAATACTAAAATTTTGGCGACTGCGGCAGTTGCCATAATGTTAAGTTGTATAAGAGCATTGGATCCTAAATGTTGGGTGCGAAACAAATAAATTGGAAAACATCAGTCCGAACATCGTCGATTTAAGCAGGTATTTATTCCATTACAAACCAGAATTCCTAAATTTGGCTTAAACTATATTCCTATTACTTGATAATGCTTACTGTTTCGGATAAGGTGAATTTTTCTTCACATTGTCTGTACATGATCAAACAATTTAAATGTTTACCGCTACATAACATTTAATATTATTTGATATATTTTGAGGCTATCGGTGACGTGCTGGCTCACAACACTCTTGCAAAATTATCGAAGAAGCTGTAAAATCACTCAAACAGCGAGGTCTTGAGCCTATTGCTTTGGTGATGGATCAATGCACTACCAACGTCAAAATCGCTAAAAAATCTGGTGTGACATAAAAAAAGCCGTTGTTACATATGGAAGGCACACTGGCGCATTTTTATGATACCCCACATTTGATAAAAAATGCGCGTAAAATCAGAATCATTGAAATGATCTTGTTATCACCACAGAATATTTTCCATACTGAAGAATCTCTAGAAACATACATATATGGAAACATTAAGTAAACAAACAAACAAATTATTTCATTACCTGTAGCTGGCAGCTACTATGAAAAACGGTATATTTGAATAGTTCCTATTATTGAATCAGCCGCGAACACTACACTGCTTATATCCCATGTATTTTTGGTGTGATTGACACTAACAGCCAATTTGCTGTCAAATCAGAGCCAGTTTCTGACTAAGAGAAGAGGTGACAATACGGGGGCGAAAATGAACCACTTTTCTGTCAAACGTGAACCAGCTCCTGATTGGCCGATTTCTTTCACCTGTGCAATTTGTTATTCTAAAGTTCTTGTAATTTGTTATTCTAGAGCTTTTTGTACAAATCCGTTTCATGTAGGAAATTAAGCATTCGTGTTGTTCTTTCTTCATTGTTGTCCAGAGCTTCACGTAGACTGGTGCTGATGTCATTTTTCCTTCTCTCTTCGTCATATTTCCTGCACTCAAGAATGATGTGATTTACATCCAACACCGTGCCACAACATTCACACACCGGTGGGGCTTCCTTCTTCAGAAGAAACGTGTGGGTTAGTCGCGTATGGCCGATTCTCAGACGTGTAAGCATACGCTGGTCGGCTGAACTTCCTCGTTCTGTCCATTTGTGCGTGTCGTGACCACGTATTGCATGTTTCACCGCTTTTATCGCATCCTCGCTTGGGTAATCTAAAAATCTCTATAATATAGGAAAAAAAAAAAAAAGCATCCTCGCTTGGAATCGGTACGTCGATGGCTGGTTGTCTTCTAGCCTCATTGGCTAGTCGGTCAGCTTCAGAGTTTTCCCTGATGCCGGCGTGTCCAGGGATCCAGCAGAAACGGATGATTTTGCTTTGCACGATTCTCTCTACTTCCTGCACCCAAGGGTGCCGGGAAGTTCCAGCCTCCAAAGCCAGTAGGAAGCTTGCGGAGTCCGTGAGAATAACCAACTCATTTTGAACGTTAGGGATGGTGGCGGCCATTTTAATAGCGTAGGTCTCCGCAGAGAAAACACTACATTCGTTCGGAAGACTGTAGGTCCTAGATAGCCCTTCGTAGAAGAATGCAGCTCCTACCGTGTCTTCACACTTGGAGCCGTCCGCGTAGACGATGGTTGAACTATGGAAGCGGGTCTCCAGTAATTGTCGAACAACTAGACGAACTTTCTCCGGTGGGTCTCCAGCGCGTATGCTTCTTTTCACATCTCACACTATTGTCGGTTTTCGTGCGTGCCACAAGCGATTGCTCTGCCTCACGAGTGAACCGACAGCAGGAAGCGTTGAACCGGTTAATTCAGAGGTAAGGTGCTGCTGTTTGGATTCTTTGCGAGCATTCGGATGGCAATGCGTAATGTGGTCTGTGCTGCTAGCAGTTCGAAGGGTAGAGTCCCAGCTTCGGCCATCACCGAGTTAATCGGGCTCGTCACGAATGCCCCGGAAGCGAAGCGAACCATTTTGTTGTAGGCAGGAGCGAGAGTCTGCAAGGTTGCTGGCCCTCCTCGACTAACAAGTCCAATCCCGTAGAGCAGCTTCGCAGTAACTATGGCTGATCCAACTTGCAGCAGAGAAGTCCGATTGCCACGTGGAAGTTTTGCACCGATCATCTGTAAAATCCGTAACCAAGATTCGCATGCTTTCTTAACCATATTGCAGTGAGGTTTGAAGGTTAACGTTCGGTCCATGGCTACACCTAAAATCCTCAGCCGGTTGGTCTTCGGCACGGGAGTTCCCTCGATAGAGATATCTCGCACGGGATCCCGTCGTGCGTTCGGACTGCAGTAGAAGACATGTGACTTTGTTGCCGACACAGTGAAACCAACACTTTTCGTCCATTTGTTGATGGCTTTGACGGCGGCCTGTAGTTTTCGGTGTAAGCCTTCAGTTTTAGCACCTCGCACTGCTAAGAGGATATCGTCCGTGTACAAAAGAATGAAGACTCCGTTGGGCACTACTCGGAAGATGGGCTGCATCGCAATGAGGAACAGCGTCACTGACAGGACAGAGCCCTGTGGAACTCCGTTTTCCAACGGATACTGGCGAGACATATGCCCCCCAACGGATACCTGGATCGTTCGCTCCGAGAGGCAGCTTTTCATCATGTTTAGCATCCGACCACGTATTCTCCATGACCTCAGAGTGTGGATTATGCCGCGCCGCCAGGTGGTGTCGTAAGCCTTCGACAGTCCAGGGATGCTATCAGACAGTGCTTGGAAGCGTTCTCTCGAGAAAGCGTGCTGTCGTTTGTCGAGTCGCCCGCTCGACTCTAGCTGGATAATCAGTCAGTGAGTGATCAGTCGTCGATTTATGATGCGTTCAAGCAGCTTCGCCATGCAGCTGGTGAGCGAGATTGGACGGGACGCAGCGGGTCCGGTATCGAGGCAGTTTGGCTTCGGAATGGGCACCACGATTTCATTTCGCCAGCTGGTGGGAAACTCTCCACTACGCCAAATCCGGTTGAGCAGCTCTATCTGCGAGCCAAACTCTTGGAGCAGAAGGTCAAATCGATTGCTGAGGTGTTGCCTGCGGCCGGGTCGATGCGAGTGGGTGAGCCGCTTGTCCAAAGTAGCTTCGGAGATGAAACGGCCGAGCGCGTTCACTGTTTGTGACCCCCATGCTGGATGATGAGCGTTGAAATCCCCCAGAAACATGATAGGACCTTCCAGTCGGTCGAGTAGATCACTCAACGCATCCTGACACTGTGTTGAGCTCGGCGGGACGTAGATAGAGACTACAGTTATCTGAATCGGTGTGCGGATGCGCACAGCGATGAGGTGTAAGGAGGTGTCTACTTGCAGTCACTCGAAAGATATGCCTTCTCGGACAGCAAGACCAACCCCGTGTTGCCAGTAGTGCGTGTTATTGGATTCCAACCGTAGCGTGTAGTTCTTGCCGATGTAGTCTGGGAGTGCGACAGTCTGATTCACCTTGGTCTCCTGGAGTGCGATGATGCAGGGTTCGAGCTCAGCTATGAGGAGTTTCAGTTCGCTGATGTTGCCCCTGAGCCCACGAATATTCCACTGAAGTGCGAAGCAGCCACCGTGGTAACTGATACTAGCTGATTAAATATTTATTTATACGATACAATATTTTGAAAAATTTCAATAACGATGTTTTGAAAATTTTACAAGATCCAAAATGGCCGAATTTTATTTAAAATGTGAATCATTGCTCATAGCAACCAATTATACAAAGTTTCATGCAAATTCAGAGAAGATCGAGTTAGAAGTGTTAAATGGTCTCATAGACTTTTTGATAATAGTTTCGATGTTATCAAACTAATAGCAATTTTTGTTGTTCTGTACCCCCGATTATAATAGTAACTCTTGTTATTGATGTGATATTCTCATCTACTCGGGCTTCAAAGAAAATAAATGATCCTTCGCACAAGCCAGCAGTCTTCACCGACTGCACGCTCGCCTAAACCCCTGAACGGCTTGAATTTAATTTAGTCTGTCATTTCTGCAGGTTTAAAATGATTTTCCTTTTTTTTTCGGTACATTGAGCAAAAAGTTTCGTACTCGTTCTCGGCAACCTACCGGGAAAGCCGGGTCTTGTGCCTGGATTGCAAAAATCTCCGACTCAAAAGATGCTGCTGGCCGCACAAAAGGAGCAACTTTGCAGCATCCTATGACTGAGGCTTCACTTAAGGTTAAAAGTTGAAAGCATTTATCTAATGAATTATGAAACATCTTCCAACTGATTCAGGAGGCGGCACATGGGGGGGATCTTGGAAAAAAATAAATATGGCATGGTAAGCAAAGTCCTTGATAACAACGTTATATACCTTTTTTACGAGAGAGGGCAATCGCTGATGACGAAAAAGAAGTGCCGGTGGATGCAGGGAAGTCAAAAATCAGTTGAAATTTTTTCGTCTGCTTCGTTTCACCTGGAGTTTGGCTGAGCGAGCAGTTCAAGTGGAAGATGTTCAAGCGATTACACAAACATCGCCAGAGGCTTACGGATGTTCGCCTTCACCCAACTTCTAGGCAGCTGGCAGATGAGAGAAAGAGAGCGAGAGATGCTATGGCTTATCACACCACACCAGGTTAAAAGGTTTTGAACTTGACTGGGGGAGGAATTTATGACTCTGATTATCGCAGAAGTTAGACATGGTGCAGTTCGGGAGGGTGGGAGCTAGCTGATTTTCTCTTGTAAGGTTAAAAGTTGAGCATCACTGACCCTCATCGATTATGGCGTAGTTGTGGTTATGATCGGTAGGATAACTTTATAAGCATTTTTTAGAATAAATTATGACGTTGGAAATTTGAAGATGTAATTGTTTTTAATGTGGCTGCAATATGAAAATCGTCAGGGATCGTGCGTGCAAGAATTTCGAAGCACATGGTTACATTGGAGTCGCCCACCATTGGAATTTAAATAGTGGTGAAATGATTCTAAATATGTTTAAAAATGCCAGTTCGGCCCTGAATTCGGATAAAACAAAACCCACTTCTAGACATTAACCATTCAATTTAATCCAATTTCCTATCGCGAAAAACTTTACAACTTTCATTCTCAACCCATTAGGTGCATTGATTTCTTCCGATCCATTTGCCAATCACCCGTAAAACTTTCCGTAATGAATACGCTTCACTGATTTTCCCCATTTCCTGCTACCAAAAAACCCGACCTTTCTGGAGAAAACACCCATTCAAATGCCCCACCACAGAGCCGCCCCCAAAAATTACAAGCTGCCCTACATCCTGACAGACCAACTTATAATCTCCGTTTATTCTGGCTCGACTCGGCTTACTGTAATAAGCGTGGAAACCCACTAAATTTCAATGTAAAATTTCGACTGCCTCCTTCCCGATTCCCGATTCCCCATCATAAGAATGAAGCCCTGTGCAAAGACTCAAATTGATTCGAAAAGTTTGTCATTCTGCCTGACGGGAGTCTGACAGTGGGTGGTCCCCGTCCCTTCAACTCCCATCTCCCATCCCCTAGAAAGCTGTCACTGTTTGTCTTGAGGATTACATGACGACTGCGGGGGTCTGGAAGACAAGACCTGGAGAGGAGTCTGTTCTGTTAGGGATAGATGTGATTGTTATGCTTATTTATTTGCAAGTTGCCTGCTTTGCCTTTTTCGGTGGCTTGGGCGATCTTGAGGGGGCAAAGGAATTAGATTTCATTTGTTGCTCCTTGAGAGCAGAATTATTGATTTCATTGTTCGCCGTAGGGCGAGAGCTTCTTATAACTTTGTTTTCATTTTTCGCTTCTTTATTGTTGCTTATTAATTGAATCAATGAATCGGCAGAAAGGCTCAAATTCCATTTGTATTTCTTTCGCGAATAATGCTGCGAGGAACGCATCGATGTGATATCAATTTCCAAGGAATTCGAAGAAGGATTTTGCGTAGCTCCAAATATAGAAGCAAGCAAGCTTCTTACAACGAGCAATTGAACGAGGACAACGAGGGCCAACTTGAAAGCCTCTCCGGAGAAATATCTCCAATTACCACAATCGGGTGCTTTATTAGAAATTTTCACGGATGATGCGGCACTCGGTTTCGAAGCCAGTGCAAAGGCCGTTAGGTTGTAACAACCTCAAACCGATATATTTTTTTCGCGATGCTCCACAGTGAAGTGGTTCGTTATCAAAATTTCCATTATGCATTCTTTGAATGAAAATGGTTCACCTAGTTATTTCACTCAAAGCCAGAATGCTTCGATGTTTACAAGTTAACCTTAATGATACTTGAAATCAATCCCATCAAGCTCATCAGTCTCTGTGCCACAATGGGAACTGATTGATGAGGAGTAGATTAAGTACCTCGAGGAACGCCAAAGTGTGTGGAAATCCGTCGGATTTATCAAACTTCGGTCAGTTTTTATTTATACGTCAAATGACACTAGCGGTGATGCCTCGCAATCGCCAAACAATCCGTTAGTTACGGTGTCATTATCCCGAGCATTTGTTTTCATCATCATTTCACTTCTTTCCTCATTTATTCTAGCAAGTCAAGATTGACGTCCCATTCGGGCGTTTGGGGTGCTTCATGAAGTACATAATTCGTTTTTCGTGTATTTTCGCGCCTCGCGATATTATGATAATCCATCTCGTTGTCGTTGTTTTTGTTGGTGCTTGTGTATTTCACCTGAGTTGAATCCTATAAAGTATAAATGACAGAAGCTGGGAATGTTTCGTTCTGGCCTTGAAACAAGCCAACGCAGTGGAAGAATAAATCTCACCTCCAGGAAGTCAGATTTGATGAATGAATTTTTTAATGAATGGTGAATTCTTTTTATGGCACGATGTCAGACATTTAAAGAAAGGAAATTGAAGGTGTTGTTGGATGAGGTTCTTGGAATGAACCTTAAAATTAACTTTGATGCATTTTCGAAAAATTCAAATGCAGATTTTTTCGACGCATAACTTCAGATTGCAAATAGCTCGCGTCATTCTATTCTTTTTGCTATGTTACACAAAATGACGCGAGCTTTTTGCAATCTGAAATGATGCGTCGAAAAAAAACTGAATTGTTTTGATTGAACCTAAATCATAAAGAATTAATGTCTTCAAGATTGCCCTCCTTCTCAAATAACAAAATATTTAAATGGCAAAAGCAAAATATCTATTTGACGATTCTCAGCTGAAGAGGTTTGTTGTCGTGTGACGAGCTAGGCGAGTTAGCGTCTCATTCTTATGATAGAAGTCTTAGTCATGCGTCGCTTGTTTATCGAAACTTTATTTTTTTCTCTGAATAGTGTTTTTTTTTTCTCTGGTTGATGAGAACGTCTAAAGCACTATTGAACAAGAATGAGCTTGGTTGGGGTACCCACATTACGTATTTGAAACAAAAGTGTCAAACAAAGGATCAACTTTCTACGATCAATTTCCGGGACATGGTGGGGTGAGCACCCGGAAGACCTCAATAAACTATATAAAACTACCTTTTCTTTCAGTTCTTGAGTATGGCTATTTTTGCTTTCTATCGGCAAGAAAAGCCATCTAATCACATTGGAACGTATTCAATATCGTTGTTTACGTATTGGCCTTGGTTGTATGCATTCAACACACAATATGAGCCTAGAGGTTCTAGCTGGCGTAAAACCCTGGCGTTTCTGGGAGCTATCATTAAGAGTATTGATCAAATGTAGTGTAAGTAACATCCTTGTGATTGAAAACTTCGAAACAATGCTCGAATTGAGCACCCAGTCTAGATTCGGACGAATATGTCATCGGATATTAGCCTTCCGTACTATAACCAACAATCAATACGAAACTAACGATTTTAAATTGGCTCACTACTTGACTAGTCTATTGGTCCCAATTCTTATACTACACAATGTTTGTTTTGATTCGCCATGAAAGTTTGACAGATAAAATGAGGGGTTATTGGATTTTCCTATGTTTCGAGGGGTGAATCGATTAGCTTGGGACCGAAGATAGTACCAGAGCTGAGCCAAAAAGTTGAGCACGTTTCTTCGGGACCTACTAGTCTTAGAGTTACCTCTATGCTATAACCCCCCTCGTGTACACTTTACTAACTACAGTTCCCCCATTGACTATGATCTCTCCATGAAACAGGCTATCCAAGGAGTTCCAGATCAACTTCGACCTATCTCAATTCCCCGTATTTTTGCTGAAGAGTACCAAAAAGTCAATTGTAATAGAAAATTTTTCACTGATGGATCACGCATGCCCACAGACCATAACTGTTGGAGTGCGACCCTATTCCCCTACACTCGCGGCTGTCACCCGACAGCTGTCATTCGACCGGATGCTATCGCAGTCATCTTGTCATCAGAGAATGAAACGTCATTAGTAATCGCCGGCTGAACAGTATTAATTATAACTTTGTATTCTGTCCTAAAATAAAGTTTATTTGTTTGTTACGTTACATTACTCGGTTCACTCTTACATCGTAACAAAGTGGCGACGAGGCTGTAAACAAAGTCGTGCCGGTTGTTTTTCGTTTTCACGCGAATATCGGTCGAAAAACGTCGCGTCGAGTACCATCCGCGTGTTCGCCATGCCTGGACCACAACCACCAGTACCAGGAGCCGCAGGTGGCACCGCGGATCAACCGTTCAAGGAAACAATCTTGCAGCTTCTAAGCAACCAACAAGTACTGATGACCCGGATGGCGGAGCAGATGGCAAACATCCAAGGAAATGTCCAGAGCACCAACCAGAACGAGCTAGTTCTAGATTCCCTAGCGAGCAATATTACCGAGTTCACTTACGATCTAGAAAAGGGATGCTCATTCGATGCATGGTTCTCCAGGTCTTTTGAGAAGGACGCTGCCAAATTGGACGACGGCGCGAAAGTACGGCTACTGCTTCGAAAGCTCAACCCCGTAGCACACGAAAGGTACAGTTCGTTCATTCTTCCCAAACTCTCAAAGGAATTCACCTTCGAGCAAACGATTGCCAAATTAAAAACCATTTTCAGCAGTCCGGTTTCCACCTTCCATCGTCGGTACCAGTGCCTCCAGACGGCGAAGGGGGAAAATGAAGATTTAAATACCTACTCCTGTAGGGTAAACAGAGCTTGCGACGATTTCAAGCTGCAGAAGCTCACAGTGGACCAGTTTAATTAGTATTATCACTATTTAGGAGATTTTAGCAGGACCAGTTTAAGTCCCTTATTTTCGTGTGCGGGTTGAGATCATCTAAGGACGCGGACATCCGGATGCGCTTGCTGTCTAAGATTAACGAAACACAGGACATCACACTGGAGAAGATAGTAGAGGAGTGCAAAAGCATGATTAATTTGAAGAAAGACACTTCGCTAATCGGCAGTCATTTTGCCTCCGCTGCTGGCACTGTTGCATCGCAAGCTGTTCGAGCAAGTTCCCCCCACGACAACCGTCACAAGAAGAAGTTTGGCGGTAACAAATCCGACACACCGAAGACACCGTGTTGGTCTTGCGGCGGCATTCACTTCTCTAGCCAATGCAGTTTAAAGACTCACAAGTGCCGTAACTGTGGCCGCACCGGCTATAAGGAGGGCTACTGTTCCTGTTTCGCATCTAAGCCGAGTTCTAAATCGTTCAAGGGGAAGCAGAAAAACAAAAACCACCACGCATCCAGGATTGTAACCGTAAAGAACGTGATGCACAGCCGGCGCTATGTGGAGACGGCGATCAACGGAGTTCCGGTTGAAATGCAGCTGGACTAGGGTTCGGACATAACCATTATATCCAGGCAGAACTGGATCAATGTCGGGGCACTTCAAACGTCTCCACCGGACTGTCAAGTGCAAACAGCTTCCGGAGACAGACTAAACATCGAGGCCATGTTCCGAGCAACGGCGGAACTCACAAGGAAGGTAATTGCTACCTTTGTTGTACTGACCTTTCCCTGAATGTCCAAGGCTCAGATCTAATGGATGAGTTTGGGCTCTGGGACTTTTTTTCATCATTCTGCAAGCTGGTCGGTAGCCAACAACCAGATCACCAGGTAGTCGAATTGAAGGCCAATTTCCCCGATGTGTTCACCAATCGTATGGGACTGTGCACCAAAACACAAGTGCATCTCACTCTCAAGTCGGACGCTCAGCCAGTATTCAATCCCAAGCGGCCAGTTTCGTACAGCATGGAGGCCGTAGTTGAAGACGAGCTGAAGCGACTTGAAGATTTGGGTATCATCACACCAGTGACGTATGCAGATTGGGCAACTCCCATCGTAGTTGTCCGCAAGCCGGATCGCTCCGTGCGCATTTGTGCGGATTTCTCCACCGGATTAAACAATGCGCTCGAATCAAATAGCTACCCGCTTCCACTCCCGGAAGACATATTTAATCGGATGGCGAATTGCACGATGTTTAGCCACATAGATCTGTCGGATGCTTACCTACAAGTTGAGATCGACGAAGAAGCTCGTCACCATCAACACCCACAAGGGGCTCTATCGTTTCAATCGGCTTTCCCCCGGTGTCAAGTGTGCGACCCTATTCCCCTACACTCATGGCTGTCACCC
Organism: Ochlerotatus camptorhynchus; assembly: GCF_037179485.1. Lineage (NCBI taxonomy): Eukaryota > Metazoa > Arthropoda > Insecta > Diptera > Culicidae > Ochlerotatus > Ochlerotatus camptorhynchus. The sequence continues at coordinate 907,143 of NW_027040630.1, read as the reverse complement.
GACAGCTGTCATTCGACCGGATGCTATCGCAGTCATCTTGTCATCAGAGAATGAAACGTCATTAGTAATCGCCGGCTGCACAGTATTAATTATAACTTTGTATTCTGTCCTAAAATAAAGTTTATTTGTTTGTTACGTTACATCACTCGGTTCACTCTTACATCGTAAGAATAACTTCATCTTCTCGGATAGTCTCAGTTCGATTGAGGCTATTCGATCGATGAAACAAGGTAGGCACTCATCTTATTTCCTTTCAATGCACAGTGGTCCAGAATGCAGATTTAGGTAAATGATATGTTTTGAGCCTGAAATTGAAACTTTAGACTAAAAGTCTCTTCTACAAAGTTGTTCCTTATAGTTAGGCCCTCATTTTTATGACAATGAATTCTAGGGTGGTTCCTATTATCATTAAAATCAAAAATCTATCTTTTTTGTTTGTATAAGTTAAGGTATACATTCTTGGGCAAAATTATAGCTGAGCTAATTTCAAGCAACTTTGTTGAAAATAACTTTTTTGTATCTCTTAAATTGGCCGATTTAGAGCTATTTTCTTGAATTGAGTTAGGGTGGCTCTTAAAAAACAGTTTTTTTTGCTCTATTTTTCTTATTTCGAATTTCTCAGCAAAGGTGTCTTGAGATAACTTTTAGATCTTAAGAAGGCGCAAATTTTTGCTGCACAAAGCTTGTTAATATCTTTCGCCGATCAAGAGTTATTGACGTTTGTATACTAAAAATATGCACTTTTCAAATGTTAATATCTATGGTTGGGGCAAACAAAAAAAAAAGGTTTTTTGGAGCATTTGAAAGGGCGTATGTTATTCTCAATAATATGAAAAAAATAGAGATACATTATTTTTTAGACTCGTATAAAATCAATTTGAATTTATTCATATTTTTTACTATATTTGAGTATATCTTTTTTATTAGGAGAGATACAGGCAACAAATCCAACTATAAAACATTTGTCTTAAAGAGTTTTAAAAGTCTCTAGAAGATAACTTTCATGAGAATTTTCAAATAAAAAAGTTAATGCTAAAAAACTATTTTTTCCAGGAACACCCTAAATCAACTCCGAAAAATTACTCTAAAATGAGAACGTTAAAAGATAGAAAAAAAATTTTTTCGACAAAGTTGCTTGCAAGTAACTGAACTACAACTTTTTTTAACAACACATGTTTATATTTTGTAAAACAAAAAAGTTAGTTTTAAAAATTCCCTAATTTGCGGACCACCCTGACGTTTGCAAACACCAAAAGAAGGGAATTTTTAAGAACAAAAACTTCTTCCAAGACACTAAATGTCCAAATATTGAAACAAATGTACTAGCACATTTTATATAAATTTGTCATTAGAGTGGTCCTATGAAATCCATCTTTTGCCAAAAACTTTTTTATTTGAAATTTATCATGAAAGTCATCTTATAGAGACTTTTAAAACTCTTTAAGACGAATGTTTTATAGCTGGATTTGTTGCCTGTATCTCTTCTAATAAAAAAGATATACTCAAATATAGTAAAAAATATGATTAAATTCAAATTGATTTTATACGAGTTTAAAAAATAACATACCTCCAATTTTGTCATATTATTGAGAATAACATACGCTCTTACAAATGCTGCTAGAAAACTTTTTTTTTTGTTTGCCCCAACCAGAGATATTAACATTTGAACAGTGCATATTTTTAGTATACAAACGTCAATAACTCTTGATCGGCGAAAGATATTAACAAACTTTGTGCAGCAAAAATTTGCACCTTCTTAAGATCTAAAAGTTATCTCAAGACACCTTTGCTGAGAAATTCGAAATAAGAAAAATAGAGCAAAAAAACTGTTTTTTTAAGAGTCACCCTAACTCAATTCAAGAAAATGGCTCTAAATCGGCCAATTTAAGAGATACAAAAAAGTTATTTTGAACAAAGTTGCTTGAAATTAGCTCAGCTATAACTTTGTTGAAGAGTGTATACCTTAATTTATTCAAACAAAAAAGTTAGATTTTTGATTTTAATGATAATAGGAACCACCCTAGAACTCATTGTCATAAAAATGAAGGCCTAGCTATAAGGAACAACTTTGTAGAAGAGACTTTTAGTCTAAAGTTTCAATTTCAGGCTCAAAACATATCATTCCACCTAAATCTGCATTCTGGACCACTGTGCAATGGTAAGGGAGCAGATGAGTTTGCTGGTCGAAAGATCATATAAGATTACCTTTGTATGGGTCCCCTCACATTGCTCAATCCCAGGCAATGAGAAGGAAGACTCTCTCGCAAAGGTGAGCGCACAACAAGACGAGGTTTATGATAGAAGAATTTACCATGATGATTTTTTCCCATTAGTACGTCAGAGTTCTCTTCTAAGTTGGCAAAAGGATTGGACAAGTAATTCTCTTGGGCGGTGGATACATTCCATTACTCCAAATATTTCTTCGAGAGCGTGGTTCAAAGGTCTGGTTGTAAGTCTTAGATTCATTCGTGTGATGTCAAGACTTATGTCCAACCACTACTCACTAGACGCACATCTCTACAGAATAAATCTCGATGACAGCAATATATGTAGGTGCAGAACCGGTTATGATGACATCGATCACGCAGTTTGGCATTGCCCGGGTAATAACGCCTCCAGAGCACGACTATTGGATACCCTAGTGGCTCGAGGAAGACAACCCTTCCGTGAAGTAAGAGATGTATTGGAATCCCGAGATCTTTCCTACATGCAGGCGATCTACGAAATCCTTTGTTTGTCTGATGTTAGAATTTGATGTGACCATCCCCTCCTTTAACTTTCAGCCATTTTGTCCCAGTCTTATTATCCACCGGTGTCTGTGCTACTTGCCCCTGCCCAGCCAAATTTCGCGCTTTTTTTCCAGAAATTCATTTGAAGTTCTCAGAACTTTCCTGAACTTTCCGAAACATTCCTGTAAATCATGGAACTAATTTGAAGTTGTTAGAACAGCCACAAAGTTCACGAAACTTCCCTTAAAACCTTTTAACTCAATTGATGTCACTTAAGACCTTAAAAGATAATGTAACTTTCCTGAATTTAATGGAACAGCTCTTGCAATTTTCTTGAAATTTATGAAAATGCCCTGAGACGCTTGGAACTTTCCCGTAGTTCTGGACGATTTTACGTTCTGAGAGTTATCCTGAAGTTACCAGAAGTTCCATGGAATTATCTAAATTATAATATATTCAAATATATGATTCCCGCAGCGGCACCGGTGGTGTAGTGGTAAGCGTGATTACCTCTCACCCCAGCAGGCCTGGGTTCAATCCCAGTCGGCGCCGCCGGGATGTTCTGAGGAGGCATAACATCTCTGATCACGGGAAGTAAAGCCGTTGGTCCCCGGTTCATGAGTTGATGGGTCGATAGGTAGGGTCAAGGTGTGGGAGCTGCCTTCCTGGCGTCGGTAGCATTGGTGCTCAACACGGAAAACAAGATCAACGGAAAACAAACCAAAGGAAAAAAAAATATGATTCCCGCAAAAAAAAATGATGGCTTAAGGTTTTTGATATCTTTCTCTAATAATTTTAGAAATATCTATAAGTTCTTCTGTCTGGGGTAGTAAGCTTCCCCTTAATGGAACTATCATAGAGTTTTCAGGTTTTAATTCTCCGAACTTCATTAAAGATTCCGTAGTCGTTCTGATGTTCTTGACGCTCCCAAACTATTTGAAGTTTTGTGGACATTGTTCTTGGAGCATGTGTCAAGTTCATGCAGTTTTTCTAATTCATCGGCCTGAACTTTTCTAAAAATTTATAAAATTTTAGGAAGTTCCCAAATGTTTCCTAATTTTTATGTTTATGGAACTGTCCTAAATTTCTCAAAACTTTCCGAAAAGCTTTCTAATCTTTTTTTAAATCTTAAATTTACCAGAAGATTTCTTGAAGTTCAAGTAAAATGCTTGAAATTGATGCAACTGTCATGAAGTTTTTTGAAGCTGATGCAACTGTCATGAAATTTTTGGTTAAGTTTATGAAGTTTCTGAAACACTCCGGACTTGCTTTTACAGATATTTAAACATTCCAAAGTGCGGTACTTTCATGTAAAACTCGTAAATTAACTGAAATTTTCGAAACTTATCTGAATATTTTGGATATTCCCTAAAATTCTTGGTACATCATAAGTGATATCGATATTTTAGCGCCCAGCTTCTTCTTCTTATTATTCTTCTTCTTCTTCTTCTTCGTCTTATTTTCTTCGCATTTCAAGCTTATTGCATATCGCATATTAGCTTATGGCGTGCTCTCAACTTAGTGTTCTAGATGCACTTCTACAGTTATTAATTGAGAGCTTTCGATGCCTGTACCATTTCTGCATTAGTATAATTGTGTGACAAGTACAATCATTCTCTATGCCAAGAGAAGTCGACAAATTTTCCAACCCGAAAAATTCCTAGACCGGACCGGGAATCGAACCTAGCCACCCACCCAGCATGGTCTTGCTTTGTAGTTGCGCCTTTACCGACTGAGCTAAGGGAACGCCCAGCTAGTATTGATTAAAAAAAAATCATATAAATTTACGGCGCCTTGGAGTAACCAAGAGTAACCACCAGTCCAGATATACAAGATATAACGCGTTTAACTGCAGCTTAGTTGGAAAATTACAGTTGAGCGTTTCGCTTACTGTTTAAATTTTTGATCCGCCGATTTGTTTTCACTTTCACTTCTGTTCTGTGCAGCTTGTTGGTTCACGACGTTTTTTAAATTATTTCCAAATCAATACCGGTATTTTCACATGCCAGTACCGGTACTTCACTACCAGAAAATCACCCGATATTATCGGTAAAACCGATACCGGTACTACCGGTACTACAACCCTAGTCCCAATCTGGGAGAGTAGCATGGATTGCCATCACTTTAAACTACAATGTGTCCAAAACAAGATCTTGACGAAGGTCCTCAACCTAGGGGCGTCTCACTTTTAGAATGCCCATTCAATTAATGAATTTAAGCAAAGGTAAAACTGGCCATAATTAGTTAAAAAAAAATCCGTTAAAACATCGAGGAAGTCCCGCTGGTAGCATTAAAATTACCGAAACAACGCGGAACCTCGTCCGCCAAGAACGTAAAAAAATACCGTCGATATTCCCTGGATCTTCTTTCAGCAGCATCCAATCTCTTCACTGAATCTCCTTCGCCGACAATGCGGGGAAAATCCGTCAAAAGTCCCTGGGAACCTCCGTTGGCATCTGAATTTTCCAGGGGAGTTTTGACGGAATTTTCACCTGTTCACGGCGGAGAGAGTTCCGGTAAATTTCAGTGGAGATTTGCTGCCATCGAAGGTTCCAGTGAGTTTCAACGGAGTTTTCTCGCGTTTTCGGTGGAGGAGGTTCTGTACGATTCCGGTGGAGATTTCTGATGGTCGAGGAGCTTCTGAAATAATTTTCTCGAGTCTTCTTCTTCTTCTTCTTCTTCTTCTTATTTCCTTTATTTAACGTCGGTCTCTGTTCCGCAATCTAGTGCCAATCACCGACGGACTTCGATTGTCATCCATTGACGGCAATCAAATGTGCAGGAAGGCAGCTTCCACACCTTCGTAGGATATCGCACCCATTCAAACACGCATGGGCTGGGACCAACGGCTTTACTTCCCTTCCGAAGGAAGACGTGACCAGATAATTGTTTGCCTCTGAAAAATCCCACAAACCTCGGCTGGGATTGAACCCAGACTCATTTGGGTGAGAAAGCAGTCACGTTTACCATTACCACTACACCACCGGCGCCGGCTTTTCTCGAGTCAGGAGTGTGGATTTGAGCAAACCGAGGCGAACTACAATACAGGAAAAAAAATTCCATGCATGGATGCATGTATTGAGATTGTCAGGTCCGGTTGTATTGGTGCTATATGTGAGAGCGTGTTAGTGAAATAAATCGCTGTCAAACTCATTTTGGCAAATCTAATTTTATACATAATTTAGGTTAACCAGAGGATAATAATAAACAGCTTTTCACGGTGATGCACCCGCTAGTGTGCGTGCGTTAAACGTCACTAATCTCTATTGATAAGAGCTATCACATAGAGCTGCACACAACATAAAATGCACTGAGAAAATGCATTTATTTTGTTGTTGTTACAATTAATACACCTAAAGTGATCTCCCCCTAGTTCTCATAAACAAACTGTCCTCTACGCACTTGAAACTGTGAGATCCATCGCCTAGCTGGTCTTCAGACGCTGGAGTTGCGGAGAACTGCTACCATCGAAAGGTTCAGAGATTGCGGTAGGCTATCCGATCACCAAATCATCAGGAATCTGATACGTTAGGTAAAGCTTTAGGTTAAGTAGATGGGCAAATTTTTTAAACTCAAACTCACCAAAACCTTAAAAGGGTATTCTGTTAATTAGCGCTAAACGCCATCGTCATACTAAATTAATCAATGAAACCGAACAAAGATGAAGAACCAAAGGCTAAAATAGTTTACTACAAAATCAATGTTAAAACATAATGAATCAACAAATAAATGTAAAGTTTACTAATACTATTATTTTTTTTAAAATGGTGTAGTATTCAGAATCCATTTCAAATTTAATACCATACAAATTTCTCACAACAAATCAAATTTAAATGATATCCATAAATGTAAATCCATCCACAAATCGCCAAGCTATAAGTGTTTAAAACCTTGCATAATTTCGTGACACTGCTTCGATGAAATGGTATCCAATACTTTCGACAAAGACGCTTTTCTACGTAAAAGAAAGACTAGCAACTCTTATGCCTTAAAAAGCAGTATCTAAGACACCTAAATATACTGTCATGTCTCAACCCTCCCGTCATAGACGCAAATGAAGACGCTTCGCTCAACGAACCCACCAAAATCCGACACTAATGAACTGAAATCAATAACAAATCCCGTCATCCTCATTCGCAATACCTACCCATCTCCAGCACTTCAAAAACAATCCCCAGCTGTACATATATATATAAGTATGCATGTCTAAAAAAAAGGAAAACCGCTACTCACCGGCACCAGAAAGCGTCGAACCTCGGCCAAGGCGTAGGCGATACGGGCGTGGGCCTCGGCCGGTGCTGTGTAGGTAGAGATTTCCACGTGCAGATCCTCGGATAGATGTGAGTACCGTGGGTCGCCACTGAGTCGCAGTTCCTCTTCCTGAATGAAACGAAAAAGAGCACGAAATAAATAACATGTTGCCTCCGCCCGCTCCCCCCCTCAGACCCCCAACCAACCAATCAGTGCAAAACAGACGAGATGGAATAAGCGGATGTGGCACACTAACTGGGCGGTCGGTCTTATCGGAATGTGTATAGATAGGTAGATACAAACCTTCTTACGATCCCGCATTGAACCCTTGCCAAGGACTGCCATTTTGCACATCGTTTCCTCCTGCAGCCGCTTCAGGGAGTTTCCCTTCGGGCCCAGTAGCTTGCCGACAAAGTTGAACTGGAAAGGGAAAAGAGGGTGGTGAAAATTCATTGGATGCGTTTGTTTTGCGGTGCGATTTCAGTCAGTGCAAAATGAGGTGGGGGGTTTTTGATGAAGGAGAAGCCAGCGTGGAAAGTGATATTAAAGTTGTTTTTCTGTTGCACGGTCGATCAGACCGACTCAAAATTGAGTCGAGTGGAGTGATTTTCAAAAGCCATCGAATATGAGGAAAACCCATGAAATTTGTACTCAGTCCAGGGGTAAACTATTAGACTGAGTAAACCCGCTATAGATTTTCCTCATATTCGAGAGTTAATCCACTGTCGACGAAATTGAGTCGACTCTACTCAATTTTGAGTTGATCTGATCGACCGCGTGGTCGAAAGAAACGAGTACACGAGAGCTCACGATGAGCTCAAGCTTTATTAAGAGCTTATTTTTTGCCGTATGCACAAGCCCGAGGGCAAACATCAGCAGAAGTTGAGCAAGTGGGTCGGTTGGTTATAAGATTCGTACGATGCGATGAGACGAAGCGAAGAAACGGACGATCCAAAGTGAGTGTGCTGTTGCTTTCGTGGCTGTTGGTGCTGAAGCTGCAAGGAACAACTCAATTACTGCCAGTCTTTATGAGATCTTGGAAATAAACGAGTGCAATTAATTCGAGACGACACGTGGAGGGGATGCGAAGGCTGCAAGCATATGTTTGTGGGAGCTTCAGCAACAGATAACACCCCCTTTCCCTCACATTGATGGGACTTAATATGTACGACGATGAGTTGCATGTTTCCACAATTACTCTCCATAGGGAAGAAACTTTCGGATTCGAAGAAGGGAACAATCATAAACATCATGACGATGATGACAGAGGGTACCGGGACACTTTATGGTGGACGGGATATGATGGAGAGCGAAGGATGAGCTTGCGGAAGCACTGATGACGGACAATGCCAGCAAATGCAGCTCGGAGTGGAATTACACGCAAGTGCTTTTGTTGAGGCATTAAAAGAATTTTCATTAAGCTTTATGAGATCCGTTTATTATTTCGTGACGAGGATGATTCGTGATCTTTTCTTTTAATTGAGAAAAGGCAGGCTTTATTAGCAATACTTTAATGCATTTAAGCGTTGTGTGGAAATAACTTATGTTTGATTTTTGTTTATTAACTATTTCAGGCAGTATCTCGGGCCTCCCTTAACTCAGTCGGCAAAGGCGTAGGAATTTAGGAATTTTTCGGATTGTTAAATTTCTCGACTTTCCACGGCAATAGAGTATGATTGTACTTCTCACACAATTATACTAATTCAAAAATGGAACAGGCATCGAAAGCTCTCAATTAATAACTGTGCAAATACATCTAGAACAGTAAGTTGAGAGCACACAATCAGCTAATATGCGATAAACAATAAGCTAGAAATGCTAAGAAGAAGGCAGTATCTCGCACCAGAACGAAGCCGTCGTGAAATTTACTGCACGTGATTGGAAGTGTGAAGCAGCAGCCGTTTTGGAAGCTGCAAAGAGGACTTTATTGGAACCAGGAACAAGTGGATGCTCATTTTCCTACTGGATGACAGTGGATGGGAAAATTGCAGGTAGTAGGACTAAACTGTGGCTGTTTCTTAATATATCAGGGCTGTGGAGTCGGATTTAAATAGACCGACTACGACTTCAATACATTTAAAATAACGGACTCTGACTTCACAATTTGACTTCTTTTTATACAAAATTCAATTGGAATTTACATATATGATATCGGTTATATTGAGTAAAATATTAATCCAATAATGGATCGAGAGTTTTCTGTGCTGCATTTAAGCAACAACATTTCACAAAAAATGCTTTGAGATACAGTAAAGTTTCGATTTAATCACGGTTATTCGTATTTTGCATGATTTATTTGAAACGTGATATATTTGAAATCCATCGAATTTAACATTGAAATAGCTGTCATTTTATGCCCAAAGTACGATTCAATGGTCAAATTTGTTTTTAAAACAGGTACATAATTACTGAATTAAATTTTTCATGGTAATTTCATAAACATTTTCATAAATCAAAGACATTTTATCAAGATAATTGGCAACCCTACCATCATTTGAGAGACAAGTAAAATAGTGCTACGCTTAAAACAAGTTGAAACCAGCGAATTGAAAAAAATGTTTCTTCGGAATTTTTTATTTTGAGGTTGGAAAGCCGAACCCGCTTGAGGCTGACATATTTTTAATAAAATAATCCAATCTAATATTTTGAGGCTAGTATCCAGGCATGGCAGATCATTTAAATTCATTTGGTTCTTACTTTTCCCAGCAACAGAATTCCGTGAAATGATATATCTAAATTTTGTGAAAAACTCAAATCTTTACCTCTTATGCATGACTAACCAGAGCGGACAGAACTTGTTATTATTTTTCATCGATAAAAATGTCCAATGACAAAAGTTGCACCTTATATTAAAACCTATAAAAGCTTCATTTTACAGAATTCTGCTGATGAAAAAAGTTAAGGGCAAAATAATTTAAATTAATTTATGAATTTAATATAAATGTATCTTTCTATCGAATTCGGAGGATCGAATTGTCATATTGATATTTTATCTCCATTTACAGACTGGAGTTACAGTTAAAGTGTAAACAACACCACGCTTCGCGTTTACTAAAGCTTTTATCGCTGATATCTAACGTCTCGGATCAGTTAATATTATCAAATCTCTTCGATTCGGCTGCAGATATATCTCGAGCATCGGGGAGAAATTTCAATGTACGGCTATCCCACCGAAAGTGAATTATTTTAGAATAAATCGGTCGTGAAAATCGGTTCCACTTGGAAAGCAAACCAAGTGTACGACGTATCGTGATCACGTGACCTACAGTGGTAGTGGTATGTCTGACAACTCGACCAGTCTCAAACGTCTAGTGTGTAGCACAACCATTTGGTGAGCTACAACCACAGAACACTCCTATCAGTGAGACTGTGTAAGAAAAGTGCTATCAATAGAGTGTTTTTTTTCGTAGTGGCGAGAGTATCTCTCGATACATGTGAAAAGAGCGACCACAACTAAACTCGATAGTTTGCCTCTGAACTGGAAAACAGATATCCATAGGGGTAGGTAACAGGTGACTGTTACCACTTATTGTTTTTCAAATCCTCGCCTAATCGTGATTAAGGTGGGGAACACAGGCACATTCAAATTAGGAGATGGCTGCCTCCAGTAGTGGAGGCAACTCGGGAAAGCACCCCAGGCCTCTTCTACACCCCTTCATGGACCCAAGGAACGAGTTTGGTCAACTAACCATCCTACAAATGACGAGAAAAGACGGGGAAATTTTATCAGAAAATCCCTTCATAATTGGCAACATCATCGAAGCAGCTGCTGGGGGTCCGATTGAATCGGCTACTAGCGAAGCAAAATGCTCACAGTACACTCTGCAAGTCAGAAACCCGGCACAAGTTGAGAAACTGCTAGCTCTGACTAAACTGGATGAAAGCCCGGCAATCTAAACAATTCATTAAGCCCAACGTTTTGAGTACGCAAAGGTTACTCAATCTTTCCAAAAAAGATTTAAGCACCTACACTGGATTAATAACAGGACATTGTCCTAGTAAATATCATTTTAAAAAAATTGGAAAGCTTAGCGACGATAGATGTCGCTTTTGTTATTTGGAGAGCGAAAGCTCTGAACATTTATTGTGTGATTGCACTGCTTTATTTAATAAACGATGCAGATTTCTTGATAAAGGACTCACCGTACCTGAAGAAATTTGGACCAGTATACCCAATAAAGTTGTAAACTTCATTCGAAGTGCAATTCCATATTGGGATAATGCCGATGATCAATGATGAAGATCACTCTACATAGTGGTTGATCATCAAAACACACGGCAAATAGTAAAAAGAGGATACACCACAATAGATCAAAACACTGGTCGCAGTGGTAAATGTCCACGACACGGAAAAAAAAAAACTGGATGAAAAGACATAAGTTTGTGTCACGTACCACGCCAAGCTGAAATCATGTAAGTGCGTTATATCATCCTACGACCTGATTCGCATGACGGAATCGGAAATCGAGTCGCATCTAGCTGATCAAGGAGTCTCACATGTCAAACGAATCTCCCGAAAAGTAAACGTTTTGAACGTCAACACTCCAGTTCTCATACTCACATTTGGGAAAACAACTTACCCCAAACACTTGAAAGTAGGAGTACTACGTGTGGCTACGCGACCCTTCTACCCAAATCCAATGCAATGCTACGGTTGCTTCGTATACAGACACACCCGTTCAAGATGCCCTGGACCCCAACGCTGCTACAATTGCAGCAATGAACACCAAGACGAAAACTGCGAAATGATTCCTCGTTGTATTAACTGCAACGGTGACCACAGATCTACCTTCAGGAAATGTTCAGTTTACCAAAAGGAATTCCAAGTTGTAAAAATCAAGGTTGATCATAACATTTCGTATCCTGAAGCACGAAAACGAGCAGGAGGTTCCAGTTACGCTCATACGCTCGCACAATCACGTCTTGAAAATGTAAAACTCGAGGCTCTACAGGAATCATTGAAACAAAAAGACGAAAAAATCGCAAAATTGGAAGCATTAATCGAATCAAATAAGAAAAAAGATGAACAAATTGCTCAGCTCATTGCAGGATTGAGACAAAAATCCGATGAAGTTGAAAAACTCACACAAAAAGTACACAACCTGAAGGCATACGTCTCCAATAACATCCTCAAACAACAGGCAAACAAACCGAATAGGGAAGGTGCGCTGTCATTTGACAGCTATAGCAAGTTTCGAAAAACGTAAACATAAAAAAGATTTTCAGAGGCAGTAATAAAAGTTAATTTTCAACAGTTTTCCTATATTGTGCATGCTGATTTCTGTAGTGCAAATATTTCCATTTTGTTTGGTAGGTCAGATTTTATACATAGATTCGTTTTCCTACGATAATAATATGGTCAAATCATAAAAAAAAAGATGGCCATGTTTTGTCGATGTTAAAATCGTCAAACATTGTTTGAGTTAATAATGAATGGAAAAGTGTTTTTATCATGCAGTGAGTGATGTGAAAATGTTAATAAATGTCTAAATTTATAAAAAAAATTTTGAGATGTAGAGTTTCTTTTGTTTAAACTTGAGTATCGTTTCTCCTATTTGCAGGAATTTTCAAAGGCGGTGTTTAAAATGCAGGAAAAAACAGTTGGTAATCCAAGAATAAAAATCGAATTAAGCTTCAATTATGTTCAATTTTAGACTCTGACTATGGACACAATCCGTGTAAACATCGATATTGTCGATTTATTCGAGTTTGCGAAGGAGAGCCGTAGACACTGGATCGAAGGAAATGAACTCTACAAGAATAACCATGTTATAATTGTCGGTGTAACAAAAATTGATGGACCGCACATCCATATTTTTTGTAGCTGCTTGAGAGGCTCGAATCCATCCGATCCACCGAGAGAAGTAAACATCACAACATCCCAGTTATTTCAGAACTGGTCGATGCATTGCTCGTGTCCAGCCGGAAATTTCCGGTGTAAGCACCAGTTCGCTTGTTTACTTTTCATCCATAAGTAATCAATATGACTTATACATGTTCATATCACATTTGTTAATAAAATGCATTTACAGCAAAAAGGATTTGGATGCCCTTTCCCCTACAGATGTACGTCAGCGGTGGGGGAAAATCGCTAAAAATCAAGCGGAGAATTTATACGAGCCCATTCCTCTGTCCAAGTTATGTGGACAACGTAAGAAGTCTAGCTCAGTATCATTGACGGACGAACTGACTGATGAACTCCTCAACGTTTTTGTTACTGGTATTACATTATGCCCGTCTATTATATAATAAAAACATTTGATAACTTCAATTTCTAGGGCTTCCTAATTCAGCACTGGCAAAATCTATTCGTGGACGAAATATTCATGTGCCAAGTAATCAGAAGCCCAAGCCAATGTCCACTAATGAGCAACCCAACTATACAGTAGTTTTTTCGGATGGTCCTCCCAGCATGCCATTATGGAACCCACCTCAGCGCATGCAGACTCAACCAACTCTAAGCACTACAGAAGAAACCAATATCAGCTCGTATCTTACTTCACTATTCGACGTAAATCATATTACAAGCAGATGGAAACACTATTTTGGTCCAATGAATGGTCCATGCCTATATACTTTCTATGAAAGTAAGGTTTGCTTGACTGCTGCAAAGAGCCTGTCTATTTGTCTTCAGACGTACAACCAATCGAATGATACCTGGCAACGTGAACGCCGTATACGCATTACAGCCAGCGGATGCTATGATCTATTCACTTTTTATAGGAATGATACTGGTGATAGAGACTGGGTTAAAAAGTTATCTCCTATCGTACACCCATTGGAAAAGCGTATTCCAGCATTACAGTACAGCAGAGACATGGAGCACAAGGCCCTGGAGTGCTATAGAAGAAGGAAAGCTAACAAAACAATAATTAGAATGGGACTGGTGATACCTCCTTCGGCCCCATTTATTGGATGTTCTCCAGATGCGTTTGTTTTGGATGACAAAAAGTTGGTAGAGATTAAGTGTCCTCTTGCCGGAAAAGAAAAATCAGCTAGCGATATTATCTCTCAGCTGAAATATATAGATACCTCCAAAAACGACCCACAACTGAAGAAAAAACATGCATACTATGGACAAATTCAGCTGTCAATGTGTATACTTGCTGCAAAATCAGCTGATCTAGTAATTTATAGTTCCTTTGAAAATGATATTTTCATAATCCAGGTGCCGTACGACAAAGAGTTTATCTCGGAACTTTTCGTAACGCTACGAGAAATTTATTTTAACATTTTCTTACCTGTTGTTTGTTCCAATTAAATGAGTAAGTGATTTTCAATACTTCTTTTATTTTGTTATCCATTGATTATTCTTGCGAAATAAACACATTTTAATTAATTGGTATTACTTCAAAACAATCGTTTTATTTACTAAATCTATCATCTGCCAACATTGGAGCCGACAAGTTTGTAACACCAGCTAGTATTATCATCACATCGTCCAGAATGTAAAGAATGGACAAATCTAGCTTGTCCGTGAGTATCCTGAAGTTTTTCAATCTTTGAATTGCTCTCTCGACATGAACACGTGCTCCTGCAATAGCTACATTCGTGGTTGCTTCTATATGGGACAACTGACTGTCAAACAACGTTGGAGGTCGCACCATTTCAAGATTATGTTCGGCCAGTTCTTTAGCTATTGAAAATCCCTTGTCCACCATTACCGCGTCGTTTTCTTCGAATAAGTTCACCATTCCACAAGCATTAAATATATGTTTGTCAGAAGCCTTGCCTACAAATCCTGGGCTGATATAGTTGAAGCAGCCACCAGGAGTTACTGAAACCAGGTATTTAGCGGTTTCTCGACCTTTATAGTGAGAATATGTTAGAACGCGACAATGAAGGCAATTTGATCTTTGTATAGGTATTTCAGTACAATCTAGTACCGCACGGACGTTCCCGTACTTAGAAAAATGATATGGTAAATCGTCTTGAATAATTGTTTTAGAAAGCCATGGAACTGCAACGCGCAACATATCAGCAATAATGGGAACACTCTCGTGAAAATATTTTGAGGCCGTTCTGGGCATTACGTTGAAAAGCGATGCAATACACCGGAATGACAAGTTGGATTTTAGCTTAATAAAAACTAGCAAAATCAAATTTCTCATTGACACGTCCCACCGCGAGAATAGCCTTGATTCTGGTACTATTTGAATAGCCTTGACCAATGTATCCAATAACTTGAAGCTGCATAAACCGGTCCATGAAACCAATTGTTCTTCAGAGCTTATTTCAAATACTTTTCGTTTCTTTCGCTCAAGAAGTTGCTCTAATTCAAGAGTATTAACTTGAATTACAGCATCGTGAAATGAGACGATAGGATCAGGACTGGTTAGCTCAAGATCGTCAAACATACCACGATCATCCATTTGAGTCACATCTTGATTTTTGCGAGTTTCTTCTCTCATCCGTGCTCGGTTTTCACGATCTCGATTCAGTTGGCCTGACTTTTTCTTTAACTCCACGTTCTTAGGGATTGCACCGTCCCTTAAAATAAACTTGGTTTGGTCAGAAGATTCTAAAACATATAATTTCTCAGTTAAAATTCCTTTAGATTAATCGTAAAACTTACTGATAGGATAGAAATCGAGTTTATCGAAGTGGCGGCTGCAAACACGGGAAGAAGGTGTCGGATGATATTTTATTCTTAGGGCTTTGACCCACTTCCGCCAACGATAAGAGTCTTTGTCTTTCTTGGGAAATCTGTGAAATGATATACCATCTTCCCGTTTTAATAAGCAAGAAGGTACCACGCATCGCAGATACGCTTTACGTTCAAACTTCTTGGAATTCATGTCCATTTCACCTGAAATATATTGATGAAAAACGGGAATGTTTCTAAATGAATCGCAACCAAACCGTTAATATACGATAAATGCATGCATAGTTAATTAATTTTTATTGATGCGATCAAGTCGACAATGAAATTTTCATTAATAAAACTTGAAGACAAGAGAAGATAAAATTGAGGCAGCGAAAAACACCTCGAAGAAAACTTACTTTTACTCCGTATAAATCCATTGAATAATTGAACAGCTACTGTAAAAAGATAAACCACGCCAGAGTTTCACGATTTATTGATAACAATAAGTACTTTTCTTTGATTTTCACTTGAAAACAATAAAAGAAAACTGTTGTCTTCGTGCAATTATTTGTTTACGTTTTTCTCATTCTTCGTGAAACTCAAGTAGGTGTCGCCACCGTACAGCAACATTGCCGTATGAGCAATTGGAACAGAAACAACAACGTTCGAACGCAGATCATAACGAACGGAACAATAACAGAGATACTGGCACGAAACGCAAGAACAAAAAAGGACGAGATGAAAACAACGCAAGACACCAAAGCAATTCTATGGATAGTAAAAGCCCTCCTCCAAAAAAGCCATCCACCGAAGCAAACCCGAATGAAACTGACGCAATGGACCTTGATGATATCTTTCGGATATCGGACAACGAATAGGCAAACCCTAGTCATGTAACCCCATACAAGCTTACTATGAGTTACTCACCAACATACAACAATAATACAAACGTACCGCTCACCGCAATCATCATCAAACCACTCAACACCAATACAGGCAAAATTAGGTTTGAAGGAGAGGAAAGTGCAGTACTCCCTTCATTTCCACAAATGGGAGCGCGGCTGGTGGGAAGAACTGTCCGGGACGCTATACCCCAACCCGTTGACGGCGAATCTTCCATCGCGGCCTATGATCACGGAACAAGAAACGACGAATCATCTTTCAAGCACAAACCGACACCCTCTTCAAGTTTTTCCCTCATGTCCACCACAAATCAAACTCCCGGATTCATTCATCAACATTCCAGCGATATACAGAAAAAGGAGATCTCTGGTCCTTACTGCTGTACAAAAAAAAAAAACGAACCATGACCAGTCTTGTAAGCGGTCACGGTAGTCGACACATTTTCTGTGATAATTGACTGCCTTTGCCTCCGACACTTGCAAAACAAGCTATCATAGTACAGTCCCAAACTAAAATGTCGTATGACGGGCTCTGTCATACGACACCGTCGCCGAAGACCATCACGAATGTATGTATTTTAGTTTTTCTCATAATAAGAGCTGCTGATGGTGTGCTTGTGTGAATTCTGAAAATAGCAAGCAATGATGTCCTAGTAATAATATTTCTGATCAGAAATGGTTTGATTTACACCAAATTGAGGAATTACAACGAAATCACACATGTCATATGATAGCTATTTTGATAATTTTCTTTTGGCTCGAATGTTATTTTACCGCTCGTGTTGTGTGAGAGAGACGACGGTAGAGCATGAGTGTTCGAATACAAACAGACTGTCGCGCACGACAACGAAGCGAGTGTAGTAAAAAACGTCAACTGTTTCAACCCCTGACCATGACCACCAAGATGACGACACATCGACGACTTTTCAAACCAACAACGGAAAGGGGTCCGTAAACCCCAAGCCCTTCCCTGCGCTGACTCTGACCAGAGATGTTCCACGTGTTCGTGATGATCCTCTGGTGGCAGTCAGTGCGGGGGCCTGCTCTCACAGGCAAGTAGACATAATATCTCCATACAAAGCACAATACCTCCCACCACACTTATTCCTTCAGCAACTATCAACAACAACGATAAAGGCAACGCTCTACCCAACAGTTCTACGACCGAAGAAGCAGCAAAACAAGCTCGTGATAGCAATCGCGAATCACGCGAAACACAGAAAGAGAGGTGTAAGGAGACACCCATCATCTGGTGCCGAACCGTAAAAACGAATCCACCAAATGCTCACCGAAACGACGACCCAACGACCGTTCAACAAAACAACAACGGAAAGGGCTTCGTAAACCCCATGCCCTTTCCTGCCCTGACCCTGCCCAGTGACGTTCCACATATTCGTGACGATCCTTTGGTGGCAGTCAGTGCGGGGGGCCTGTTTCCACAGGCAAGTAGACATAACGTTCCACCCCAAAGCATTTAATTCTAATTTTTCATATATTTTTTTCTCCTTATTAATTATTCCATTGTATCGATATCCCCTGGTTTTATTAAAAATCTGATTCACACTCCTAAATTCATTTTGATGTACTTATATGCAGAACATGTTGTATCGTATCATAAAAAATAACACTGAACTAGTACTGATCCATCTAGCTGATAATCTCAAAAATAAGTTTCGCAATAATTTCCGGAATCCATACCCTAGGTGGGTAGGGTAAACGCTCATACGGTGCTGTTACGCTACCAAAGTACGTTGCTATAGTAGTTTTCGGAGACGTCTAAGTCACAATAGGAACACAATGTGCTTTTCCCGTATGCACAATCATTGTTCGAAAAGTGATGGGTCCGCGGCTTGGACAGGATGTCATGTTCAAACAGCGGTACCAATGGAGAAGGTCTGACGTACAAGCACTTTTCTTCGGTGGCAGCTTGATTTGGATGTTGTTGACGCATTGTTTGCACTTGGTTGATAAGATTTGTTCACTGAGTGCAAAAAAGGAAGACACTTACATGGGTTTGAATCGATTCGTCTATTCTGAAAATATTTTTAAGGACATCTTGGGTGAAGCATCGTATTCCGTCCTCATTTTTGGCCACGGTTGGATAGAGCTTTCTTTTGAGTTTGGAATTTGAAAATGTTGCCCTCAGTTGTACCCATCTGGAAATTTATTTCAAAAATGAAAAACGGTATTAAATAAGGAACTAGTGTGGGTAATACGAATGCAACCTACAACCAAAAGTCAATAGGCGAAACAAAGTTTTTCGGTCCATCAGGCCAGATCCTAGAAAATGCTTGTCCGTAGTTGACCGCAAGTACCCGCCTTGGAACTGAGCATGAAGATACACTACGTCGACGCGTTTTTTTTTAATTCGTTCACGACCTTTCACGTCATTGATCCGTGCAGTCGAACGTACACGTATCCGCACCGCGCTTCCGCACCGACGCTTCCGAGAGTGCAGTCAGACTAGCTATCACCTGGGTCTTATGCAGCATACTACGGCATTTCACACTAATGCAGCAGGTAAGCAAGGAACTTGTTCGCCGGATCATACAACAATTGACCTGTGCAGTCAGCTCCTGAAGAAGTTACCAGTTCAGATTGGCATATTGGCCGCGAAGAATCGAGGTTTCAATTTGACGACGTAATTCCTAAAAAAAATACGGTTGTCAAACATTGTCGTACACTTTATTCCTTCTTCATCTGTTGATAGAGGTACTTACATTAATATTTCTGAGCATTCTAGCTCTAGAATTCACGAAATATAACTGTAAATAGTACTTCATACAAGACAATGTCTTTTGACTTTCAAAATAATCTATCCCGTGTGTTTTGACATGAGCTTTTTACGATGGCAATTCTAATAAGAAGCGAAAATAAAATAACTTTTTCACTTACGTCTGTTATTCCAATGAGCAGTTCGGAACGTTCATTAGACAGAGATAAAACATAGACATTTGTTCGAGCTTCACGTACGAGCCAAAAATTCATTTATGATTTGACAGCAGTGAACTGCTAGATGAACATGGGGTCGTAGTCATCGGCATACACGAACTATAACACTGACATAAATTGGATGCGCGAACGTCATCAAAAGCGTCAACAGTTTTCAAGACTAGTTGCAGCTTTGGGAGAATGGCGGATATGGTGGCGTTCATCAACCACATACGGCTCAGTAGGCTTGGTCGAGTCGAGACGGGACCCTCCTTGGCAATTAAGGCCAATGAGGGAATCGTCCCTGACGGACGATCGAGGATCATGAACTATTATGTCCTGAACGGAGGCAGTCCAACATCCCAGAAACCCCACAAAGGGGGGGGGGGGGGTGTTACACTAAATGACACTGCACTTTACGATACCGGACTACACGGAGGTCTGATTACTTCTGCCTAATCTTCCAAATCTAAGATGACTAGGGTTACGAATGTAATGTGGGTCTACACGGAGGACAAATTCGTTAAGTTAAGATAACAATCCTAATAGTTACTTTCACATGGAAAAATATAGTTGTATGAAAGGAACCTATAGTTATTCCAACATTAATGTGACCGTCAACTCAATCATATCTACCTAATAGATTCAACTGTTCATCTTATACTCAATTCAACTATAACTTCACACTTAGAAAAAATCATGTAAATTTAGGTGCCCTGAGAGTGACATATACGAGCGTCATTTTTGACATACATTTGAGTCTTAACAGACGCGAAATATAGCTCAATCAAATGTACTTTTCGTCGAGCAACGAACTTTTCAGTCTCGGAGCACTTAATATTACATGACATGTTTGTTTACGTCTCATCTTTTATGTCAAAGATGGATTCCATCACGTGTAAAATTAGTTATTTCTAAGTGTGTTTGATGAATTATAACAACCGTCAAATGTTATTTATTTATATAATTTGGTTTCAAGTGATCATCATAAATCCACATACTTTTAACTTGTGCACACTACGAAAATGTCATGTAAATTTCGGTTCCCTGAGACCGACACATGTAAGCGGCCCTTTTGACATAAGAATCAGTTGAAAGAAACGAGAAAATAAATGCAATGAAACGTTATCTTCGTCGATTTGCTTATGTTTCGGTTTGAGAACACTTAATTTTACATGAAATGTTTGTTTACGTTCCACGATTTACGTCCAATATGGATTACGTCTCGTGTAAAATTAATTATTTCTAAGTGTGTGATGCGTAGAGCAGGCGATAAGATAGCTGGCTCTCACGCAGATGAACACGGTTCAAATCTAAGTTGAATGTTCTTGTTCACTTTTTTATGATTTTGCAGTTGTGTTTTTGAGATCGATAAATTTGCAAACTTCCTTAATATGTCGAAAATGAAGAGCAGTTCGTTTAATAAACATTGTAAAATTTTGCTTTCCTAACAATAGTTTTCTTGAATCAACTAAAGCATAGTTGTATTTTGAATTTTGACGTTTGTTCATCTGCTGAAAAATATAGTTGAGCCAACCGAGGAGCCAACTATGGACTATAGTTGTTGCCCTCTATATATAGTCAAATCAACTATAGTTTCAGGTTATCTCTAAAACAATTGAACAATATAGTTATTTTGACCGGAAAAATAATTGCGTCTGCTATAATTTGTTCTCCGTGTTGTCATTTCATTCGGCCTATCACGCAAATAAATAATTAATTAAGCAATAGTACACAAAAAATAAAGAAAATATTGATCACTGATGATTGATAAATGTGTACCACAAACAAATCAATTAAGGGGAAATGCAGGTAATGTCGGCCTAAGTGTCCCTAATTTGAGCCCATACATAAATTCAGCAATCGACTAAATTTTCAATAGCAACCAAAAATATCCATTAGTAACGTCCAATAACGTGTTCATCTAAATAAAATTGATAAATAGCATATTTTTAGCGATGGGCCCAATATTAGAGCCGTAGGCCAACATTAGAGATTTTCCCCTATATCAGAACATTTCAGTACATTTTCAGCTCTTGTAAGTAATAAAATTGGTTAAGATTGTTGAGAATATCACTCTGTTTAGAGTTTTTAGCCGTAATGACTTCTCAGGTTAAGATGGGAAGGTTGCACTGACGATCATCAAATGGCCTTATTATGGCATTTATTAAATGGACTCTAGACGTAAAACTCACAGTTACTGTTTGAATATTTTACGTTTATTTTAATTGATTAACAAAGTTTTCACAAGTAAATCATGGACCCAACTTTAGGGACACATTTCTTTTCTATGTTCCTAACCAGGTTTGCTTCCACTCACTTGCTATAAAAACATGATGTTCTGAATTTTGATATTTTGTACTTGTTAGATACAAGAAGAGGTTGAAAGGCGAGTGTTTGACTCATAAAATCTGTTACTTGTTTTATGAGTACATTTAAGGTGCATAGCTGTGCTACGTCCTTTTGAAATAATATCATGTGAAATATATCATGAGTATTCCACTAAAACCCAATAAATCATTCCATGAGACAGCTGCAGTTAGCTGATATTTTTATTTACCGAGAACTTTTGACATTTCACATTTGATCATGATTATTAGCTGTCAGGTCAACTGCGGAACGTCTAATGGATCAACTTTTTATAACATTTTAAAGACATGTTGTTTTTAGGGTTATTCCCACGAAATTTCAGTTAAGAATTGATAAGTGTGTTTCGATAAAAAAAAATGTACTAGGCCCTTTGAAAAAATAAATCAAGTTGACGGTTTGCTGCAAGTGTGGTCGGGAGATGTTTCGTTTGCTTCCATTTTGATATGAAAAAAGTAAGATCAATGATAATTGTTTGACAGAAAGAAAATCACTGTCTCTTTCTTTTAAATTACCTCTAACGCAAGCAATAAGAGTTACGTCAAAAATGTGGTTTGCATTTGAATGATACGGAACGACCGAAAGTGAGATTTTGCCTGCTGAACTTGTAGGGGAATTTACGTATTCCTTTCTATAGCCTTTTTCTCTATGGAACGCACACATATGCAGTATTGGTTTGTTTACAATCTTTTGCTGCCAGCTGCTCTAACAATTTCAGTCGAAAGAATTGTCAAAAACTGTTTTGAAACGCTTTTACAAAGCTCCAATCTTCTCTAGTGAGAGCGAGTATTGTCGGCAACCAGTTTTTCTTCGGCAACCGTTCCATTTGAACTGCATGTAAATCTGCTGTTCTATTATCGGCAACTCGAAATCAGCTACAATGTGTAGTGCGTGTGTTTCATTTCAAGAAAACCCTGCTAGATTGCTTTTTCTCAGTGGTAAAAATATAGTCAAATTGAAGCTGAAAGCATAAAGAATCGTTTGCATGCATTCAGCGAAGTGTTTTCGTAAGAAAATCCAGTGAAAATAGTGTTTCAATTTGGGTTGCCGAAAATAGTCTGTCATGCCGAAGCCGTCATTTCCCCTATAATGAACATCACAATGTTTTGATTTTGATATTCTGCGGTCGCATAACGATAAGCGAAATTTTTTAATTTGAGTGATTTTATGCGATTTTTGTAAAATTTTCTTGGTGAAATGTTTTGGAAGAATAAAGAGCATTAAGTTAACAGTGATAGTGACCTAAAAATACATGCATACCAAGAGCATTCTTTTGAGGATCAAACAGGATGGGACGAAGTTGCATCCATGAATAGACCCAATTTGGGGACAATTAACCACTTCATTCGAGCAGTTAAAACGACGTTTACTACCACTCGCACTTTGAAATAAAGCATTATTTTGAGATTTTTCCTTCTAGAACCTCGAGAAAAGTAGCCAACATTTGTGCGTTTCATAAAAAAAAATAGAAATTAGTTGGTCCAGTTTTGTGAAATCACTGGTAAAAAGTCACGCCAAAACTGCTTGACAAAGTGGTAAATAGACCGATATTACATCCATCCCTGGAGAGTTTTCATCTTAAAAAAGTAAGTTTTTCAACTTTTCGTGTTTCCTGATAGCAAACGACATGATAAACATATCTAAGCATACCATTTAGCAGTAGAATATCGTATGCAGGTAAATTAATTGATGAGTTATGTTGGCTGCATATTATACGTAATCGATGGCTGCATATTAGACCGAGATTAGGGACGTATACCCTATCATCATCCAATTTGCGCATTCATTGTTATTTTAAAGCCAAGATTTTCCTCCCTTCAGTAACGTTACGTTCTTCTTCTTTTCAGCGGTACAAGCCCTCTCGCTCTTGTGTGTGTCTACTGTTTTAGGTTTAACAAAACGTGAATTTTCCCAACCAACAATAACCCATACAGAAGAAAATCCACGGATTGTAACCAACTGGTTACACATTTAAGGAACTACATTGCATATTGTGCTCCTCATTAGACTTCTGCGCTAAAACTAAGTGCACAGTAATGTTTTCGCACCGGTCATAAAATTTAAATATTCGTTTTCTAAAACTCCAATTAATAAGTATAGCTCTCCAATACTGTTATCAAGCTGCTGCTGCTTTCAAATAAGTTGATTTTCAATGTTCTGGCCTGTGTAGAAATATTACTATGCATTAATTTCTGCACTGGAGTTTAAAGTGGTGCAAAATGCGCAATATAATAAAAACTGAATCACTTGAGAGGAAACTTGTCATACCTGCTGCTCTATAAAACGTTCATCCCAGCCACACATCGCCCATAAAAAATCATTCACCTGTTCCTTGTTCTGCTAAGTCAACATCGTCATACCTCGTACATCCAAGTACCATCACCGTTCCGGACCAGTATATGGTAATTCAGGACGACCGCCGTAAAGCTGCCAATAAAGCAGTTATCCGTAAAATTTGCAACATCCACCATCAGAGAGGAAATGCATAAATAATAAAACGACGTTTCCCACTCGATTGAGCCAATAAAATTGCAGCAGTTGTTCCCCATCATGGCCGCGCGACATGGAAAGAGCAGAACCCATAAAGTTCGTCTTTTAATGTCACTTGTCGCACATATAGACTGGCAGCATCAAACGAGTCCTTACCGTCTTGTTTTTTTTTTCTCTCACCACAAGTGGCACCAAATTGGATTTGATCTTGCACGTTTTCTTCGATCTAGCAGCGACGTCAGCTTAAACGGAACCGGAATCCTTGAATGGCGCACCGGATGTGCTGTTGATATTGATTCTCGTTTTGACTGGGAAAACTTTACCAAAAATGTGTCTTCCGGCTGCCGGGGCCCATGGAAATGGCATCGAAAACAACAACAACCGGAAAAAGCAATGATAAATACGATGCCATTTATCAGCGAACGCGCGAAACGTGCAAACATTTATCAGGATATCAGCTCGTTGGGAGGTGGGTGGTGAGGTCGAAAAGTCACGGGGCCTGTCAGACTTTCTCCGGTAGCAATTCCCGACCGCTGGCAGACAAACGGCCGGCGTGTAGCAGTCTGTCAGTACTGATTTTAGAATCACCGCGTCGAGCCGTGGAAATGTGCGAAATTCGTGTGATTGCGGTGAGGGCTCTGCTCTGGCCATCGATTACCTTTCTGCCCCGGTGATTAAGTGTGGTTTCCTGACTTTGCGTGTCTACGGTGTCAGTACCGGTTATTGCTGGCTGCCATGTGCGTGCGAGTGTGGTCATTTCACCTCGCACAGCAGCAACTGGAATTGATGATTTTTGGACATTCGTTGGGTTGTTGCGTTGCAAGGTCAGTTGGATGATATTCCTATGACTGTCATTGTGCATTAGACTGGCCGAAAAAAATAAAAATCATATTTTTTCATCCTCTGAAAGTTGCAGCTCATTTGGTAGTAAGATGAGCTGGCGTTTTTAGTTTGAATATTATATTAGGATTTTGGTTTGTTTATTCTTTTCCTAGATTTGTTTTCAGTCGATCTTGTTTTCCGTGTTGAGTAGCAATGCTACTGACACCAGGGAGGCAGCGTGTTTCATGCAAACAAGCTAAAACTTTCAGAGAGTGGTTTCCTCATCTAAAGGAGTAAATCGGGGGGATATTGAATGACATATATGTATATAAAATTGGCTCCCATATCAATTCGCACCACTGTAGTGCTAATGTCTCGTAAAAGACATAATATTTCTTGTTTCTTCTTCAATTTGATCTTACACATCGATTTATTTATTCTGTAGTCACTACCCGATTCCTGCTCACTCAGCTCCAGAAGATGACGCCCAATTTTTCAACAGTCTTCGTCCAATTCTAAATCGTATATCTTATGACCATCGTTACCCACTTCTTCTGCTGCGACTATTTTATTAATCAAATAAACAATTCAGTGCAATCGGATATACACAAAGTCATTCACCAGTAAATTGACATTTAAATCTACCATTTAATCCACACAAAAGTTGCACCCCAAAACATCCATTAGCAATATAAAACTTTGCCGGGTCCCAACAATAGCTACTGCCAAACTCGCAAAATCCCCTCGATTGAGCCCCAGTTCATAATTGTTTAAATCCCTGCAAAATCTCCGTTATTCTGCAGGAAAATTTACGATACTTTAATCCCAGCCTCCCACGAGTTGCTAACCGGTCAGCAGCATCTGCTTGATCCAAAATTTGCTCGAACGAATATAAACGGGAAAAATTTGGTTTTTCCACCACCATCAACAGTCTCTGGGGTTCGATAAAAAACAAACGGCGACCCACAATCTCTTCACCTCCCATTCCAACGTTGCCAAATACGATCAAGCGAAACAGTGGAAAAAGGGGAAAGACTCCGCTTTCTTACGCACAGCATCATGATGGATGCTAATTTGAAAGGATGCTTCCGATGGGAGAGAGTCTTAAGGGGGCTGCAGAGGGGATTTTTCCACAGAGAGTACGGAACAGTGACAATTTATTTGCATTCTTATTTGAAGCTTTTACGCCTCAGCTAAAAAAACGGCTGCCCTCAGTATTGAGCCACTTTTGCATTCGTATATTGTGTGGCTAGCCCAGGAGAGAAGCTTCATTAGGTATGGCATGGCATAAAACTTATCTACTTACTATGTAGACCAGGTCTGCCCAACGTGTTCAAACCGCGGGCAAAATTTTACAATACGTATCAGCTGGCGGGGCCTTCCTTAGCTCAATCGGTAGAGGCGCATCTAAAAAGCATGACCATGCTGGAGGTGACTGGGTTCGATTCCCGGGTCGGTACAGGATTTTTTCGAGTTGTAACATTTTTCGACTTTCCTAAGCATATAGTATTATTTTACTTGCATTATACTAATGCAAAAAAGGGACAGACATCGAAAGCTCCCAATTAATAGCTGTGGAAGTGCATCTAGAATACTAAGTTTAGAGCACGCAATAAGCTAAAATGCGAGAAGCAAAAAGCTTGAAATGCCAAGAAGAAGAAGATCAACTGTTGGTTTGGAAATTTTCAGCCTACGTGTGTTCAAATGAATATCGAAATGCAGGTCACAAAAAAGGATTATTGCAATTTACATTTGGCAAAATTAGGGGGCAATTTTTGACATCGTTTAGAAAATAAAAATCTTTTGACGTAGGACTACGTCTTTGATTTCTATATGGGGGTACACTTTGTGAAAACCGAAAATGGAACATGTAACAAATTAAGAAAGATTTGGAACGTTAATAATTCAGCTGCCCCTGGTCCAATTTCAATAATTTTATCACCAATCGATCAAAAATATGGCTACGCATCGATAACAATGCTTCCGAATGATGATTTTCATCAAGAAACTATTGAAAAACTGGTAAATGTCCAGCATTGTTCAAAAGCGTCGAATTAACTAACAAATCCACCAATTACCTACAAGCATATGCTGCTTCCCCAGCACAGTCATCAGAGAGTAGTAAGTAGACGAAACAAGTCGAAGTGGCATTCGCCTCCGATCCTCAGGCGCGTGCGAATAGGGAGGATGGAATTGCGTAATATTTTGTACACTCATCACCATATTCAAAACCAAACGCAAATTCTTCGAGATAACCACCATCCGTCGTCTGGCTCGCCGTGGCGGTGTCTGACGTATCTCCGGTCTGATTTACGAGGTGTGCAGAAGGTGTTCCTGAAAAATGAGATCCGTTATGCTGTCACCTACACTAAACACGCCAAGTGTAAGCGGCTATGCATGTCATCTACGTTTTGAAGTGACAGAGACGCACTCTGTTTGGTTTCGGAGGTTAAATCATCACCAACTTTGGCAACAAAACGGCTCTTTTCAGGGCCACCTAGCTTATTACAGTAAAGAGTAGAAATAGAATTCATCTACCTGTTTGTCCATATTCAGAACGAACGCCACACAAAATGCTCATGCAATCAAACTGGAAGCAGGGGTACAAATTATTTTGATCAACCTTGATCAACTTTGAATCGCCACGGCCGGATATTTTCGATGGAAGAAGCAACAATCTAGCATCTAATTCGACGAAGACGGCAGGAAACATTTGTGAAGCCGAGTTATTTACGAAAGAGAGTGTCGATGAAGAAAATTGATCAATGTAGATAGGACCTATTGAAAAGTGACCCGAGATTTGTTTTCCGTACTGAGCACCAATGCTACCGACGCCAGGGAGGCAGCTCCCACACCTGGACCCTACCTATCGACCCATCAACTCAACCGGGGACCAACGGCTTTACTTCCCGAAGGAAGGCGTGATCAGAGATGTTATGCCTTAGAACATGCCGGTGGCGCCGACTGAGATTGGACTCAGGCCTACTGGGGTGCGAGGTAATCACGCTAACGACCGGCGCCGATATCTTTCAAGGTGATATCACGGCGAATGAGAACGACCCAAATTTGAGATTAGTTATCTTAGAAATAAGAAATAAGGTGCAGGAATTCAATGATGAGTAAACTTGTTTTCCCAGGTTTTTCCAGGATTTTCCAGGGAAAAATTCCTGAATTTGAGAAAAGTGAAGATTGGATTCACTCTCTATTGGTACTACTCCGAGACTAAATAAAATTTTCGTCAATTTCTTCATTTTCTGGCAGATTTTTTAGGTTTTCCACAGGAGACAAATTTACTCATCGCTGAGTTCCTGCACTTTTGGCGATTATGAGTGAACTAAACTCAAACTTGGGTCGTTCTCATTCGCCGTGTACGCAAAAGGAAAAGAGCCAGTGTCACTACTTGATAGCAAACTACTAATAATGGGAGGAGTCTTTGTAGCTTTTATACCACTTGGTTGCACATCATTCTGCTTTAACCTGAAAAGATATAAAGCAGCGCTGCTGTCTGGCATCAGCTAATTTTCGCTTCGAACGGCATGATGAACAGCAATAGCAGCAGTAGGAAGGTGGTGGCTAGTCCACTCCTTCACACCTAACAAACAACAATTGACTGGTCGTGGCAAAGGAGGAAAAGGTCTGGTTAAGGAGGCGCCAAGCGTCATCGCAAAGTTCTTCGAGATAACCGCCATCGGTCGTCTGGCTCGCCGTGGTGGTGTCAAACGTATCTCATGTCTGATCTACGAGGTGTGCTGAAGGTGTTCCTGGAAAATGATGTCCGTGATGCTGTCACCTACACTAAACACGCCAAGCGTAAGTGGCCATGGATGTCCTGTTCCATAAAACGGCCCTTTTCAGTAAAGAGTTGGAATAGAATTTATCTGTGCTTGTTTGTCCATATTCAGAACCACAAGCCCCCAACGACTACACAAAATGCTCTCCAGAGTTGTAATCTTGTAACCAAACTTGAAAGCAGGGGTGCAAGTGATTTTGATTGATTCTCTTAATCAAATTTCACTTTGAAAAAGATTACTACAAATTTGGTACGCCTACAATTCAAAAACGGAAAGAGTTTAGATAATAGATAATTAAAAGAACTAAATGCACTTCACATTTATTCCGTCCACTAGCGGTCCTACGTCAAGCTTACGTTCGTGCCCCTAGGCACAGACCCTTCTACTTTTTTAAGGTTCTTGTAATTTCGTTCGAGGCTTGAGGATACTCATAAAATTACGTAAGGAGTTTTCATATAGGGAAAATGAAGGCTTCGGCACTTCTTTACCTATTATCGTGAGGGGGTAAATGAAGTACTTTTTTTTTTTCCTTTGGTTTGTTTTTTCCGTCGATCTTGTTTTCCGTACTGAGCACCAATGCTACCGACGTGCCAGGAAAGCAGCTCCCACACCTGGACCCATCAACTCATGAACCGGGGACCAACGGCTTTACTTCCCATCCGAAGGAAGGCGTGATCAGAGATGTTATGCCTCAGAACATCCCGGCGGCGCCGACTGGGATTGAACCCAGGCCTGCTGGGGTGAGAGGTAATCACGCTCACCACTACACCACCGGCGCCGTTGAATGAAGTACTTGAGCGCTGATTATTTGCATGAAGGTGCATCATATTCCAGAGCATTGTTTTGCAAAAAACGAATACTCTAAGACTTCATTTACTTCTTGGCAAACATAGGTAAAGGTGTCAAATATATTCAGAATTAGAACGGGCTAAAGTGTATCAGCCTTCCTGTAGCTCGATTACTTCTGATCACACTGAAGTAACTTGATCATAGTCGGCGTTCTTACAGGAAAAAGAGTTAGTCTCAGGCATCGAATATTGCAAATTTGTTTCATTTTGTGCAGAATAGGCCAACTCTTCCTCAAAAAACTCTTTTTTTTTTGTAAAAATAACTCTCATAACCTGTAAGTATGATGATGAAACTAAACCTTGCAAGGGTTCTTCTCAATGAATCTATGAGGTTTTTCCACGACTGAAATTATTTGGTAAGCTTTATTTATTGAAAATATTAAATTCAAAGTGCTTTTATGTTACTTCATACGCGAAGTTTGCGATTTTCAGAGTTGGTTGGAAATGCTATCTAACATGAAGTGCGATGGAAAATCTGTACCGCGTAAGCGACACATCCCAAGTAACATTTTAAGTTTTATGAAATACTACAAAGCAACTATAAAACAACATTCATAAAACCTTGGTCAAGGCTTTTTTTGTCATTAATGTATCCACCAAAACCTCATTAAGACTAGAATATGTCTAGTTGGTCCATCCTGGAGAAGGTTCTGAAGGGTGTATTTTCGAAGCTCTTCAAGATTGATTTACTGCAAAATGTTGTATGACGAACGCATTGAGAACCACTTGCAAGCTACAATAAAAGCTATTTAGCAACAATACAAACCCTTTCCACGCCATTTCCCCAAGCCACTTGCTAAATCCACTACTGCTAACCAATTGTTTATTGTTGCCATACATCAACAGGCTGGCTGTAGCCCAAATGATGTTAATAATACTAATCATAATAATAATAATAGTAAAATTACATGTCAAATAATCACAGAAAGAAAAACAAAGCAACATGGTCAGAATGGTCAGGCCGGCGAAAACAGATGAGAATCTCCGACGAAGCGCATCACGTGTCGAATACATATGCGACTCTGTTGAACACACGCTGTAGACCGCAAATCGCACCATATGCCCCGTAGTTCGTGCGACGCAGTGGCAGCCTCAGCATGAGGTTGTTACGGAGTGGTCGGGGTTGCACGTTTAGGTCAATTCGCCTCAGGATAGCCTCACAATCTATTCGTCCCTGTAGAGTGTCAGCGATAATCGAAGCTCTGCTGGTGCCCCTTTTAATCCGGAGAGGTTCAAGGTTTATCAGTTGGCAGCGACTCTCGTAGCTGGGCAGCCGAAGCGGATCTCTCCAGGGCAGTCTACGAAGCGCAAAACGAAGAAAGCGACGTTGAACAGATTCGATTCTCTCGGCACCATTGTTGTAATTCGGATTCCAAACCGCAGAACAATACTCAAGCGTCGATCGTACGAGGGAGCAGTAAAGAGATGTTAAGCAGTAGACATCGGTGAAATTCTTAGCTATCCTGAAGATGAATCCTAAAGTCCTAGACGACTTATCGATGACATAAGAAATGTGTTGCCTGAATGTTAGCTGTGAATCCAACACCACACCCAGGTCTTTCACCTGATTCACGCGTTCGAGTGTCGTTCCAAGCAGGTCATAGCTGAATACAATCGGTTGCTTTTTTCGTGAGAACGTTATGGCAGAGCACTTTGCTGGGTTCACTACAATTCGATTTAAAGTAGACCAACTGGCAAAGACATTAGGCTGATGTTGAAGATTGTGGCAGTCAGCGATCGAGCAAATTCGTTAAAATATTTTGAGGTCGTCTGCATATGATAATCGAAGCCCTTCGATAACCAGATTCACGTCGTTGAAGTAGAGTAGAAAATCAACGGTCCAGATGGCTTCACTGCGGTATACCTGATGTGGCAAAGAAGCTAGCTGATTTGCAATCTCCTATAGCAACCATAAGTTGGCGACCAGTAAGATACGAACGGAACCAACTCAAGAGATTACCGCTCACCCCAAGCCTGTCGAGTTTAGCAATCGCAATGTCATGATTCAACTTATCGAATGCCGCGGATAGATCCGTATATATAACGTCCGTCTGTAGCCGTTCAGTCATACTATCGGTAATGTAGGATGTGAGGCATAGCAGATTGGTGGTTGTAGAGCGACCGCCAGTAAACCCGTGTTGATCAGGATGCGATATACCTAGCTGCGGTCCGATGTAAGAAAATTGGAGACCGAGAAATGTGGAGTGTATTAGTGAGTGAAATTAATTACGTCGAAAAAAAAAAGGTTGCCGACTGGACTCGAACCACGGACTTTGAGATTATCAGACCTGTGCTTTCTCCACTGCTCTTTCCATGCTTCTAAATATGATTAGCCTAAAAGCAAACATGAAGCGCTCATTTTCTCGCATGGTCGACTTTGTGTGCTTTTTCTGCTGGAGAGATTCGAGACAAGTGTGTGCGTCATTCTACAATGTTCTACAATGTGCGTCGTTCTACAAGCTTACTGGTATAGTCGAAAGCGTAGAAAGAACACGAAATGAAAAAACCAAAAAAAGCATTACATCGCCTGTAAGGTCAACTTCTAACATTCGCTGCGATGGTCATGAACAGAGGATGATAGGGAACGGAACTAACATTCATTGTAATAGATTTTTGGTTTGCGTGTAGATGCGATTGATTTCAAGATGTAGTAAAAAACTATGCTGAGTTTTTATTGCCAGATTACTTAACCGCTATCGCTACTAATCTTGGATCTAATTAAATATGTAGTTACGTCACTTATGATATGATAAAATAATGGAATTAATTGTTTACCATGCTCGAAACAGGTTTCTAGAGGTGCACAGCAGTAAGGTATTTTATGCCTATCGTCCATTGTGCCTATCGTATATTATGCCTAACGTCCATTATGCCTAACGTCCATTATGCCTAACGTATTTATGCCTAATGGGGTACACTCCCATAACACTATGTTGAGAGCACGCAGTAAGCTAATATGCGATTAGCAATAAGCTTGAAATGCGAGGAAGAAAAAGAAGAAGTTTAAATGGAAATGCGGTTTCGGCTTGTTTCGTTTGGTACCATGTATGTCTGTTATTGGTTGATTAGTAATTATTCTGGATATATCTAACCCAAGTAACATTGAAAGTTTTAACGTGGTTTCAAAGCATGCTATAAGTCTAAATCATGGTCAAATCATGCTTCTCAGATATTCTTGCAAGAAAGTCAATTGATCAAATACCTGCATAATATTATCTGAGAACTGGTCGATAAGTAATTATTCTGTAGATTTCTAATTGTTCATTAGATCAAATCATGTCTCTAAGATATTGTAGCGGCCCCGAGGCAGCTACGGTGCTTTTGTTTGTTCCCGATCGGTTAAGTAAACGGATGGCTTAAGCGCCACCTCCGAAGAGGACCACCTGTCGTGTTTCACGATGTCCGGCTAGATACTGACCAAATGAGCCAGTTCTAAAATTCGTCAACAGTGTCGGGAACAAGCCCAACAGACCCGAGAGACTCAAGAAAGGAGTGAGCATACCCACCGAAATTCCAAGATCCTAACTAACGAGTCCGAAAAAACTTCCAATACCGAAAACCAATCCGAACAGGGGTATCATCACAGGAAGCAATCCCTCTGACCCATCAATTCGAGCTTGCTTTAGAAAACGAGTAACACAACCAATTCAACAACAAAATACTAAACATGACGAACGAAACGTGAAACAACCGTCAGACTCTCTCAATCAAAACCTACTATTTAACACTGATTAAATTTGTGAGTGGAAACTCTAAATCTATTCAGTTTTGTCTTATCTATAGGGTTTTTATTTTACATATTTACAAGCTTGCTCTTGGCCGGCCTATCGTCTGTTCCCTTCTAACTGACTAGTGCGGTCGATCGACTATTCGCCTAGCGCGCTATCATTATGTGTCCGTGCTAACGGCCTTGCATGCAAGTGTGGGTTCGCTAATTACAATACTTCGGAAAGCTTAGGTTGGCGAGCTTTGCGGGCTTTTGCCCGGCTTATGCTGTCGTTGCAACGACGGCTGGTGTCCTCCTACTGCGCTTGTACTTTCACGTGGTGCCGTGAACCGATCTGGGTCAGCGGAAGGTGGCTTGCTGGACGTTAGCCGGAATCCCTTGGTAACGCAGGCAACTTCCTTCCATAAGGCAAAGGAAGCCTTGATACCCGAGCGTGGTCAGGGTTGCCAACCAGAAACAAAACCACGGTGCGAGGCCAATAGAGGCAGCGCTATTGATGAGCGATCGCTTTGTTGGCTGTTGAGCACTAAAGAAAACGAACACGCGGAAAGTCGTTGAACGTGCAAACGACACAATTAACATCTAACAGGCACACACAAATTTCGTAGACTGGGTTTACCTTAGAGGTGGGCAACCCGCTCATGAACTGAGCTAAGGAGCTAATTCAACAGGCTGAACGAGTGAACGAACGCTCTATTAAAATGAACGGTAGCTCACCCGCTCACCATCACCACAGCAAAACAGAAGTGATAGCTGAAGTATGTAGTTCAACTAAGCGAGAGCGACATGATCGTGACAGCCGAGCTAGAGCTATGTAAACGATTGGACTGAATGAGAGCACAAACCGGAGCTGAATGAAAGCGTCTGATTGCTGCTGCTAGAACTACACGGAGAGAATACAATTTTTTTCAGATGATGTTAGATAATTTAATATTATTTTTAGTTGATTAATCCTAAGATTGTATTATAGCTTTATTTTTCAAGCATTGTTCTTTTCTAACAACCTAAGCTTTGGTTATAACAATCTGTTTTTGAGAATAACCTTGTCGATGATTGCATTCTACTCCTCTTCATATCGGAGCAATATGAATTTATGAATTGACTTCTACTATGAACGTCGTTTCAAATACAGACCAACTTTATTTCCAGTTTGAACTTACGTCATATTTTATTTATTTAAAACTAGATTATTTTTCTCACCGTGATAGTTGACTGGTGCTGACGGAAAATATCTGAGTGCTATTTGATGAATGAACCAGATATTAAAAAAATGAATGTGACTGGCAGGAGAGCAAGAGCGTAAACTACCAACCAGCGCTGCCAGGTGTACAGAAATTTGTACACAAAAACTTCATAACTTCACCAAACCAGCATCATATTTTATATTGCGTGGTTTGATGCTGCTTCATGCAAAGAGTAGCCAAATTCTGGAATTATTTTTGAACTGGACATTGTTTACAAATTGATTCTATTATTGAAAATAAAAAAGGGTCTGGTATGGGGCAACCATCAAGAAGTCCGCCTATGTGTAAAAATTTGCAATGATGTGGCATCACTAAAACTAAAAAACGTTTGTCTCTCACGCTCTCGTCCAGATTTTTGTTTGATATGTGATTTCTAATATTCTGCAATTAAAGAACACCCATGACTGCAACCTCTTGGAGCCAGTTTTTCGTTTTTCTGCATTTCATTCAGTTCAATACTTGTTTGTCAATTAATATTTTTAAAAGTGATTGGAATTGCATTGATGCTGTTTGCAAAGTGGTAAGTCTATTATAAGGTTTTCGTTGCTTGCTGTCAGCAATTTAAAACATTCGATGATTTCTTATTGTAGATTAAAATGCTGCCCCAAGGAAGGATCACCAGTGATATTTGGTACCATTTCAAAAAAGAAGAAGACAGAGGTATATGCTGTCACTGCAAAGCCAGCATCGCTATGTCATCAGGATCTTCGGGAAATTTAAAGCGGCATATGAAAGGCAAACATCCATTCATCCCGCTGAACAGAGATGCAACACAGGAGCAACAGAAATATTCAGCTACAACTGCTTGCACTGTCAACTCAGAAGACGTACAACCGCAACCTACTTGCCAGAACGTGAGTACTCAAAATCGAGAATCTGCTACACCCAACCGGTGGATGTAAGATTCGCTTACAATTATGTGGGATTCATCATCAGAGGATGTAAGTGGAGACCGCATGAACCGAGGATGCGATATACCTAGCTGTTATCCAATGCAAGAAAATTGGAGACTGAAAAATGTAGAGTGTATTAGTGAGGTAAATTTATTATGTCGAAAAAAAATAGGAAAAAGGTTGCCGACTGGACTCGAACCACGAACGTTGCGATTATCAGACCTGTGCTTTCTCCACTGCTATCTCCATGCTTCTGAATAATGATAGCCTAAAAGCAAACAAGAAGCGCTCATTTCCTATCACACTCGACTTCGTATGTTTTTTTTTTCTGCTGGAGAGATTCGAGGCAAGTGTGTGCGTCGTTCTACCATGTTATACATAAAAATCTAGGCAAATGCTTGCTTGTGTAGGTGAAAGCACAGACAGAACACGAAATAAAAAAGGCAAAAAACCAATACATCGCCTGCAAGGCCAACTTCTAACATTCGCTGCGATGTTCATGAACAGAGGATGATAGGAAATGGATCTAACATTCATTGTAATAATTTTTTGGTTTGCGTGTACAAAATCCATAACCACTGTTGTTGCTGAATCGTCTTCAATTTCGATACCATCTGCCTCACAGACTTCGATGGCACGATTTGTCGAAGTAATCAAACCCATACCAATCCAGAAAAATAGACTCATTGACATTCAGCTCTTGAAAATGGTTTGCAAGGAGTTCCATCCGTTTTCAATTGTGGAGGATATGAAATTCAAGAAATTTGCGCAGCTACTTAACCCATTCTATGTTCTTCCAAGTAGAAAAACATTGTCCAATGGATTGTTGCCAGTTGTCTACAATGACTTGATGGAAAAGGCTAAAGCTGAGTTGATTGACGCTTCTGCAATTTGTTTAACCTGCGATGGTTGGACCAGCATTACCAACACCGGATTTTACGCACTTACTGCTCATTTCATTAACAAAAATGGTATTTTGACATCTTTCTTGCTGAAGTGCTCCGAGTTCATGCCAAGACACACTGGTGAAAATATTTCGACATGGGTTACCAAAGTTCTTCGTTCGTTCGATGTCGAAAACAAAATTACAGCAATTACAACTGATAACGCTTCGAATATGAAGTCGGCTGCGACTATTTTGCAAATGAGACGCTTGAGATGTTTTGCTCATTTATTGTACCTCGTCGTACAGAATGCCATAGCGAATTCCATCAAAGTCACAGTCGATAAGTGCAAGGCAAAGAAGCTGTAATTTTTACTCTGGCACTTCTGGACTCAACACGATGTACGTTGGAGAGTAATGACTGGGACATAATTCGGCAAAGCGTAAAAATTCTCGGCCTCTTTAATGAGGTTACGGTCGAGATTTCAGCGGAAAAATCAGTTTCGCTTTCTAAAAGCTCGGTGCTGGCTCGAATTATGAATGAGAAAATCAAATTACTTGCAAATGACTACCTCCCGCGGTGTGTCAAGATGCTGGTAGATGAGCTAACTGATGGCCTTATTAAGCGGTTCGGGGACAGAGAATCGAATAAATTAGTAGCCCAGGCTACCCTTCTCGATCCCCGTTTTAAGAAGCAAGGTTTCGCAGACGAGAGTAACTTCAACACGGCGTACCAAGATATTGTGGACAAAATGCGGCAGAATATTGGAGCAATGGATGAAATTGAACAGGCCGAGCCACAACCTTCTGTTGCTAAATCATCCATTTGGGAACAGTTCGATCACACAATCAGCAAATTGCACACAGAACAGGATCCTAAAGCTGCAAGCGTAATTCAATTGGATAAATTCTTGGCTGAGTCATATTTGCCCAAATCAGGTGATCCTCTAGTTTGGTGGGAATATAAGAAACAGGTCTATCCGAAACTTTACCAGATAATGGTAAAAGACTATGTATTCCTGCGACATCGGTGCCGTGTAAACGGATCTTTTCCAAAGCAGGACAGCTAATTTGTGATAGGCGCAGTAGGCTGACGGCGAAAAATATTTCGCAAATTATGTTTGTGAATGTTAATCATACCTAAAGCTGGCTGAAATGTTACTTGTTTTTCTTTTCTTTATTAAATAAATCTTATATTAAAAGTAAAAAACCCTCATTTATTTATTTTTAATGCGGCTTGACACTTCAGTTGGTGACACATAAAAGTTTTACAAAGTGAGCAAATGAACGGCTCAGGTGAACTAGCTCACTGTAATGAGCGGAACGGTTCACAGGTGCTCACTTCAGTGGACCATTTTGCCCATCTCTAGTTTACCTTTGCAGTTATCTGGAACGCTTACACAAAACTCACACAACAATAACAGCACTACAAACTTATCTAGCTTTAGCCTATACGGGGAACATTAGGAATCGATTAAAATACATCTGAGGACACTTCACGTTTTCTCTTACTACTAACCAGTCACACCGTGGAACAAACTATATCATCGCGCCCTTCTTCTATCACAGTCAGGATCAAAGTGAAAGAGGCGATTACTGATTTTCCTCAGAAAAGTACCAAGGTACGATCACTGAAATGTGCTGAAATATTTGAACAAAATAGTTCGAACATACTGAGAGGTTAGCACACATCATCGGTAAGAGACGTGTGTGTGAGAAAATTTGCGTCTATGGATGTATTTGGCTAATGACATTTGAGTTTCGAATCCGTTTCCCACCGTAGTATTTTTGCGCAAGCGTTCTACACATCCATAGACCATATAGGTCCACCGTTGTATAATTGGCAATGCACTCGGGAATTGGGAATTGTGGGTTCGAATCCGGTGCCTTTAGATTTTTTCGCAAATTTTCTCACACACGTCTCTTACCGATGATATGTGCTAACCTTCCAGTATGTTCAAACTATCTTATAAACAATTAAATTGACTGCAAAGTCGCTAAACCGTAAATCAAAATATTTGAACAAAAACTGTAAAAAATCAGGCAAAAAGTGAATACAACCTAGTAGAATTGACGCCTTGACTGATATAAATTTTAATACCCTTTAGGTTAGATGGGCCATCATTCTCAATGAATTGTACACAACTGTGATTCGTTCTGACTTCCGATTTTTGACATTTTACTTCCGATTCCTAACTTGGCTGTATGACGTTTTCAATAATTAATTTTGAAACTAGCATTTTAG
This sequence comes from Ochlerotatus camptorhynchus, assembly GCF_037179485.1. Lineage (NCBI taxonomy): Eukaryota > Metazoa > Arthropoda > Insecta > Diptera > Culicidae > Ochlerotatus > Ochlerotatus camptorhynchus. Next base: position 868,433 of record NW_027040630.1, on the reverse strand, counting down.
CACCATTGATTTGAAAAAATAACTTAAAAACTCAAATCTCATGCGTGAGTTTATTCGCCTATGAGTTTTGTTTTGCAAAAATCACAGATGAGTTTACAGGTTCAAAAATTAATTGCTCTAAATGAAGGCGTTATTGTTTTTACTGTTATCAATGGATGGAATCTAATACAACATGCATGAACAATAGACTGATTCAAAATTTGAACCACTCTAGTAAGAAACTGACTTGGCACAAACCATTTCAAGTTTATATGGGAATTACTATGCGAAAACTTATGTTTTTGTTCATGTCTGTCTTAAAATTCACCACATCACTGTGCTTTTAAAAACGATAGCAGTGATTGTAGCAAATTTTCTCAGCTACAACTTTGTTGAAAACCACTTTTCAATCAAATGCATGAAACAAAAGTTATTAATTATTCAAGTCACTGATGTCTTATGATTATGCTCATTCAACTGTTCAGCAGGCAACATTGGTGTTTCTGGTGCGAAGAATAGAGCACAAATATCATGGCTACTATGTCACACTGCAGAATACAGTGTTGCCAACAGAACAGCTGCTTGATCATGCCATAATATTATCAATCTCTTAAACAATTAATAACTATTTAATTTGACATGTGACTGAAAAACAATATTCTGCAAAATTGTAGCTTAGATAAATTCCCGTAAGAATAGTTAGAGAAATTTTCGAAAAATCAAGACCCAATTTGGAACCGTTTGAGCACTGTGGAGCGAAAATTTCAAATTTTGCATCAGTCTAATATTCATGCATTGGTTTCTGTGCTTAAAAACACTAAACAACAACATGCTATCAATTGACGTTTGAGTAGTTTTTATGAGTGTTAAGCTGGAATGATAGCGGCGCCGGTGGTCTAGTGATAAGCATGATTGCTTCTCACCCCACCAGGCCTGGGTTCAATCCCAGTCAGCACCACCGGGATGTTCTGAGGCATAACATCTCTGATCCCGGAAGGGAAGTAAAGCTGTTGGTTCATGGTTCATGAGTTGATGGGTCGATAGGTAGTGTCCAGGTGTGTGAGCTGCCTCCCTGACGTTGGTAGCATTGGTGCTCAGCACGGAAAACAAAATCGACGAAAAAAAAACAAGGAAGATTTGTTAGCCAGATTCGTCTCAATGAATGAGATTTGAGAATGATGTTCTGAACACTTCCTAGCACCATCGATTCCAATTGTTTGTCACACACCAACCAGATCACAGCTTTGAAATTTACAACCTACCCACAAACATAAAAATTCAGCCAGACTTTCCAATTTTCCACCTCACCGATTCATCGAACCCTTGTTTGCTGCTGTCGCACACAATGAAAAAGCTAACCAATCATCTCCTTTCGCATTCTTGTAAATCTTTTTTCTTTCGAAGAAAAAAGTACGACGACTCACGTTTCACCAGCAGACGGATCTGCGATGCAGAATTTCACAATCGAGCCACAATGCGTGATTGAGATTTGCCCCCACCGTTACCTTTTTGCTCTTGACTCATTTTTCCCAAAACAAAAGTGGCTTAGATTACGATACTATCCAATCCCGAAATACCACGAGTGCCAATGGAATCCTGCGTCCATCTCCCGAGTCCCGAGGTGGATGGTGACATCAAAAGAAATTCCTCTCATCTTTTTCAGTTTTTTTTTCCTTTACCACGACGAACGGACTCGATGATTGATAGCTTCACTTACTGACTTGAACATCCGAAATCGTGCCTATCTTTACTGCTGGAAATGAGTTTCTTTTTTTTCGAGGTAAAATACTCACCTTGGGATGATCCCGGACCGGCACCTGCACCCGGACGGCAATTTTGATCGGCTTGTCCCGGGTGATGTCGAGCATTTTCTTCTTTTCGTGTATCACCGATGGAGAACCTGATGAAACGAAAAAAATAAAATACGGAATCTCGAATTAAAGCTCTCGCCGACAATGTTTGAAGAAGGAAAGGAAGATTCGGCTCGGTAGTCCGGCGCTATAAATATTAATGCAATTAAGATGGAATGTGATTACGACGGAAACGAGAGTAGGTTTGCACAATGCGGAGCTTGAACAGCGTTAATAGAAGGTGGGATGGGAGCAATCGTCTGGAAATCGATGGCTATTATCTTTCTGATAATGATACCGGATGACTCGTCGAGCTGAAGCATACAGTTATGAATATTTATAAATTGTTGGCAGCCCAACGATTGCTTCACAAATGGTAGGATAGTTGAGAGGACAGTCGATTCGGTAAATTAATGTTTAGGCTTTAATTGTAATGGGCCTCTACTGGGCACAAATGTATGGCCATTCATCACCCCCCACCTCTCCGTATTTTTTTTTGCTCAGAAATCCTCTTCACGCTTGAACCAGCGTGGGAACGTCACAAAAAGCCAACAAACATGATTCATCATCAGGATCATGTGTGGGAGGACGAAAAAATAAATAAATGGAATATATTATCGTGAATCAACTTTCACTCAGATGTTCGCTTCATTGGATGGTGAGTTTTTATGGCTTTTAATTTTTATTGTCTACGCTTTAAGCGGGTGGTAAATTATTTCCAGCTGCGCAAAATGTGACTCGGATTTAATCACATTGTATCGCATTTTGTGGACTCTGAATGAAACTGGATTGATGGGAACATTGTTGCAAAATCGGCTGATAAAGCGCTGGCAGAAAAAGTGCCCTCATCACTACACAACGAATTCAAACTGTCATTCGAGCAAAACCATGCCAATTGACGAATAGGTTTTAATTCACCCTCTCCGAATTCCGTGAATCATTGTTCACCAGGGACAATGAACCAAGTTTTTGATGGAATTTGGCAATTTTGTCGTCCGGGTAATTTTTCCAAATGGCTCATTCGATGTTTTGATGTCTATGATGTCTATGATTTCTATATGGGGATCACTTTGTGGAAACTAAACATAGAACATGTAACGAAATTATGTAAGATTGTGAACGTTAATAACAGCTGTCCCTGGACCAATTTCAATAATTTTATCACCAATTAATCAGAAATATTTCTACGCATCAATAAAAATGCTTCAGAGTGTTAATTTTCAGCAGTTTGGATGGCTACCAGTTTCTCTTCCACTACCCGCTCACGTTCAAATGAGAATAAAACTTAATGTTTGCCATAAACCATCAATGAAATTCAAAATGTAAACACAATCACAAAAGTCATTATAACTTCAGGGTTGCCAAACTTATGGGTCATTAATACCTTGATTGGTACACTTTGGCCTACTTTGGCATGTTTGGCACAACGCTTGGACAGCTATCGGCACTGTGAAATCTCACGGAACAGAATAGGGCGAGCAGAGTAGAATACCCCTTGGAAATTACACTTTTTCTAGGGATGCCTAAAAGTCCAATTATTCGATTAACGATAAATCGTAAAGATTTTCCCAGCTATGCGATTAAATATTTATCAAATTTTCAATTATTTGAGCGCATAACCGACATCCCTTCTTTTTTCTCCTCGTTTGATTTATAATAAATAAAAGTACAAATTTATCTGAACAGGCATAGGGAAGAACCTTGGCGTGAAACAGGATTATAAATTCGCCGAAAAAAAGTGTTAAGCGTCAGGCAAAGGCAAAGATTTACCAAGTTGTAGAGAGGGTAGGAGCTTTAGTTGGGTGAACACTGATATTCTGCGGCCTTTCAACCTGTTGCAGACACGAATTCAACCCCTGTCCAGCATCAGACGGGCCAAGACTCTTGCGAGTGTCCAATAATTGAACCAAAGAATATGGGATTGTCCGGTCCGATTTTCTGATCCAGCTACCTACACGTCATCATCATCTTCCAAAGGCTTTAATCCTGTACTACCATTGGTCCTTTTTAGGGCTACCTAGGGTCCCAACTAAAAATCATATCAAAAGGTTCTTTCAAGGGTAATCATAGGCATACTAAAGAATATAAACAGAGAGAACTCTGCTCAAATTCCTATTCCTACCCAAAACACAAGCTCATGCTGCAGTTTACAAATAACATTTTTTATATAAGACCATGTAGACCTACGTCACCATTGCGTACAACCTTATAGGGCTGTCCTTTGTAGATTTTCTATAAACCAAAGCACGAGAACGGCCCATCTAATCAAAGTGATGTTTGAGACAAAGTTGTAAGAAACTAGATTGTATTTTTACAAAAAATACAATTTGAAAAAAATCTTATGAAAGGAACAATTAATTTAAAAAAATTTCACCTCCAATCATGTAAAGGGAGGACCAATGGGAAAAATTCAAATGAAAGTAATTTCACGTCATGAAAGTGACCGGTACAAAAAGGATCCACCTACTCAAATATAAGTTAAATGCCTGTTTATGTCTATTTATCATATCGAAACCATTTTTTAAATATGTTTTAAGTTTGCTCTCGCATCATTTGTTAATTTTCATACTAAAGGGTGATACGGTCAAAATTTGGTCAAGGGAAAACGCGTGTAAATCGGTTAAATTGTTTATTTAAAAAATCAAATTAAATTTCTTTTTCAAGTTCAATTAGTATAAAATTCAGGAAAAATATTCAGTTAGGCTTCCGCTTTTCCAAATCCGAATTGCCGGGCCTTACGCTTGACCCCTGCCATCAGATTTTGTACAGCCACCTTGTCCACCTTCTTCGCCGCAGAAAGCCAGTTTTCCTTGAACTGCTGCTCGCCCTTAGCAGTTTTTTTGGTCTTCTTTAGGTTCCGCTTGACAATAGCCCAGTATTTCTCAATTGGGCGGAGCTCTGGCGTGTTGGGAGGGTTCTTGTCCTTGGGAACCACCTGCACGTTGTTGGCGGCGTACCACTGCATGGCCTTTTTACCGTAATGGCAAGATGCCAAATCCGGCCAAAACAGTACGGAACAACCGTGTTTCTTCAGGAAAGGCAGCAGACGTTTATTCAAACACTCTTTCACGTAAATTTCTTGGTTGACAGTCCCGGAAGCTATGAAAATGCTGCTTTTCAAGCCACAGGTACAGATGGCTTGCCAAACCAGATATTTCTTTGCGAACTTTGACAGTTTCATGTGCTTGAAAACATCTGCTACCTTTCCCCTTCCTTTTGCCGTATAAAACTCCTGTCCCGGAAGCTGCTTGTAGTCGGCTTTGACGTAGGTTTCGTCGTCCATTACCACGCAGTCAAACTTCGTCAGCATCGTCGTGTACAGCCTCCGGGATCGCGCTTTGGCCGTCGTATTTTGTTTATCATCGCGATTTGGAGTCACTACCTTCTTGTAAGTCGATAGTCCGGCTCGTTTTTTGGCTCGATGCACGGTTGTAGACGATGCACCCAGCTTATTTGCGGCATCTCGGAGAGAGAGGTTAGGGTTTCGCTTGAAACTACCGGCAACTCTCTTTGTCGTCTCAGCGGCTTCCGGTTTTCGATTTCCCCCCGATCCAGACTTCCTGGCTGTCGACAAACGTTCCCCAAACACTTTAATTACATTTGTAACGGTTGATTTGGCAACTTTTAGCGATTTTGCCAACTTTGCGTGCGAGTAGCTCGGATTTTCGCGATGCGCGAGTAAAATTTTGATACGCTGCTCTTCTTGCTTGGACGGCATTTTGACAACTGAAGAGTGAATTCCAAAATCAAAATAGGAGCAACATTCTACACACACACACCTTCAAAATGAGGGGTGTTCAGGTTTTTTAAATGCAAAATTGAAAGAAATACGTCAAGTTGATATTGACCAAATTTTGACCGTATCACCCTTTACTTTAAAAAATAGAAATAAGGATACTCTGATACTGGTTTGACATAGAAAAAGATCCACCAGCGAAAGAAATATTGAGCCATCTGAATTACATTGCGCACCCCTCGTATGTAATGCTGTAGAACTTTGAAGTAGACCTGTGTGAGATGTAAAATTTCTCTGCAGGTCCGAAATCTCATCGTGCGTTTTTACCAACGAACCGAATCGCAACGCAAACTTGCCGAAAAGTATGTGCAGTTCAGAAGATCTTTTTTGAAGCAGCAATTGCTGGAAAGTGTTGCTGATTAATCTGAGATCCGGAAGAAAGACTGAATCGTCCATTTCTGATCGCACCAATCGACGATGCATTGCTGAACATGGTTCGAAGAGCCATTTTGCTCGGAAGCTACTATTTATCAGCAAGGCCAACAAGAAAAAACGGCTGATCTTCGCAAGGAATCACATTAACAAGCCGCTGGAGTTCTGAAAACGTGTTGAAACGTGTTCAACAAGAAACGACGTCTAAGAGTATGGCGCTACAGGAAAGACATCCTCAACCAACAATTGGAGCTGTTTCTCATGATTTTCTGTAGGGAATCTGATCCAAATCCGTGGAATAATGACCGCAGATGGGTATATTGATAATCTTTGTCCTATTTTGGAAGAATGTTTCAGCAGGATAACGATTTCAAGCCAAGAAAACGCTCGCTTTTTCCATTCCTATCGCATAAACTGCCGGTAACCGCAAGTCAGTCTCATCTGTACTTTTCATCAGTTTTGAGTTAGCATCATTATTCAGAGTTGGTTGGAAATGCTATCTAACATGAAGCTTTAGTGTGATAATTTATTAGCTGGAGAATTGTCTTTGAAGAAGACAGGTAGATAGTTCTGTTAGAGTACGGCAGTATGAAAATTGAAAAGGAGTTGAAAATGTGCGAAGAGCCATTAATGAGACAGTACAAGTCAAACGCACACTTCTTTACCTAACTCGTACGGTGTACGCGGAGATTTGAAGTATGTCTTCAAATCTACAGGCAAAAAAGTGCGCGTTTGGCTTGCTCATGTATTGTATGCGGCTGTGGAATAATTCTAGCGACATTTAATCACTATTTTAAGCCCCACGTTGCCGAAAGTATTTCCAGTCGATGGTGTGTTATAGTGAAATTCTTCTTTACCCAACTATAGTGTTGCTGCTCTCGTGTGTACCGTACTGCGCCAGTGCTGTGCAGTGCCAGTCCGCGATGATTTGCCAATCCGACCCATGTGCAGTACTGCACAGCACATGGGATATACCCAAACCAAATCCGTGTTGTATCCTTTTTGTTGCTCTCGAAATCTTGAAACCAAACCCTAGGCAGGGGATCACTCGGTTCGTGGATCGATGAAGACCGCAGCTAAATGCGCGTCAGAATGTGAACTGCAGGACACATGAACACCGACAAGTTGAACGCATATTGCACATCGTACAACAGTATGATGTTCACACACAGGCAGCACGTATGCGTAGTGATGTTTTCCCGCCATCGATGGCGGTAAAACATTGAAGATAGTCAGACGCGACCTTTCCGGACCAACCAACCAACCAACCAGTAGGCCTCAAATAATGTGTGACTACCCCCTAAATTTAAGCATATTAATAAGGGGAGGAGAAGAAACTAACAAGGATTCCCTGAGTAGCTGCGAGCGAAACGGGAAGAACTCAGCACGCAGAGGTGATGCACTTGCGCATCTACCTGGTTCCGTGTACTGGAGATTTCGTCATCTGCCGCAACTGGCGGTTACCAGTTCATGTTCAACTAGATGGTGGCTTCTACCCCCAGAGAGGGTGATAGGCCCGTAGAACGGCGCTGATGGTAGCAGATTTTTCCAGACTTTCCATGAGGGAAAGTTGAAAAGCACTCTGAATAGAGAGTCAAAAAGTACGTGAAATTGCGGTTGGCTGTTTGTTTACAAAAGCAATTTCGACCAAATCTCAAAGTTCTCCAGAAATGCACTAGGACTTTTGTCTTGCTTATTTCTCATCCTGAAGCACTGCACTGTGATCCAAAACGGAATTTTAGCGGGAAATATTTACTCCATTTTCATTTATTTTAAGGTGTCAGTGTCAGTCAAAAGAAGCAACTGAAAAAGTTTTCAGAAGGCACTATACCTCTAAAACATAAGGCAAAAACACTAGAACTATTTTCTTGGTAAATTCCAATCCTGGACCACTGTGCACTGTTCGCGGGGATCCAGAAGTCAGCATCAGTCAGTGCCAAACAAATGAACGCTTTAAATCCCACGACGAAGCTCCGCTTCTTCAAGCTCCCCCCATGCATGAAAAATGATACGATGTCAAGTCTAAGTGTCTATGGATCACTAATAGAGTCGTCCGCTGGTTTTGGTATTTTTAACGAATTTCATAGCGCCTCTCGAATGCTTCAAGCTCCTTGTTCCGTATATGTTGCTGAACTGGCGGCAATATATTATACGCTAGAAACGATCGCCTCACTTGCACCAGATCATTATTTTATTTTTACGGATAGTCTCAGTTCTGTCGAGGCTATTCGCTCTATGAGGCCGGTAAAGCACTCCTCGTATTTTCTCATGAAAATACGAGAGCTTTTAAGTGCTTTATCTTTAAGATCTTTTGTCATCACCTTTGCATGGGTCCCATCTCATTGCTCGATTCCGGGCAATGAGATGGCTGACTCACTTGCTAAGGTGGGCGCTATGGAAGGCGATATTTACGATCGACAAATCGCCTACGATGAATTTTTCTTCATTTATCGTCAACAGTCACTCGTCAGCTGGCAGAATAAGTGGAGTGAAGGGAGTTTGGGACGATGGCTATATTCGATCATCCCTAAGGTGTCGAAGAGTCCTTGGTTCAAGGGGTTGGATGTGGGTCGAGACTTCATTCGTCTGATGTCTCGCCTCATGTCCAATCACTATTCGTTAAACGCTCACTTGTTTCGTGTTGGGCTGGGAGACAGCAATCTCTGTGAATGTGGGCAAGGTTACCAAGACGCCGATCACATCCTTTGGTCTTGTGCTGAGCATCGTGGAGTCAGATCTGAGCTGTGCGATTCCCTTCGGGCTCGAGGTAGACAACCTAATGTTCCAGTTCGGGATATTTTGGCTAGACGTGACCTGGAGTTTATGAAACTCATATATGTTTACTTTAAGAATACTAACCTTAGATTGTAAGTTTGATTAACCTTGTGTTTAGTTTGTGTATTGTGCGTGTAGTTTTTTTTTTAATGTTTGTTTTCAAGATGAATAGAAATAAGTTCATGTTTTAGGATTAATTAAATATTTGTATAATAAATCATATTTCAAACCTCCTTCTCCCTTTCCCCACCCAAAAAATTGTAAATCTCCACTAACCTCGAGACGACCGCGAGTAATCGGTTCAATTCCTTTAACTCTAGATTTAAGACAATAATCATGTATAATGAAAATGATAACTCGGCTCTGTAAAGTTTATTCGATTGAGCCTGTACAAATAAATTAATATAAAAAAAAAAAAAAGTCTAAGTGTGTGCGAGTGAGCATCCATTCTCGGTGAGTCTTTCACTCCCCTCCCACAAGCCAGATTCATCTCGCGAGACACGGAGTGGTTTTTTTTTTTATCAGCGAAACATGCAAATACCGTTGCTTTAGTATTATATAAACGCTGTCCTGTGGGCAATGGACTGACACAGAACTCCAAAGCCGAGCTGTGGATGGAGGCTCCTCCGTCCCAGTTGCACCCATTTGTTTTTGTTGTTGTCCCAAGAACACGCGTGATTTATAAAAAATGAATCCCCTTCAGGAAGTAACAGAGGAGTCTTCTCACGCTTGAGTGTCTGTCTTGGAGCACTTCAAGCCCGGGAAGAATGTGTAACCGTTTTGTAAAGTGAAATGTAATGCCCGACCAGGGGAAAAGGGTTGTGCGTTGTTGTCGGTTGGACTCTGTGCTGAGTGACAACACTGATGGATGCAAAGGAAGCCGAGCAAAACAAGTGCTCATCTTTAATTCAGGGTGTGCGTTCTGTGAAAGATTTCACCAGCCGCTTGCAGCTCTACAGATTTCACTATGTGTGGGGGAGTAACGTAGTTGGTGTAATGGATATTAAGAATACTCTTATCTCTCTTCTTAGCAACTGAGCTGTTCAGAGCGGCTCAGTAAAATAATTATTTTCACCCACCCTACGTCAAAATTTTTGTTTCTTTTCGCGAGAGAGGCTGTGCCTTTAGTTTTATTTTCTATGGCCAAATCGTTCGACTGCTACACCAAACACGAATAAGGATATAAAGGCTGACTAAAAGTAAATTGGTACGCACAAAAAGACCTAAAGCTCGTGGTTCAATAATTGCTTTAAAGTATTTTTAATAAAATTTCAAAGTAACAGCATTAGGTGGTTACATTACTCCAGCTCGAACGAAATCTCGAACCTTCCTCTTGATGGAGCCCATCAGCGCCCGCACAGTGGAAACGAACACGGAATCAGCGCATTTCCTCCATTTTGCCCGCATTGGCTGGATGCCATTGACTGCCCCGCCGCTTCGTCGAAGTTGCTGCTTTGAAAATGCCCAGTATTTTTCGATTAGTCGAAATTCCTGGCAATACGGAGGATTCATTAGCTTGGGGACAAAATCAATCTTGTTGGCAGCATACCACTCCAGAACCACCTTGTGGCAGCTGGCCAAATCGGGCCAGAAGATGACTTTCCCCCTATGCTTGCGGATGAACGGCAATACACGCTTTTTCAGGCATTCTTCGATGTAAACTTGGGATGTCATCGTCGAGGATGTGACGAATGGTTTCGCTGCAAATCACTTGCCAAATCATGGCCTTCTTTGCGAACTTGTCGGCAAACACGAACTTGAATCTTCCCGGCACATCCCCACGTCCAGTCGCAATGTAAAACTTTTGACCGGGAAGCTGCTTGAAATCGAGTTTGACGCATGTTTCGTCATCGATCAAAGTGCTTTCGTCAAAACCCGGTCACTTTTTGGCCGAGGAATTCTACTTCATGTCCCGGTTCGGATGTTTACTGGCGGTGTACGCCTTGCATCTCTCCCTGACAAGGATGTTCCGCACTGTTTGAAAGTTGGCGTTGTACCTTCTGGCGACATCTCGGATCGAAAAACCCGAGTTGGCTTTAAAGCACCTCAACACCTTGCTGCACAACTGACGATCCTTAGTTCCAGTTTTTTCGTAGGTCCGCTGATTCCTTTCCACACTCAGGGTTTCCTTGTAGATTTTGAGCACTCGACAAACTGTTGTTTTTGACATCTTCAGCACATTAGCCAGCTTGGAACCGGACTGGATTCCAGGTCCATTTTTTTCTTCCTTCGAGTTCCATTTGACGTCATTTCTGAATGCGATCGACTACTTTGATCAAACTTGCACCAGTTGTTCTCTATAGAAGTGTAAACAAACCACTGTCAACGATTTTCGATTCGCAACACTAGTGGCGTGCTTGCGCAGGGGATGGGCGCGGCGCGCGAGGGTTGTCGAAGGTTGCAACGGTTACCACTATACACACCCCACTACTGTAAGAAGGTTGGCCACCTCCGTTGGAACTGCCGGAAGCTACAAGCTTCGAAGAAAGAAGACAACCTTCCAAAGAAAGGTGACAATGCAAAAGCAAAAGGGGTCCAGAGTGGCAATAAAGGAATTGCCTTTACCGCGAGTGCCGAGAAGATTTGTTCGTGGATTATCGACAGTGGTGCCAGTGCGCATATGACAAACGATAAATCGTTTTTCGGTTCGTTGAAAGAATTTGTCGGAAGGTGGATTACTCTTGCTAACGGGAAGAAAACTCAGATTCTTGGCGAAGGCAGAATTGATATTAGTGAGGTGAAATACGTTCCGGGATTGTCGACCAGTTTGATTTCGGTAGAAAAGCTGGCGCAGAAGAATTTGGAAGTGAGTTTTGACAATAAAAGCTGCCGAATTGTTGACTCTTCGGGAAATGTCGTTGCGACAGGCATTCGTTACGGTGGTTTGTATCATCTTCGTCTGGCTGAATGCTCGATGCAGGCAACGGAAGGTCAACACAAGCCAGCCAAATTACCAGCATCTGTGGCACCGGCGTCTAGGACACCGCGATTGGGCGGTTGCAGAGCGCCTCGTCAAGGAGAATCTTGCCACTGGAATAAAGGTGAGTGATTGTGGTCTGAGATTGATTTGCGACTGTTGTTTGGAAGGGAAGGCAGCCAGAGCACCTTTTCCTGCAGTCATCGAGAGGAAGTCATCCCAGGTTTTGGACATCATTCACACGGACTTATGCGGGCCGATGAAGACGACTACACCGAGCGGAAATCGGTACATAATGAACCTCATCGATGATTATAGTCGTTTCACTATGACGATCTTAATGAAGCACAAGTGGGAAGCGTCGCACAATATCATCGATTACGTGCGTTGGACGGAGAACATTTACGGACGTTAGCCGCGTGTGATTCGCTCGGATGGTGGGGGCGAGTTCGACAACAAGGAGCTGAGGAAGTTCTACAAAGGTGAGGGGATCCAGCCTCAGTTTGCCACCCCATATTCTCCACAATCGAACGGTGTAGTGGAACGCAAGAATCGTTCACTCAACGAGATGGCAATCTGCATGCTTGTTGATTCCGGGCTAGAGAAACGGTACTGGGGTGAAGCCGTGCTAACCGCTACGTACCTGCAGAATCGTTTGCCATCTAGGTCGGTGATGAAAACCCCTTACGAGCTATGGTGGGGAAGAAAACCGGATATAGGGCATCTGAAGGTGTTCGGCAGCGAAGCCTACGTCCACATCCCTGAAGCTAGGTGGAGCAAGCTAGACGCGAAAGCGAAGAAGCTGAACTTCGTAGGCTATTCGATGGAACACAATGGCTATCGGTTTGTAGATCGTGAGACGGATTCTATAGCTATAAGTCGAGACGCACGTTTCATCGAACATGGAAATGGAACGTCATCTGTGGAGTTTCCACTTTCGTTTCCGGATGATATCAGAGAAGCTGAGGACGCGATCAAGCTGCTTCCGTTGAAGAAGGAGCCTGATGAGAATGAAGAAGAAAATGGTTCGTCAAACGAAGAAGATTACGATACAGCCAGCCAGGATGAAGAAACTGCTAATGGAACTCGACGGTCGAAGAGGAAGAATCTTGGAGCAGTTCTGAAGCATTTCGAGGATTTTGTCGTCGGTGTAGCATCATGTGCTATCGAAGAACCAGAAGATTACCAAGCAGCTATCGAACATCCGGAGTGGCATAACGCTATGGACGAAGAGATGAGTTCCCATCGAAGAAATGGTACTTGGGACTTAGTACCGTTACCGCGGGGTCGCAAAATAGTTGGATCCAAATGGGTCTTCAGGCTCAAACGGAACGAAGCCGATGAGGTGGTTAAGTTCAAAGCTAGAGTTGTAGCTCAGGATTACACTCAACAGGCTGGCATCGATTTCGATCAGGTATTCGCACCGGTTACTCGTCAAGCTACGCTGCGGACATTTCTGACAGTAGCCGCAAATCGAAAGTTATTGGTTCAACACCTTGACGTGAAGACGGCTTACCTCAACGGATCCCTGGATGAAGATCGGGATTTGCCGCACCAGGACAGGAGGAGCTTGTGTGCCGGTTGTACCGGAGCATTTATGGTCTACGACAATCTGCGAGATGCTGGAATAGGAAATTGAACGAAGTACTGTCCAAATTGGGGTTCAAGGCATCGTCGGCAGATCGGTGCCTGTACGTGAAGGAGAGCGATGAAAGAATAGTGTTCCTGTTAGTTTACGTTGCCGACATGCTACTTGCTTCGACAGATGAAGCAAAATTGAAGTGTATTTACCAAGATCTGACCAAGTTGTTTAAGATTATTTGTCTGGATGAAATTCGGCACTTCTTAGGGATGGAAGTACAACGCGAGGATGGAGTGCACCAGATCCGGTTGAAGCAGCACATTGACAAGCTAGTGATGAAACATGGAATGGATCAAGCCAATACAGCAAAGTCACCGATGGACTCGGTGTGTTTCCAGCCGCAGGATGCTAGCCAGCCGTTAGTCGGGTATTCGAACGCTGATTGGGCCGGAGATCCCGAGAGCAGGCGATCGTCTTCCGGTGCTGTATTCTATTTCGGTGGTAGCACAATTTCCTGGGCTAGTCGTCGTCAGTCGTGTGTGACACTCTCGTCTAAGGAGGCGGAGTATGTTGCGCTATCCGAGGCTTGTCAAGAGACCATCTGGTTGCGGCAGCTTCTGCGTGATTTCGGCGAAATTCAGAAGGAACCAACCGTCATCAAAGAAGACAACCAAGGTTGTCTGGCATTTGTGAGAAATAATTATTTTATTCATGTGTTTCACTTATACATTTTTGTCAAAACATCAGCCTCATACATTCCATAAGACATACCACATACGTCCTATAAGAACGCATAAAAGGTATGTGTGACCTTTTATATATTTCATTTGACACATGATTTTCATTATCTTTTCACAAGGCGTCTGCTTATTAGTTGACTTATACATTTTATGAATAATCAGCAATGGAAATTTGCCAAAAGGTATAAGGAGATTTCTATCCGTGTAGCCGTCGGTCGGAACATATCGACACCAAAGAGAAGTTCATTCACGAATTGTGCGAAAATAAGGAGATCAAGCTGGAGTACTGCCCTGCGGATATTATGGTGGCGGACATCATGACCAAGCCTTTGGGTCCTCAGAAGCATGCGCAGTTTTTCCAGATGCTCGGGCTAGTGAATGTTGTGTAAGGCGGATACCCGTTGAGGAGGAGTGTCGAAGGATTCAACGGTTACCACTATACACACCCCTTGCAGCAGCGCATACCTTCGTGCACTACAGACCTTGTACCGACCACAGTACAAGAGAGAGTGTGAAGTGTAAACAATTTTTCAGTTCAAACCAAGCGCTTCTCGCGACAAGTTCGTTTTCTATTTTTGACCGTCAAGGGGCGTACCAATTTACTTCTAGTCAGCCTTTAAAAGCAACCCAATGAGTCTGAAAATCTCACCCGCAGGGCTGTGCAAGGGTAAAACGTAGAGCGTACCACCATTCAGCCGGGCAGATAAAACTGTGTCTGACTTCTCGCCTCTGACATAGTCTTCTCGATAGATCGTGTGAAAAACCTCGTCACTCCTCCATCAGCCGGCTATTAACATGTTAGCTTGGATAATTGAAACCTCACAGCCCGGTTTGATGGCTTGCTGCCTACTGGCAGACGGAATGTGATAAGATTGTTGCCTTTTTTGTTGTTGCAGAGAACAAACTCAATACTTTCCTAACCCTCCTGTGATCTGTGTGGATTGTCGTTTTTAGGGGAGTTCTTTTTTTTTCGTATGGAATCTTGTGATATGAGTTATTGATGTTAAGCCCGGTTTAGACGACTTAATTCGGCGTTCAACCCAATGTAAGCACGAATTGAGCGTCCAGATACTGTTGGTCGATGTAGAGCTTATCCAAATCTCTGTTAAGTCTCTTGAACGTTGACCATCAGATTGGGGGGTGAGTTGATCCAACTCACTTGCACCGTGTATTTGGTACTTTATGGAAGGCTTAGCAACGAGCAAGAAGCCAAATGGCTGTGCCAAACGCGAAAACGCTGACGGCCGTGGCTATCTCCCATGGTGGGTGTGTGGAATGGATGATTCTTTTCAATGTAGGAAATGGCGTGCAGGGGACGTATTATTTTTTCGTATGTGTGAAAGTGATTCCTTGGAAAATAAAGCAAAATAGACAATAGCAAGATAGACGCGAGTTTTCCGTGAGTTATCAATTCGAAGAAACGGAATCGGTTTGTGATTTGTGAAACGATGGTTTGGCATTGTGTCGCGGATTTCACGGGATTGGAAACATCATTGATCAATTCTTGGAGCGATTTATTGGTGCGGGAAATGTGGCATCTGTGGCGGTTTAGACTGAATTTGGATTTCAAGTTACGTTCTAGCTTCGCTTGAGTACCGTGAACTAGGAATTTCTGCCATGAGCCATGAATCAGTTGGGTTCTTGGAAATGTCAAACAGATGCTAGACAATTTTCGAGTTAATTAGATTGTATTGTACCTAAGTTGAACTGTTGTTAGGAGCTTGATTCGATTGGTATAATGTTAATGGTGGGAATGATGGTTCCAGATTCGACCCAAATTCTATCCCAAATTTTAAATTACTTCACCAAATTTTGTGCACAGCCGATGATAGTAACTCAGTTACTGAGACTAATTCAATTGAAGAGTGCAAAAAGTGAGTAGAATTTTCCACGATTTTCCAAACTTCTTGAATATCTCCTGAGGCAGCTTTTCATGGAAAAGTAAGACAAATTTGACTAACTCATTCGGTGATTAGCCGCACTTTTGAGATTAATTGGACTCAGTCACTGAGTTACTAAGTTTCTCTCCTCACTAAGTTTTTCTCGTTGGCCGTTTAAAAGCATCAGGAACGCAAAAAAAAAATCATTTCAAAATAAGAAAAAAGCTGAAATTTCACTCTAAGCATGGCGTACGCTCTGCTCGGCAAGCACTACTCGTCAGTACCAAAATAAGGAATTTTCTCCGGGGAAAATTGTGTTGTTCTAGCATTTTCCACATCAGCTTTGTTGGCTGGATGGTTACTTGGGTTGATATCGCTTTTTTTGTGAAAAAACAATCTGACTCGAATGCATATTTACGCTTTCCCGCACTTACCTGAGCTGAACTAGCAGTCAGGGAAAAGCAGCAAAAAACGAGTCAGTTACTTAAACCATTCCCCTGGGAGCGTAATTTCAGCAGAGTACGAAAGTGAAGCTTGTCAGATAAAGGATACGCGGAATCTCGATTTTTTTTTGTATTGAAGAGACGCAGTTTCTTCGTGTCGGCGGTTGCGGAACCAAGGATGTTAGGTGTATTTATAAAAAAAAATTTCAACGAAACGACCGAAATGTTAATACCTATATAGAAACACTGATTATTTACAGAAGTTCAGGAAAGCAAAGGGAACGTCATTAGACTTTGATAATAGTTTCATAATAGTTCAAACAGTAGGAAAACATCGTACAAGTTCAGGGCGTTGTCTAGAAGAACGTGAATCTTTCTAGAAGGGTTAGTTCCACCATTTATTGGAACTTCAGGGAACTTGAAGAGGTGTAAATCATGTCTTAGAAGTTCAGCTTACTTTGTTAAAATTCATTGACATTCAGGGATTTTTTTAAACTTTAGGAGACTACGGAGAACTTCATAAATCTTTGTTTAAAATCAGAAAACTTCGTAGTGGGAACTTCTAATAAGTTTGGAGTATATTAAAAAAGAGAAAGTAACACTGTTTATTTTCAGGTAGCCTTGTAACAGTTCGAAGCCCTTGCATTAATCTCTAGGCACTTCGGTGAAGTTTAATGGCTACCGTACATGTTCAGGAAACTTCGTAGAACCTCAAAGAACTTCGAAGACGTAGACGAGAAACGTACAAGTGCAGCAAACTCTATAGAAGTGCAGTTGTTGGGCGATGGAGTTCTCTTTCGAAGAGTCTTTTGAGCACACCTGGATTTTGTATTTCTGAGCGCAAGCTGAAAGCTGCAAGTTTATTAATAAATTGATTTTTTTTAATGTATTGGTACCTACATTGGTTCTTCCTTACTATCTCCTTACGTACCCAACAAGAATAATTCAAGCAATGTTTCCTAGGGTTTTCATAACTGTTCCCTGGTACTGTTAACCTATTCGGGTTTATTAGGAATTAGTTCTCGAATTTCATAGTAATTTGAACTACTTACTATCTCGTTTGAATAGAATAACAGGCGATAAATTTGGTAAATAAATGGCCAGATTCTGGCTGAACGTTCTGAAAACTCACTTCAATTATAATTCACTTTGCTTTTCTTCTTCTATATCTTTCTATCAATCGTTTGACCCGAGTGCAGACCTCCTCCCTTCTGACGTCTTACAATTCTCACACAACGATAGTTTCAGCTGTCACTTGGTCGTCGTTCAGCGGGTTTCATCCGAGGGGTGTCCAACCGAGGAATTGGTTGTAAGGGGTTGGCGTGAAACACCGTAACAGTTCCCCGACCCGTAAGGCAGGTTAGGTATCTCTGGTCCTGCTTTAATCACTCCTAAAGGGTGATACGGTCAAAATTTGGTCAAGGGAAAACGCGTGTAAATCGGTGAAATCGTTTATTTAAAAAATCAAATTAAATTTCTTTTTCAAGTTCAATTAGTATAAAATTCAGGAAAAATATTCAGTTAGGCTTCCGCTTTTCCAAATCCGAATTGCCGGGCCTTACGCTTGACCCCTGCCATCAGATTTTGTACAGCCACCTTGTCCACCTTCTTCGCCGCAGAAAGCCAGTTTGCCTTGAACTGCTGCTCGCCCTTAGCAGTTTTTTTGGTCTTCTTTAGGTTCCGCTTGACAATAGCCCAGTATTTCTCAATTGGGCGGAGCTCTGGCGTGTTGGGAGGGTTCTTGTCCTTGGGAACCACCTGCACGTTGTTGGCGGCGTACCACTCCATGGCCTTTTTACCGTAATGGCAAGATGCCAAATCCGGCCAAAACAGTACGGAACAACCGTGTTTCTTCAGGAAAGGCAGCAGACGTTTATTCAAACACTCTTTCACGTAAGCTATGAAAATGCTGCTTTTCAAGCCACAGGTACAGATGGCTTGCCAAACCAGATATTTCTTTGCGAACTTTGACAGTTTCATGTGCTTGAAAACATCTGCTACCTTTCCCCTTCCTTTTGCCGTATAAAACTCCTGTCCCGGAAGCTGCTTGTAGTCGGCTTTGACGTAGGTTTCGTCGTCCATTACCACGCAGTCAAACTTCGTCAGCATCGTCGTGTACAGACTCCGGGATCGCGCTTTGGCCGTCGTATTTTGTTTATCATCGCGATTTGGAGTCACTACCTTCTTGTAAGTCGATAGTCCGGCTCGTTTTTTGGCTCGATACACGGTTGTAGACGATACACCCAGCTTATTTGTGGCATCTCGGAGAGAGAGGTTAGGGTTTCGCTTGAAACTACCGGCAACTCTCTTTGTCGTCTCAGCGGCTTCCGGTTTTCGATTTCCCCCCGATCCAGACTTCCTGGCTGTCAACAAACGTTCCCCAAACACTTTAATTACGTTTGTAACGGTTGATTTGGCAACTTTTAGCGATTTTGCCAACTTTGCGTGCGAGTAGCTCGGATTTTCGCGATGCGCGAGCAAAATTTTGATACGCTGCTCTTCTTGCTTGGACGGCATTTTGACAACTGAAGAGTGAATTCCAAAATCAAAATAGGAGCAACATTCTACACACACACACCTTCAAAATGAGGGGTGTTCAGGTTTTTTAAATGCAAAATTGAAAGAAATACGTCAAGTTGATATTGACCAAATTTTGACCGTATCACCCTTTACATCCAACCGTGCCAACTTCGCAACTGGCCTGTGGACCATCCCGTCAGCGGTCTGCACTTCAGCATCACGAACTCGTCTACGATGATCTTGGCAACTCGTCCTCGAGCCCATCCGTTACGAATCTTCTCCTCCACGATGGTGACCAAGTCCCCGACCGCGATCTGCTTCGCTTCCTCAAACCACTTTGTTCGGCGTGCGATAGTCGGAAGGTATTCCCGCATCCACCGGTGCCAGAACTGGTCGACCATGGTTCGGCACAGATTCCAATCGTTCCTGCAGGCAAGTTTCGGGTCCGCCAGTGTCTTTGGGGTCTGTATCACACCGTTTGAGCTCATCATGAGAAAATGGTTTGGTGTCAAAGCTTCTTGCTGCGCTGTCTCCAAAGGAATGTACGTCAGAGGCCTCGAATTCACCACGCTTTCTGCCTCCACCAGCAGCGTTGCCAACGTCTCCTCGTTTGGTGTCCGTAAGGTATCCATAGCAGCGAGAGCCGTTTTCACCGACCGTACTAGACGCTCCCATGCACCACCCATGTGAGGCGCTCCAGGCGGATTGAACACCCACTTTATTTTTGCGTTGGTGAACGCCTGGCCGCAGGAAGTGGAGCCATTCAGGGTATCGCTGGAACTGATTTCTTCACCTTGCACACCGTGCACTCCTTAGCCACTCTGCGCACGAACGACCGCAGTTGGGATATGTGAAAATTCTGTCTAAACTCGTTTACGACGGTTTCACCATTTGCATGAAGGTACTTTCTGTGATACCATTCGACTAGCAGACGCGTAACCAGATGCTCCTTCGGCAGAATTACAGGAAACTTCGGGTCGTATGAAGCCAGCACTTGAGCAGCTAGAGTTGCAATTGGAGCAGACGGTGATGAACGAATCATTCCGCCTGCTGGAAATAATAGAGCTAGATGGGGGTGATGATGACGACAATAGAAGCGTTGAATTCGTGCAGAGTTCATCCAGCAAAGTGCGACGGTGGAAAGCACCCAGTTCGACGATCGTAGCCTCGACGAAGCAGGCTTCGGTGATTGACCCGACTAACAGCGAAACGCCGACAGAGACCGGAACGACATCAGCTAAGCAGGACGATATGCAGCGACCAATCAGCAGTCAGGTAGTTCTTGATAAGGCCTTGTCAAGTAACTCGTTAGGACAATTAGATTTGGAGCCAACGTTAGGAGGAATTATCGGTCGGGCAGAAAGCACCATTGTATCGACAGTTGGTAGGAATAAGCAAAGCTTTCCCCAGGCTCCCCCCGCAATGTCGGGACCTAGCTTTAGTAGACCCATTCCAATGCAGTTGTCTGCAATTAGCTCTCCGATTCCCCCTGTCCAAAATGTTGACTCACACTTGCCTGTCAGGCAGCCCACGGTGAGTAATACGTCGGTCGTACCGCAAGTCGGGAACACGGGTTCCCAAAGTGCCGCGCTATCGTCCGGGTTGAATGAAGTGAACCAAAACAGTGCTGATCAAAGAAGTGGTTTGTTGACAGTGGTCGATCTACTAGGTGGATTGCGTCCAAGGACATCAATGCCTGCCCATCCAGGACGAGGACAACCAGGTCACCAACCCGTACCACCCAGAGGTCAATCGCAGATGCGACAGGATCCAGCAGAGTTGCCACAACCGGAACAACACCCACAAGTTGAGGGACCGGCATATTGGGGACCAACACCGCGACAATTGGCAGCTAGACATGTGATGGCCAAGGAGTTACCAACCTTCTCTGGTATTCCTGAGGATTGGCCGCTGTTCATCAGCGCGTACGTTAACTCTACTCAGGCGTGCGGTTTTTCTGACGCGGAAAATCTGGCGAGGTTGCAGCGATGCCTGAAAGGGCATGCACTTGAATCGGTGCGGAGTCGACTGCTATTACCAGCAGGTGTTTCACAGGTTCTTGCTACTTTGGAGACACTGTATGGTAGGCCTGAGCTGCTGATTCACGTGTTGCTGCAGAGGATTCGTGGAGCTCCAGCACCGAAGCAGGATAGACTTGACACGCTGATCGGGTTTGGTATGGCGGTGCAGAACCTCAGCGATCATTTAGAAGCCGGAAGACATGAAGCGCATCTCAACAACCCGATGCTTTTATTCGAGTTAGTAGAGAAACTTCCGGCACACATAAAGCTGGACTGGTCGCTGTACAAACAACGCTGTGGAGAGGTAAACATTCGTTCGTTTGCCCAGTATATGCAGACATTAGTGCGTGCAGCAACCGAAGTATGACCCGAGGCAGCAGCAGCGGCTGACAAAGGAGAAGAGCGGTAAAGGGCCACCCACATTAGATCCGTTTGCGTTGCGTTGACGTAAATTTGACAGTTAAGCAATAGATTTAGCTGTCACTTTGCCGCAACGCCTCCAATCCGGATGTAATGTGCGTGGGCCTTAAGGATAAGAACTTCTGCGGAGCCCACACAACAGAAGACTCACCACCAGTGGTGAGAAAAACAGAAGCAGCAGAGGAGACGACGCGAACAACTAGTCCGGCGTGTCTCATTTGCAAGAATCCAGAGCATCGGGTTGAGGATTGCCTGGAGTTTCGTCAGAAAACCGTTGACGAGCGCTGGAAGACGATTCAACAATTCAACTTGTGTCGACTTTGTCTTGGGGCACATGGAAGAAGATCTTGCAAGATACGGAAACAATGCGACAAAGATGGATGCCAGCGACGTCATCATCCCATGATGCATTCCAAGCAGGACCAAAGTGATTCCAAGCAGTGCAGGGATGACGGCAAACAGGAAAAACGAGAAAATAAATCTGGAAACAACGTCAAGTCAGAGAAGAGCGGGGTCAAACAAGAACCATGTGAACCGAAGCCGAGTAGTTCCAAAGCCGTCTTACAATTCTCACACAACGATAGTTTCAGCTGTCATCTTGGTCGTCGTTCAGCGGGTTTCATCCGAGGGGTGTCCAACCGAGGAATTTGTTGTAAGGGGTTGGCGCGAAACATCGTAACAGCAGTGATGTTCGTAGTAGCTCAGCGAACTTTGTAGAATTCTAGTGAATTACGTACCCAAATAACAATGTTAGTTTTATATGTTTTCTGTAGTTCAGTTTATTTTATCTAGTTCGTTTATTTGAAAGGCTCAATCGCATTAGCTTTACGGAGCCGATAATTCATCGTTCTTTGTTTGTAACAAAATTCACTTAATTCTATTCTTGTAGGATTTGGACCGAATACTCGCACATGTAGAGTAAGCGAAGGATAGGATCAGGGGAGGAGCTTGGTGGTGGTGTTTTGTTATCTCATCAGAAAGATGTCGATGGTTCTAGATTTGTCTGGAGTTTATCCGGCTAGACTGTTTATCAATGGTTTAGGGTTAAAACGTTAAAACGAGGAGTGAGAAATTTCGAATGATGGGTCGGATCAGTTTATCAACTGGCAGATGAAATTCTGCACAAATGGTTTTCCGAAAAGTTGTCGTTTCGAGAATTGGCAAAAAGCGTGAAGTGCAAGTTAGTAGAGAAGAAGAATGCAGCACGGGCGAGAATGCTGCAACACCGCACGAGATTGAATGTGGAGCGATACAGTCAAGCTCGGAACAGACAAAACTCGGTTTTCCGAAGGAAGAAGCGTCAGCAGGAAGACCGAGATCGCGAGGCGATGGAAAATCTGTACCACGTAAACGACACACGGAAGTTCTACGAGAAGCTAAATAGCAAGCAGCGTATTGTAAAGCTTTCGCACTCTGGTCTTGATCGATGCCTCTTGTTTGAGACTGCTCCTGCGCAAAGACTGGAACAAATCGACGCAAATTCCCATTCCAAAAAAGGCAGGAGCTTCAGAAGCCGATCATTTTCGTAGAATATCTCTTTGTAATGTGGCCTATAAAGTATATGCTAAATGTATAGGTAATCAGCTTCGAAAATTTACAGGAGATCCAGGGTTCCATCAAGCAGCATTTACAAGAAGTAGATCAACAGATGATCATATATTCATTACTAGGCGAGTCATGGAAGAATATTGGAATGCATGAAACAATCTAATTGTTTTAGCGTTGGATATCAGTAAGGCATTTGATACAGTAAATGTGAAGAGTTTAAGGGAAGTTTTACTTAATTTAAATTTTCCATCTAGATTAGTTGACAGGGTGTTATTATGTGTTAAGAATGAACTCACTAGAGTTTTATGGCAAAACCAATTTTCTAGAGAGTTCAAAAGAGGCAAGGGAATGAAGCAAGGTTGTCCCCTGTCACCTCAACTTTTTAATTATTTAAAAAAGTTGCAAGAGATATTCCTGAATTAGAATTGATAGATGTAGATTGCTTAAAACTGCCGATAATTTTAGCATTTGCCGATGACATATTAATAATAGCAAGAAGTATAAATGAGCTAGAGAATATTCTTAGAGTACTAGAAGAGGAGCTATGCAGAGTAGGTCTTAAAATCAATAGGGAGAAAAGTCAAATTTTAGTCAGATATCAAAATGATAAAGCAGTACAGCCAAACGAATTAATGCTTAATGGAACTGCTTTTAAAACTAGTGAATATATTAAGTATTTAGGAGTTTGTCTGACAGCAACCCTAAACAGGAAACTAACCAATAGGCATAGATCTATAAACGCTTTGAAAACTTCAAGATTAGTAGTAAATTTTTGTACAAGATTTCATCTGAGCTGGGAATTAGGAAAGCTTATATATGATACAGTTTTGGCGCCAGCGTTTTTATACGGAACTAAGGTAGCGGTATTAACAAAGAAAAACAGGGTGGCACTAGCAAACTACGAAAAAATTATTCTAAGGAACATTTTTAATAGCTGTTAAAATCCAAGTAATATAAAATTTTATGCAAAAAAAATTTTAGCAGGAAAAACAATAAATAGACGAGTTAGGGTAGGCAGAATAAGTTATTTTGGACATATCAGAAGAAGAGAGATGAATCATCCACTGCAATTAGCGTATAGATTCAAATTCAACAAGAAAAAAGAGGGTAGACCAAGCCTTACTTGGAGGAAATCATTAAATAAGGAATTTGATAGATATGAAGAACTTGATATAGAAGAATGGGAAGAACTAGCTAAGGACAAAGAAAAATTAAAAAAAGAAAGTGGAAGAAATTTATAATAATGAGGATAGCGAAATTTCAGATGGTGAATCGACAGAGGAAGAAGATCAAGGAGAAGGAAATTATAAACACTGGAAGAAAAAAGGATAAGACAAAGAATGTGTAACAAGGACTATTGCAAAAAAAAAATAATCCTGGTTGTATCTCTTTTTCATTTGCATGCATTCCGGGTGACGAGCGAACATGATGAAGAAGATGGCTTTATCACAGAGCCCCGTCTCGGAACGACATGGTCTACGATTCAAAATTGGTTTCTGTAATGATAAGTATCACGATTTTCATCGAAATGTAAGTACTATTGACAATAATGATTACAATCAACTCGTATATACATTGAAATACATAAATAAAAGGGAAGGGACGGTCCAACAGGGCACCCGATTGAAGCGATTTGGACGGGGAGAGTGGGAATGCCAACTCCATGTTGATAACATTTCGTGGATAAAGGGCGGGCTCTTCTCCCCACTCATTGGGGCATCTTCCTGTTTGGGGGCTTGTTTTTTTGACCAATTGGCTGATCAAGTTGCTGGAAGGAGATTCTCTTGTTCCGTAGATGCGTATAGGTGACTTTGCGATCTACCAAATCCGGTTTTGGCCCTTCATACAGCGACATGTTGAGGACAATCAGAGGTTATTAAGCTTGATCAAGACAAACAGAGAAGAGAGCCCACTGCTGTCGCACTCAGTTTCCGTGCTACAATGGGTGGTAAACCACTATCATGCATCATGCATGCCATTTCGGCTGCTCCTGCAAACATTCTATAGAACGATGAACGTTTGAGTTCGAAGTGCCAACTTTTTTGGCCACATCCCGCTCTGAAAGTTCCTTCTGTTACTCGATGAAGGCGTTTATTCAAATGAGGGTTAACAGGACCATTTTTTCGACCCGTTTTCGGTTTATCCACAAACGAGTTATTGTCACTGAACTTCCTGATCGCTGTTCGCACGGCTTTCTCACTTGCTCCTTTTATTTTTGCCAAATTTCATAGTAACAATCCGAGCCTGTACACCATTTGTGCACAATATTTTGACGTTGTTCTGATGAAACGCATTTTTAAACACAGGTACTGAGAAATAAATGTAAACAACAGGATGCAACCAAAAAATGAACCACTTATAAATTATTGCGAACTGGCAGTGGTTTCTACCTGCGTCCATACTTTTTGGAGAAATCATTAGGTATAAGTGTTTTGTAAAAAAAAAATTGTGAAAAAGTGAATCGATATTACGAATTCCATGGCCGAATTTTAGCAATGATTGACCACGACAAACAATTATGCTAAGGGTTTGGCGGACATGCAATCTTGAATATGAGCACACAGCTAGATTAAAACTCATATTAGCACATCCCATGTAAGTCAACACGTAACATCTTAAAGTTGTAGATATAATTTTTCCATTTGCAGTCACCCAATCCCTCTAAATTACCCTATTAAGTAGGTCCCAAGATCTTCTACAAGTTCCTATTCATCCCACTCACAGTCCACAACATTTAGGCTAGGATTTTTGTTATATCCTCAAAATCCATATCTCCTCCGCCACAGTAACAACGGCATCGTCCCAGCTTCGATTGCTAATAACATCATAAACTTTTACCACCTTCCCAGGACTTTTTATTTTCAATGTTTGCACAATCCTTCCTGCCTTCGCAACCGATGTATGCAATGTGATGATGGTTGACTTCTGGGAAGTTTGAGCTCGGTAGAATCCCTCAAGTTCTAAAGCATTAGGTAGGGTAGAGCACTACTTCGGCCTAATCTCCCATTTTGGGCTTATCGAGCAGAAAACTTTAAATAAATCCATGATTTCAGAGTTAAAAAGTCAATTATGCGTTTGTTACGATACTTTAGTTAAAAAGCTACCGAAAGAAGTCAATGAGAACGCGTGATATGAATGTTTGCACCCATTTTTCTCAAAAACAAAAGAAGCGCTCCGACCGAATCAATTTTTATCTTCATCCGAGAGGCCGAAGTGAATTCAAATGCGTTTCAATGCGATAGGCCGAATTAAGAATCCGTAGGCCGAGTTTGGAGTCAAGAAGCAGAGTTGGATTTATAACAATATCTCAACAATAAGGCTGTCCACGAGACAGTTGCGATCAGCTGACTTTTTTGTTTACCACGAACTTTTGACAGATCACAGTAGAACTGACAGTTCACTCTCATATGAATTTCTGCTTTGTTTATGTTTACATTCAGCACCATCAACACCAGATCACTCACACACTCTTGATTTCTAGCTGTTAGTTCCACTGCGAAACGTCTCTTGGATCACCTTATTTGATTCTCTCTATCAAATCTTACGTACGTGTGTGGGTGCAAAGAGCATCCAATGCTTCTCAGTGCAGTGTGCTGAACATTCAGCATTATCGCAGGGACTTGTAGTCGGCCATGATGAGCGTTGTGAAGACAACGAACCGGACACTGCATTCTGGTCACTCTCAATCACCAACCACCGTGAAGGTAAGACGTGCAGCGATATCGGGCATATTCCTTTCCGGCTGATGGTCAGTTATTCACAGTACGGAAAGGTTAATACACTTAGAAGTCAACTGCAATGAAAACATTCCATGTTGTGAACAAAATCCTCTCGAAAAATAAAGACAAAAGGCAGGGTTGTGCTTAGTATGTATGTATGTAAGGTAGCCACCATCCCTTCGAAGATCTTGTCTTGTATGCAGCTCCACTTAATAGCAAGATCAATTTGAGCTACCGATCTGAATTCACAATATCGCTGTATGAAGGGCCAAAAACGGTGGGGTGGACCCGTAAGCAGAGACACTTACGCGAAATCCACGGGAATTTAAGAATCTCCTTCCAACGATACGATCCAACAAATCGAATGACGCAATTCGCAATACTTATTAAGCTTCCTACAGGATGGTTTGTTAAGAAGGGCGCGTCAATCTCACTGAAACTGTTGGAGTAGAATTCACACCATCACAATCGAATCGGTAGGATAAAGAAAATGATAGTGTTTATTCCCTCCTAGACTCCGGTTGTCATACCACTCCAATCGTCCAGTTTCAGGTCAAATGATACCCTGATGCTCCCTCCCAACCCAGTATTTATTTATATATATAGTAAACATATGTAATGGAGAAATGAAATATATCAGAACATTAAAATACGTAATAATGAAAATACATTTATATGGATAAAAAAACTGGTATTCCGCAATGAAAATAATAATTATTTTACATACAATATGATGCAGCTCTATGTCTCCTCAGCTCCCAATAAGGAAGATGTAACCCTGAAATTTCCAACAAAAGACACAGAAAAGGAGATTTTGTTAGTAAGTTGGGTTCGTTGGATCAGGATTCACCTTGATAAGTGATGCGACCATGGTTTTAAATGAATCAGTGTTATCATGCATTATACTTGGATTTGCCCGAAGCCAAAACCAAATGGTGTATCATTGGGCCTTATTACGGGTGTCACTACACGGTGATAAGAAAGTGATACTCAGAATAAGAGCCGTGATTACCGTACAAATCAAATGGGAATCACTTCACCGTGACGACAAGTGACAACTTTTCACCGTGATGTGACATCCGTAATAAGCCCCCTTATAATATAAATCTGAAGACGTTCCATCATCGAAATGCTGAAAATGAACTTAGAGCATGAGCATGAGCAAAATTGATCGCCCGCGACTGCCAACACCAAGGAGCTGAAAACCAATTCAAACAAATCAAATCAACAGACAAAACCAGGGTGAAAGCTGTAAGAGTGAATCATTACAGTATAAATCTAGTGATGTTCCGTCATCAAAGAGCTGGAAGAAAACTCAAATAATTTAAATCAATAGATCCAGTCTGAATGAAGGCTGCAAAAAGAGAATAATTATACAGCAATGACCCCATTTTGTCAGCTAGCAAAGTATGTGTATCTTAAACATTCATCTTGAAGGAGGAAGGTATGAAATTACAATTATGTGGAATTATTGAAAAATAACAGTCTGATGCGCGGAGAGATTGACAGGATCGGGTCATAACTGTAATGTGAATATTAGGAAGATTTATCATCATCAAACTATTCTTGAATTGACCTGGAAGAATGCTTGTGAATAATTGTTATACAGATAAATTAAATTGATAAACTAAATGGTTCAAACAACAACTCCAGACTGTAAAAAAGCTGAAAATAGGGAATCTTTACAATGTGGATACCCGGCGGTCTTCTACTCAGTAAGCAAAAGCGGCAGCCACCAGGCTAGTCAATCTGCTCAATTTAAATATTGAAACCTTATTTTATGAAGTTCTTAAGAATACCAATTGAAACACAATGTAAACAAATAAAAGTTAAGAGTCTCATCCGAATCAAATGATTCCAAACGATACGCATTCATAGAAATTAAGTTTAAATAGACAAAAGTAGAAAAATGGAACAATCTCACCAAATCAGTCCAACTGAATCCCTTGCAAGCAGCTATGTCACGCTTGGTGTAGTAGCTCCGATCATAGACCCGCCCTACGGGGATCAATCCTCTGGTCGAATGTAGTCGATTGCTCCATGACGCGAACACGAAGCGACCGCTCACAAAATCATACAACGCGTAAACAACTGAAATCAAAAACTATCACACGCGACGCCACAAATTTCTGTACCGGGAGCACAAGCGAAGAAAAAAAAACAAACAACGCAGATAGCGACACTTCTTCTGATGCCTGCAAACATGATGCATCACGTTTTCTTTTTCGATTCCAAAACTTCTCGGAAAGCGAGAAAACCACCAATCACACACGTATAACCGTCCGGGAGGCAGAGTGCCAGCGCTAATCTGGCAAAATCAGCGAACGCACGCACAAAACAGAAATAAACTTATACACAACCGTATCCGAACAGGTTCGAAGCTGAACTGATGTTGGTAAATTGAAAAACGTTAATCGTAAAAAATAAAACGGAAAATTTGAAACGAACTAAACATTTTTTAATGCGCGGTCATGCAAGACTTCGGAATTATGAAATCAGCTATATCTCGGAATTGGTTTGATGTATATAATCACACAAAGTATACGACAAAAGGCAGGGTTGTGCTTAGTAGGCCCAAAATTAGATCTACGCCCTATCGCTTTTGCATATGGCAATCGGAGCTTGAGGATAAGTTCTCTTGGAAAGAAGAGTGAGAAAAAAAAAACGTTTTGGAAGAAAGTTTTTCCATTCCACCCAGTAACAATATAAACAAAAATTCAGGAAGTAGAATTACGAGAAAACAGCGCCATACAGATAGGGGAGGAATGGCAGATTTTCTATCTGTGAACTTTTTCTCCGGGCGCCAGCGAATCGAGGACGGCGTTTCTCACCTGTTCTGGCGCCGCCATTTTTGTTGTTGTTGTTGTTGTTTTTGTTGTAGCTGATGTCATCCTTCCAATGATCGGCCAGCAGAAACGTACTCAGATAAAAATTCGGAATATTAAATGGTGCATTCGATAAAAATGGCGCACCGAAAATCTTCTGTAACTTTTGAACCGTATAAGTAAAAAACCTGAAAATTTGAGGCAATCTTATTCACAGTGTATTTTTTACATCTGTCAAATTTCATAGTTATGCATACAGTAGTTTCAGTCACGTCGTCAGAACAAGAAATGGTCCGTGATAAAATTGTGTGGACTTACACTTACAGAAGCGTCCCAATTTCAAATACAACTATGTTAGAGAAAGCCAATTGCATACCGGTCTTGAAGCTAGCCAAATTGGAACAGGGCAGCTGACTGGGCGTAACGCTACACTTTACAGGACAATTGACATCATGGATGACAGAACAGGTGACAGGACAGATAAGGAGAGTTATAAGGGAACAGATAACAAATAAAACTAAATGATATTACCGAGGACAGATTAAAACCTATTCCTAATTTTCTTTTGCATATTAAAAGTGTTTGCTAGTGGTAAAATATATTGAACTCTTAATCGTAAGTTTACATAAATTAAAATACTAGCAATTATTAAATTAAAATGTGTATACAGATAGCACAACACATTAAAAACGTTTTGTTGACACAGTGAATTTCAACACGTGAAGTGGATTAAAATTTGTTAGTTTATAAATTAAGATTGTTAAAATTAATCTAATCACTAAATAAATCTTACAGCTAAAAGCATTCTCACTCAAACTTGAGTTTGCTAACGAAAGATCCGAAAATTCACCGAAGTTTACATTGCCATCAGCAACAAACTTTTCGACATTTTACCGACCATTTGGAGGTTAGCCGGGTTCAGTATCAATCTGTAGGGAGCGATACGATTCGCCGTAGCAAGATGTTAACTCTCAGTCCAGGGTCAAAACGTTTGAGTGTCTTTAAGAGGGTCTCAGACGAGGAGGCGACCACCGAATCGCACTGCCCCGACTGCAATCGACCTGATAATGTGGACCGATACATGGTGCAATGTGACGTATGCCAGAGGTGGTACCATGTCTCCTGCGGGAAGGTGGACGACAGCATCAAAAACCGAAGCTTTACTTGTATCCATTGTGAGGAAGGTGGTGCACAAGCGCTCTCGCCATGTCCATCACGAACGGGAAGTTCATCATCGATTCGCTTGGTGAATATT
Source organism: Ochlerotatus camptorhynchus (assembly GCF_037179485.1). Lineage (NCBI taxonomy): Eukaryota > Metazoa > Arthropoda > Insecta > Diptera > Culicidae > Ochlerotatus > Ochlerotatus camptorhynchus. The sequence continues at coordinate 837,791 of NW_027040630.1, read as the reverse complement.
CAGCTGTAAATGCAGCAAATCGAAGAGGAGCAAAGGGCCTAGGAAAAGTTGATGAAGGAAGTTCAGGAGTACGCCAGAGCATTGCGTGAGAAGGCGGTACAGCTGGAAATTGCGAGCAGAAGCAAAGCCATGCAGGAAAAGATGGAGTGGGAGTTAGATTTCATCAGAAAGAAGTATGTTCTTCTGCAGAATGAGCTGAATGAAGGTGATAATGGTAGCGTGAAAAGTTATCGAAGCCAACGAAGTGCACCTAGCACAGCCCATCAGTGGTTGGAAGCCCAGCGTGAGGCGTTCTTGACAAGTTCCGGGAACAAATACGCCCCAACTTCCTCAAGGTCTCGAACCGGAGCCATCGCAAAAGGGACTACTGCAACGAAGCCAGTGGACGACAACGTTCAATCAATCATCAATAAATCCAACACTCAAGTCTCGCATGCACAATCTAGTTTGGATTATCCCCTCAATGTGATATCTCTGCCCACTTCACAATAGCTGGCAAATGCAAGAGCCAACCAGGGAATTACATCCGAAGTAGGAACACGTACCAATGAGCTCGAACAGCAGGTTCGAGGTCTGCAGCATCAACTAGACAGTCAGCGCTGCAGATACCGACAGAAGTTTATCAATATCCGACTAGTCATCAACAGTTCCGGCAGCCCCCAGCGATTGGAAATAGTGCTGCTCTACCGAACAGGTTGAGAAGTATTCCGGCGTGCGAAGGAAACGACCCATAGTTTCATTCCCTTCGTCTCAAATGCCTCCCGTAGATTTTGGAAATGTACGCGCCCATCCCGCTCCCAATGCTATATCCATTGTGTCTGGTTCAGTCTCTTGTCCACCTGTGTCATGCATCTCAAGTTATTCGCATTCGATTGTAACTCCTTGTGTCTCGCAAGCGTCTGGGTTGATTCCGAATCTCCCGAATTGTGGACCCACCTCTCAACAACTCGCTGCTCGCCACGTAGTCCCAAAGGAGCTCCCAATCTTCGATGGCAACCCATCTGACTGTCCTATATTCTACAGCAGCTACACCAACTCTAATGAAACAGCAGCTACAACCAACTCTGATGCCGAAAATTCACCGAAGTTTACATTGCCGTCAGCAACAAACTGTGTCTCGTGTGATAAGAACCTTCAAGAAGCGTCTGAGTGCCCGAAGATAGGAAGGAAGTAGTCGTAAAAGTGGTCCAATGGACAGTAAAATGGCCTGGAAAGTGGTGCAACAGTTCAAGAACCGTCCAAAGATATCAATTCGAGATGTCGCTAAACAGTCCAAGGTGTCAGTAGGTTTTGTGCAGAAAACCATGAAACGTGCTGGGTTACATGTTTACAAGGTGCAAAAAGACCCAAACCGGAATGAAAAGCAAAACATCACTGCGAAAACCCGCGCCCGGAAAATTTATACGAAATCGTGTTGCATCGTGATGGATGACGAAACTTCCATCAACTTCCTGGACAAGAATATTTCGTTGCCAAGTCTAAGTTCGATGTTCCGCAGGATGTTCGAAAGAAAAAATTATCGAAATGTGAAAAGGAGCTCTTGATCTGGCAGGAGATTTGCGGATGTGGTGAAATAAGCGCTCCCTTCATCACTTCCGGAACAAACACCGGTGCGATTTATACGGAAGAGCGTCTCTTGCCATTCGTAAGGAAGCACACAGGATCAACTCTGTTTTGGCCTGATCTAGCATCCTGCCACTACGCTCAAAACGTGTTGGATTCTAGGATTTTTGATTTTTAATTCTTTGAATTTCTGGCTTTGAAATAAGACAATGTGCACAGAGAATAAATACGTCCTATTCATTATCAAAATTTTAAGGTTTCAAAATGTATGTACACCCTAATTGCACCGCTACATTGAACGTTCACTCATTTACCCACTTGCTCGCTCACCGATGATGAGCCTCGAAGTCTGCCAGCTTCGCTAGATGATGCCGGTTATGATGTTCCTTGCCATCCGGAGAAACCAACTCAACAGCAAGACGCACTTGAGCTCGTGTGAAAAAACAGCAGCTTTGAACTTTTCATCCGTCTCGCACTTGTCCTTCTTCCTCATCCTCCTGCTCCTTCGGAGGCCATCTTTAGGTTGCATATTAAATTTTTCAACCTCCCATGTCGGCGTGATAAATGTTTCACATTCCATAAGACTTCACCGGCGGTAGGAGGTGTGAAGTGTCTACTTTTTCCGCTACGTTTGTCGAAGGGCGCCTTCCCAAATAATGCTGCCACTCTCTAATTGAGTGTCGGAAATTACAGGCGCACACACGCTTCCTGCTATGTCTAGACCCGGTGCTCGTTTTCATCCAAACTGACAGCGTCAAGCGCCAGGAACTAGATTAAATTAATCCCAAATTGAGTTGTTAAAATTTAATAAAATTCGGAAATAATTTGCAAAATTTAAAGCCACTTTGTTTGTCGGTGAGCGCTTCCTCAGCTAAACCGGGAGCCGTTCCAGACAAGTAAGCAATCGTCTTAATTTGATTTGATGATTTTCTCGATTGACTGCGTCTCTTCGCTCTGGTTGACCCCTCGTAAATATCGAGATCCAATGACCATGATGTTCACTGTTCCTTGAAGAAGCCCAATCGACTGGGTCTGATGGAAATTAGATGCCCGTTTGGAAAAACCGAAACTGATGACCTACGGAGAAATCGATGAAGAGAGAAATCTACGGAGCGTCAGCCCAAAACTAATGTGTACTCGTTCAGTCGGGAATGGAACGGAAAATATAGAAATAACGTAACATTGGTCGAGATTCACCCAATCGTATTTATGTACGACCTTCAGCAAGTTTTCCCGACAGGGCCCCTGTGAAAAACCACAAACACAGCTTTTCCATTAACCCGCGCCGCACCGTCCGTCCGTTGTCGGCGCCTTCGCAGGGAATTCAGCTGCCATATCAGCGTGTGTCATCATTGTGTTTTAATTTGCCCGCCACTCACTCGTTTGAAGTTCACGGCTCGGAGTCGTTTGTAGGAGGCAACGGGTCTAGACGGCGCTGTTTTCAACATCCGTATTTGAAAGTATCCTCGATGTTGTTCACGGTTTCGCGTTAGAGCAGGGAAAAAATGAAAATATCAGACTGCTCTGGAGTGGAATTTGCATACAATAATAGTTTGGAGTTCGATTTCCCACCGAACAATCGAATGCCAAAGCGAATGTGGATGTAGGAGATGTACGATGACTGCTGGGAAGAGCAGCACATGTCATAATAGGACAACTGACACGGAAACAAGCTTCATGCATATTCATTGGCTAGGTTTGACTGATGATGAGGTGGTGAAGAATGCTTTTGATGAAAGGCATGACTTTAATGGGAGTCCTCATTCGATCAGTTTTATTGAGTAGAGCAGCAATTCAGCCGATGACAATGATAGAGTGTTAAGGCTCTCAAACAATTTTGAAATTGGCTATTTAGTATGTGAGATTTTTTTTTAAATTCTATGTAGACTTCTAATGGTTTGAAGGATTGATGACATTGACAATAATTGTTACAAGAAATAGCGAAAACAAAATATTTTTTAACACGAACTTCTCAAGTTTTCATGAAACTTTGCATATGGATTTAAAATCCCATTGCCAGGCCATGCTGTATGAAGTTATTTACACCAATGACAGACTAAGTACATTGCTGCCATCTTCCCAGTTTGTGCTCAATTTGTTTGTTCACCTTTTATAATTGAAACGTTCAAGTTTTTGAAAGGGTCCTTTTGGTTTTATTTATTTAGTTTATGATATCTTAGTGAACAGGTCATACACCGTATTTGCTTGTTCAATGATTCTGTTACTTTCGCTAGCAATGAAGGGGAGTCGAAGTGATTTTCTTGATGTTTAATTTTGCTCAACAAGAGATTTGAACAGCCGTTTTTATCAATTTGGTATATTAGATGAAGTGAAATTGTGAAATACTACGAAGAACACAAGTAAGTAAATGCAGTGAGAATGTTTTACCCAGGCACTTTTTGACGTAAAATCAGGAAATACTTTCTTTAATTACTTTTTGATGGATTGTGTGTGAGTGTATGTGTACGTTAATAATGATGATTGAAGAATATTTCAATAAGAAGAAGAATTCAAATTGAGTGACGGTGTCTTGAGCCTTAAAAAATTGCTTTTCTTCGATTTTAGTAAATTTTCAAGGGTCTAGACAACTTTAAAAATCGTAGAATTTTTGAGTTATTCAAGATTGTAACACGGTTTGAAATTTTTACTTAAAATTACAAAAAGCAAATGTCCTTGTTAATTTTTCCAGAAATACTTTATTATTATGATATACAATTTTGTTTCAGAAGTCATTAGTGATGTAAAAATTGCCATTTTGAAAAAAATGTCACAGTGTTTACTCGGCTGTCGACAGAAGCAGGCCACTCTTGATGTGTGACACGCAATCGTTTGTTTACTCGGTAGCAACCATTGCAATGGTTGCTGCCGAGTAAACAGACGATTGCATTGTGTGTTCCTCCTCATTGTTCTTCATCAGCAGTTCTTTCGGTCGATGCGTCATCGACTTTGGAAAGTAACCGTTTCGTGATGAGTGTGTGAGTGCTGATCACGTTTTGCGTTCATTGCGGATGCGTCCTGCTCCCCCATTGGCGTTACTGCCATACAATGAAGCCACTGGAAGCGGCTCCTGTTCTGTTGAAGGAAGATTTTTGGATAGCGGAAGATAAAGTGTCTATTGTGTTATAGCTTTTGACTATAGTTTGAGATGTTTTGTATGAACAAGAACCCTCGGCTCTGTAAAGTTAATTCAATTGAGCATTATCAAATATATTAATAAACAAAAACAGAAAATTCAGGGGCTGTGGTAGATAATCTATTTTTTTCAAAATATAAAGCTATACTGTCTTCGACAAAGTTGTTTTTCTGGGGTAGACTAATAAGCCTGTGCCATTCGATTCAGGTTTAGAGGCGCTTCACTTTCACAATACTTATGACGGATGGTCCAACACCGTTCAGTCAACATTCCACCAAAACATCGATCAGCTGAACCTCGACGACACTATTGATCGCATCAATCGTTCGAGATCCTGTGATGAGACGCCTTTTTTCGAAGTCTTGGATGAGATCAACAGCACAGTTGCCCATCAACCCGACAGGATTGTTGTAGGAAATAGACGGGTTCAAATCTTATCCAACCAGAAATCCGGTTCTACTTCTCAATCGATTGCATCAACACCAGCTGTACGTATCCATCAACCACATGCATCACCTACCAATGAACCGCCTAACGATATGGTAGCATTCTACGTGACCCCGTTTACCCCAAACCAAAAAGAGGACGACGTGAAACAGCATATCAACGATATTGCTAATGTTGACCCGTCGTCGGTTAAAGTTGTCAAGCTAGTTCCACGCGGGGAAGTTTGAAGGATCTCGCATTCGTTTCCTTCAAGGTGATCGTTAGCAAAACTGCATCCAACGTAGTGAGTGGTCCTTGGTACTGGCCAGATGGAGTCACTGTTCGTACATCTCGTCCGAACCTGCCATGAAATCATCATCCAGTATATATGTCAGTCCGGGACGCAATCAAACAGGTTCTACGGGCGGCCCTTATCCTTTCGGCACAATCGAGCCACATGTCATCAGCTCCAGCCCCAGTCGTCCCGGTCCTGTGTTCGAACTCGGAGACAGGGCTGCCCAGCCTGTCTTGTCAGGCAAGTACAATTATGGTATGAATTCATTCATGGATTCGCTCTCTCACAAAACCTCGGATTTCAGCAACCTTCCATGAAACGTTTGCAGTTATCAAACTTCTCATCAACCACCACATTTTTTGCCAGGACGCATGTCAAAAAGCATTATGGAAGCCCCTTCTCCGCCCAGAACAGTCGAGACCGTTCATACCATCGCTTTATTTGTACAACGGCCACATCATCCTAGTTCCTGCCGTCGCAGCCGTCCTGGTCCTGTGTCTGTGGCTATGGAAGGGGTCTTCCAGTCTGCTCTTCCAGGCAAGTATCTTCCATCTGTACAATTGCCGCCTCCTGATACTCAGTTCAATTCCAGTTGCAGCATAGCATTATCGATGTTCAGTTGTTCAGATGATCAAGTCCTTTTGAATGGTAGTCATATTAGTTGAGAACTCTCTCATATCGTGGCACTATTGTGCATATAAACTTCCTGTGTAACCTGTATCTCGAGATCGCCATAAAAAAGGTTACTGTCATCAACAAAGTTGTTCAGATGACCACGGGCTTCCGGATGGTCTTCATATTAGTTCAGAGCTGTTGTCACGTAGTGTGGCGCTAGTGTGCATTTGGGCTTCCAGAGTACGCTATGTCTCGAAAACTTGCCCATATAGAATGTTGCTGTGAAATGTAAGTATTTCTGGAGCAAGGGGCCGCATGGGGCCGGCTATCAATGCAAGATGCCATTTTGTAATCCATGATGGCGGCCATCGGTTTTACAGATTCTGTCAAATTCCCAACAATATGGGTATTTTCGCAACGAAGACGACGTGTCGATGTCGAAATTCGATGTCCGCTGCCATTTTAGAATCCATGATGGGGGCCATATGTTTTATAAATTCTATCAAATACCGTGCATGATGGGTATTTTCCGAACGGGGACGACGTATAGAGGTTTAAAATGCGTTTAGTATGTTTTTTTTATGGTTCAACCGAAGTGCAAGAAATGCATTTTTGGCGATTTTTGTAGCATCAAAATGGCACCCTTTGACCGTTCAGAAGCACTTCTAACCATTTTAGCATGCTGCAGTCGAATGTCTCCTAAATAGATGTTAATAATTAAAATGACAGGAACAGAATGCGTTTAGAATGTTTTTTGTGTGTTTCAACCAAAGTGCAAGAAATGCATTTTTGGCGATTTTTGTAGCATCAAAATGGCACCCTTAACGAGTTCAGGTCAACTTCCAACCATTCTAGCATGGTGCAGTGGAATGTCCCCTAGATGTAAATAATTAAAATGACAGGAACGGAATGCGTTTAGAATGTTTTTTGTGTGTTTCAACCAAAGTGCAAGAAATGCATTTTTGGCGATTTTTGTAGCATCAAAATGGCACCCTTAACGAGTTCAGATCCACTTCCAACCATTCTAGCATGGTGCAGTGGAATGTCCCCTAGATGTAAATAATTAAAATGACAGGAACGGAATGCGTTTAGAATGTTTTTTTTGTGGTTCAACCAAAGTGCAAGAAATGCATTTTTGGCGATTTTTGTAGCATCAAAATGGCACCCTTAAATTGATGCAAGATGCTATTTTGGAATCTAAGATGGTAGCCATTGGTTTTAAAAATACTGTCAATTATCCCACAATATGGTTATTTTCAGATCAAGGACAGCTGTAAATTTCAAAATTCTATGTTCACCACCATTTTAGAATCAAATTTGGCAGTCATCGGTTTTCTATAAATCTGTCATATACCCATAATGTGGGTATTTCCAGAACGGAAACGACGTGTATAGGTCAAAAATCGATTTTGGATACCATTTTGAAATCCAAAATCGCGGCCATCGGTTTTAGAAAAACTGTCAAATACCCAAAAATATGTGTTTTGGAATGAGCAGGTCGTGAAAATATCAAATTTCAACGTCCCCTGCCATTTTAGAATCAAAGATTGCGGACATCAGGTTTTGAAAAAAAAAACGGTCAAAAACCCTACTATATGGAAATTTTTGGAACGAGTTGAAATTTAGATTAGAATTGTTGCCTAGTTGAAGATTTGATATACAAACTGCATAACAAAAGAAGCCTAGAAAACAATTATTTATGATCATGGTCTTTGGAATACTTCATCATGAGAGATTATCCAAAAGATGTGATTTGAATTTATGAACAATTTGAGATCTTCTGCACAAAAGTAAATGATCAGCCTGGAAGTCTTGAACAAAAAAAATATCCAGACGACTTTATAGAGATCTTAAAACGCATGAAGGGCTTTGGAATTAATTTCTAAGCAGCCGTTTTTCATATGAGCGAAAATCTGAAAGTTGCGATACTTGGATAATCTTTAGATTAATAATCAATCAATCTTAAATCTTGGAAAAAAACATGAAGTTTTCAATGTGATCTCTTATCACTTGTTGTTATTTTAAATACTTTATGATTCCATGTTGATCTTTCAGAATATCTTGGAGATGTGATTTGAATTGTTCGGTAGTTGAAGTATTAAACAAATATTTGAGGAATTTTGGAGAAATCAGAAAACCAGCAGGTCTTTGGAACTATTTTTAAGCAACCTGCTATTGGAGAAAATATCTGAGATACGTGATTTGAAATGTTGGGCAGATTAATATCTTCAAAATCATACATGATCAAGCTGCAGCCTTTGCTGAATGATGCTTTTATTTCGAACGAGGCGGGTTGGTGTAATCACGTAGGATTTCAAGCCATTGAATGTTTTTCCCAGTAACAAATCACCTCTCCGCGCTTTGATGTGACTTTCGGAATGAATTTCCATCCGGAAGCAGATGGATGAATGTTTGCGTGTCACAAAGTACAAAGTCAAGTTTTGCAATTCCGATAAATTTGCCTTGCGTTCGCTGCTCATCGACGTTCAAAAGCAGTACCAGTGCGCTGGCATATCAACAATCACTAGAGACTCTATATAGTCACTATATGTATAGTCTGGCGCATGCAAAAAGCAGAAATCTAGCAACATTGATTTTTGAAATAAAAATGTGACACCCGTGAAAATGTTCAAGACTCTGTAGAGTGTTTTTTGTTTGAACAACATAAACATTAGCTTTTTTTTATTAAATATAAATTACAAAAAATATCATGAACATTCAACGTACTAAACACTAATTTTAAATATTTGCTCAAAGTTACTAAAACAAAATTACCGTGTGTTTCCAGAAACACTTTATTTTCCTCTACAACTTTGTCTTCGATGTCATTTGGATCAGAAGAGACGTTTTCGTACTACAATTTATTGAAAAATGTCATAGACGTCATTTTGAAAATATTTTCCAGAATCCAGATTCCTAAATGGCCGAATTATAGAAAAAATGTGAACGGTTGCCCATAACAAATAATTAAACAAAGTTTCAGGTATTAAGTCTCATCGTCGCCCACTGGTCACCATAGCCGGTCGAACTCCACACGAAACTAGAGCCGCCCTACCGTTCATACTGGGGACAACGTTCTGATGAGACAACGAAACCTTACCCCCAAGCTCCTCGCCTGATCCAATCCTTCAACAATGTACCTCTCTAACCTCGAGTAAGCCGCGAGTATTCGGCCCAACTCCTACTAGACATAGAATTAAGTGTATTTTGTTACAAATAAAGAACAATGAACAATCGGCTCCGTAAAGTTAACGCGATTCAGCCTTCCAAATAAACGAACTAGTTAAAAAAAAAGTTTCAGGTGGTCTGAACAGACCACCCGCAAAAGGAATTAGCCCTACAAACATATGGCACAACCAATGCAGGCAGATCATTCGGGATGCCTTAACGCCTTGGACCGACTTCCTGGACCGCTCTCAATCGAGACTGGCGGAACCAACATCACCAACCCTGATGCAGTAAGTGAGGAGCTCGGCTTTTCACAATCAATAAATATGAGCCCACCTTTCTCCGCAAAACAAGACCATCTACTGTAGATATCGCCAATTTCCAGATTCCACAAGACAGCATCAACTCTCCAATTAACCAAGACTTCTCCTTCGAGGAGCTGCAATTTGCATTGCAATATAGCACCGGCAACTCGGCTGGGCCAGACTAAAAAGGTTGTCCCTTTAAAAAAAAAAACCCTTACGACGGAAAGGACAAATTATTTGACCGTTACAACGAGGTGTGGCGTACTGGTGATCGCAATCCCAAAGGCCAACGCCACCACACAACCCAAGTAACATTTTAAGTTTTATGAAATACTACAAAGCAACTATAAAACAACATTCATAAAACTCTGGTCAAGGCTATTTTGTCATTAAGGCATCCACCAAAACCTCATTAAGACTAGAATATGTCTAGTTGGCCCACCCTGGAGAAGGTTCTGAAGAGTGTACTCTCGAAGCTCTTCAAGATTGATTTACTGCAAAAGGTTTTATGATGAACGCATTGAGAACCATTTGAAAGCTACAACAAAAGCTATTTAGCAACAATAAAACCCCTTTCCGAGCCATTTCTCCTAGCCGCTTGCTAAATCCACTAGGAAAGCATAAATCAAGATAGAAAAGGATTTATGAATCCGATCTTTTCGAAATAATTAAAATAGAAACTGATGGTATAAAAATCTTGTTGAATATTCAAATTTATTACAATAGTTCTCAATAGGTGGCCTAGTTTTAAGTGCCTAATTAAATTTTATGTGAAATGTACGTGAAAATATCGAAAAAAAAATACGTCCGCCCTCGTAAAAAGTCGATTTGACTTGACGATTTGCATTGAAAAAAAAAATTATTCTTCAGATCGAGGTAGGCCGAGATTTTTTTTTATGATTTTCGCATTTAAATGTTTGCTCATTGCTAAATTTACCAAAAATATAGTTATATCCAAGAAACTATATATCGAAAATTAAAGATTGTAAAAAACAAGCAAACTAATTGTAACATGGCGATGGCATAAAAGTTGATTTGCATGGGTCATTTGTGAAAAAGTTGTTTTGCTTTCAAGAAATCCTTAACAAATTCATAAGGTTTTAAAATGGCTTTTATGAAGAAAACTTGCAGTCTGAATTGTATTTATCTAAAGCCATTTTGCTTGATCCTAACCCGTTCAGATTTATGGCAGCATTTATGGAGGCGAAGTTGCCTGCGAAAAGTTAAACGGCAAAGTTTGTTTATCTTTCGATAGTTGCGCTGTGAGATCCAGGATTCTTCCAGGCGGTTTTCTCCCGATGGATTGGGATACTGTTTTACAACATTTCGTATTTCGAACCGAAAAAGATCCCCTTCTTCCGGATGGTTACAGAAGTTCACCATCCAACGATGCAGGGATGTACGCTTGAATGAAATTTTCGAAGAGTTGATTCTTTCGCCGAATAAAATCACTGCTATGGATCGGAAACCAGCTTATCTCCGCTAACTAACAGTTTCAAACTGGTGGTGCACAGGACCCTTAAGTAAGTAAGTAAGTGGGGAACACCAAGTATTCTTCATTCGCGAAGGAAACAGGGGTGCCGCAAGGATCGGTGACGATTTTCCTAATAGCGATGAACCGGATATTCACTCGTTTGCCAATGACGTGCTAATTATGGTCACCGGCCGCATGATTGCAAGGACACGCATTCAAGCACAAGCACCTCCACGCAACTCTTCCAGAGCGTTAAGGCTAGTTGCAAGACCCGAATAAACCTTAAAGGCTGACTAAAAGTAAAATGGTACGTCCCTCGCGCGCCGCTAGCACGCCTCTAGTGTTGGGAATCGAAAATCTTTGACAGTGTTTGTTTAAACTTCTATAGAGAACAACTGGTGCAAGTTTGATCAAAGTAGTCGATCGCGTTCAGAAATAACGTCACATGGAACTCGAAAAAAGAAAAAAAAAACCCGGTGTGGTCCGGTTCCAAGCTGGCTAAAGTGCTGAAGATGCCGAAAACAACAGTTTGTCAAGTGCTCAAAACCTACAAGGAAACCCTGAGTGTGGAAAGAAATCAGTGGACCTACGAAAAGGTTGAGGTTCTTTAAAGCCAACCCCGGTCTTTCGATCCGATATGTGGCCAGAAGGTACAACGCCAACTTTCAAACGGTGCGGAACATTCTTGCCAGGGAAGGATACAAGTCATACAAAGCCAGTAAACATTCGAACCGGCACATAAAGCAGAATTCCATGGCCAAAAAGCGTACAGGCTCTTGTACGACCGTGTTTTGACGAAACACAAGGGCTGCACTTTGATCGATGACGAAACATCAAACTCGATTTTAAGCAGCTTCCCGGTCAAAAATGTAACATTGCAACTGGACGTGGGGATGTGTTTGCCGAGACGTTCGCGAAGAAGGCCATGATTTGGAAAGTGATTTGCAGTTGTGGCGCAAAAAAAAAACGGAACCGTCATCCTCGACTTGGGATTTACATCGAAGAATGCCTGAAAAGCTTTTATTGCCGTTCATCCGCAAGCATAGGGGCAAATTCATCTTTGGCCTGATTTGGCCAGCTTCCACTACTCCAAGGTGGTTCTGGAGTGGTATGCTGCCAACAAGATCGATTTTGTCCCGAAGCTAATGAATCCTCCGAATTGCCCGGAATTTCGACCAATTGAAAAATACTGGGCAATTTCAAAGCAGCGACTTCGACGAAGCGGCGAGGCAGTCATGAACATCCAGCAAATGTGGGCAAAATGGAAGAAATGCGCTGATTACATTGGCTTCATCCGGTTAGTTTTGGGACTCTTGTCCTCGATGCCGGCCGACTCAGCCTGCTTTGAAGTCGGGGTACTTCTCTACCGGTTTCGAATCGACAATGCAGTCGCCATCAAAGCGGCTGCCTGCTTGGCAAAAACATCGGCTAACGAACAGATCTATCTTCTCGAGTAGGGGAATAGAGCCCTCCGTACAGCAGCCAACATCAACCTCCCCCAAATAGCCAAGAGCCACTGGCTGGCTGGAAAAAGTTAGCAATCGAGATCGTTAAATAGTTTAGGGCAAAAGACAACTCGGCGGCGCTCAGACATTCCGGAATTCGGATAGCCACAATGCTCGGTGATATTTGATGCAGCAACCACACCATCCGATCGATCAGTGATAATCCTTACAGATTCGCTCAGATCTACACCCCCCCCCCCCCTCCCCCCAAAAACAGTATTCGCCTGGGTGCCGGGGCATTGTGGCATCACTGGCAACCACAGTTGCGACCTATCACAATCACGATCGTCAAACAGCAGATGCTAGTAACGCTTGGTACATTCCTATCAATGCGCTTGTCGAAGCTCTCTCCATGACCATCCATCAAGTTGACGAATTAAGTTAAAAGCAACTGGCGAATGTCAGCTGATGGTCACTCATCTGTGCTCGTGTTGAAGCATTTGCTGCTTTGCTTGCACGGCGAATGAGAACGACTCAAATTTGAGTTTAGTTCACTCATAATCGCCAAAAGTGCAGGAACTCAGCGATGAGTAAAATTTGTCCCATGGTTTCCTGTGGAAAACCTTAAAAATCTGCCGGAAAATGAGGAAATTGACAAAAATTTTATTCAGTCTCGGAGTAGTACCAATAGACTGAGTGTATCCAATCATTACTTTTCTCAAATTCGGGAATTTTTCCCTGGAAAATCCTGGAAAAACCTGGGAAAACATGAGGCAAATTAACTCATCGCTGAGTTCCTGCACTTTTGGCGATTATGAGTGAACTAAATTCAAATTTGAGTCGTTCTCATTCGCCGTGTGCTTATGTGAGTGTTTTGGTGAGTGACCCCAACATCTTCCATTTATTTTTGCCAGCAGTCGTGCGCGCCAATACGAACTTGGAATGCGTAGGCATTTTCTTCTGTCGTTCCGTTTTTTCTCATCTTCGTACTGCAGAAGTTTTCACTGTTTTCGTTGTGCTTTACATCATCAGCAACGAGAGCTACGTTTTGCCTGTGAGCAGCGACCATTACTGGTGATTGTCGGTTGATGCGTTGACGAGTGTCAAGTGAGTGTCATGATATTTTGCGACGCTGGCAAACTGGCCGGGGCGCGACCATCCGAAGCCAGCAACACCGATGAAGTTCCGAACGTCAAGCGATGGGTCGAAACCTCTATGCAGGCTAGTTGGCAAAAATAACGGTTGGCAAGCCAAGGACCGCTTCTAAGGAAGATCAAGTAGAGCACGCGTTCATGGAAAAGCTTTTAAAACCTGAAAGAGCAACGCGTCAGCTCCAGGCTTTGTCTTCCAAATTTTACATATCATCCAACCAAAACTCTGCAATGCCAAACTGTGTACTTCTCCTGCAAATTGAAGAACTAGCATTGGCTAAAATTTACTTAAATACAGGGAACAAAAATGAGTAATGCAAATCGGAGACAGGCAAGTTTGATCAATTTCGTCATTTGTCGTGGCTCCGGCAAGAGGCAGTTCAAATTGGGCCTCATCATTGCGTCCGCCAGACTATGAAAATAGTGACTATACGAGACTCACGTGTCTGATGCGAGCGAAGACGGCAATCGTTATGATTATTTACATTTCCCTGGGACTGGGCAAATATTGGTTCCATCGTAACGTACATGGGCAGCTATCCGACCTGGTTGATGGCAGTACGCTTATAAAACCCACCGTATACCAGTGTATAACGACGGAAACGGTTTTGTGTACATTTGAAGCAAACGTCTTACATCAATTTACATACCGGAGGAGTGCCCCCTCACCTCTTCATCGGGAATATCCTTAAGTGATGAGACAAGGACTAGATGCTGCTACTCAAGATGTTTGCATTTCAGGACGCTGCTGCTGTTTTAGCTGCTTTCTCGTGTTTACCGCCATCGTCGACCAGCACCGGCTTCTTCTAAGCTTTTAACGTTTTTGTAGCGAGCGTTTTGCTGGCTCTCAAATTAGGATTCTAAATGCACTTCTTTAATTTAATTTAATTTGTTTTTCTTCATCGGGCTTAACGTGTCTAAATGAAGCCTGATGGGGAAAAGCCTAGAAAAGGCGTAAAAACCTCATATCTTTTCGAAATACAATACAATACCAACGAACATTAATCAATTCTATAGCATAAAAAAAGTTATCCCTCTATGGCATAGAGTTGTCCGTGAATCAGGTAGAATTCATCGTCCTTCTCAGGAGTCTGCGTTGAATACGGTGACGAAAGGTTTCCGCTGCACAGTTAAACTCGAAAAACTCGTAAAACTCGTTGAACGCCCAGACATTGGGTCATGCAAGCTGTAGTTGGCAGCAGGATGCAGGAAACTCCTCGATTGAAGAACTCGTTCGGGTGCGTAGATTTCGCTGCGAACACGGCCTGACTAATCGTCCGCCTGTTCTAGTGTTTCAAGACTCAGGAGTTGACAACGACCTTCGTACGGCGGAAGGTTCACAGGGTCATTCCAAGGAAGGTGACGCAAGGCATACCGAACAAATTTCCTTTGAACAGATTCAATCCTCGCTATCCAAACTGCTTGATACGGGCACCATTCCCGTAGTTACCGAGCTGAATTCCAAGAGCTTTTAGACAGGCAGGATCGCGAAACTCAGCGATTTTGAAAATGAACCCGAGTTGCCTGTTAGCTTTCGCAACGATGCCCGAGTAATGAAGCTTGAATGTTAAGGCGCAGTCCAGCGTGATTCCTAGGTCACGGACATTGTCCACACGTTGCAGAAGTTGGTGATTTATTGTATAGTTGAATGCCACTGGTTTCAGCTTGCGATGAAATGAGATAATATTACATTTTTGTACATTCAACGTGAGATAGTTGAGTGATGTGATCCCTCGGTAATTTTCGACGTTTCTCTTGTCTCCTTTCTTGTAGATCGGGAACATGAATGACGATTTCCAACGCGTAGGGAACTCCCCCTGCTGTAATGAAATATTGAACAGCTTCGAAAGCGGTGTTGTAAGCTCTAAACAGCATCGCTTCAGGATGCTTGAGGGGATCCCGTCAGGGCCAGCAGCATTAGAAAATTTCAGCTTCTTGATGGCGGATTCGACGAGGTCTACTGTAACCGAGGTAATCGAAAAATTTAAAGCATAATTGGGAGTGTCCCTCACCGCTTCAGCAACTTGGGACAACGAAGCCGTAGTGTCATTGAAAATGCTTTTGAAATGTAACCCCTCCTCGTTTCGTTTGGTATTCACGAATGACCAGAACTGCTTTGGATTAAGCCGTAAATTAGTCTGCACACGCCTTGTGTAGCTCTTGTAAAGAATGCGATTATATGTGCGATATTCGCTGCTCGCTGTTGAAAATAATCGTTTGGTGAATGGGTTACGAGTACGACAGTATTTACGGAGGGCCTTCGATCTCAGACGCTTCAAATTCCGTAGTTAAGCATTGGACCATGCGGGTTTGGGAGAGGGTCTCCTCAATGGGACAGAATCAGTTATTGCCCGGCCAACGACCTCAGCGAAGTAGTTGACGGCTTCATCAATAGATGAACACGTGTCAAAGAACTGCCAATCTGCCTGGGCAAGTGAGTGACTCAGCGCGACGAAATCTTCTGCTCTACGAAAGTCGAGCTCATGTACATCAACAGGGGGGTTATCGTAGCGAACAGGAACAGATAGGTTGATGGAAACTTCCAACGCAGGATGATTGGTGTCGATGCCAATCAAAGGCTCTGGGGCTTCTAGGATAGAACATTCCAGTCCTGCAGCTTCGTTCGCCAGAACGAGATCAAGCAGCCGAGAGTTGCTATTCAGTATCGAGTTGATTTGCGTTAAGCCATGCAAGTTGAAACCATCAAGGAGAGCACAGCAGGATGCGGGCATGTTCGAGCGAAGAACATCAATGCTAGGAAGATCGTTTGCAGAAACGTTCCATGAGAGCCCAGACTAATTGTAGTCACCAAATACCAGAGCTAGGTCATTTTGTTCTAGTCGAGAGAACACGGTACCTATCGAACTGATGTGGTTTGCAATGCTGCTCGAATCAGATTTTCGGTCTTGAGGTAGATACAAAGCGGCAATACTTATTGATCTACGAGGCGTCGTTATTTTGATCCACAGCTACTCTAGAGAAGTGCAAACTGGAGCAGGATCGAAGCAGGAGCTTAGGCGTTTGGATACTGCAATCAAGACGCCTCCCCCACGCGATTCGGTACTATTCTGGTAGTGGCGGTCGTTTCGAAATACCGTGAATAGACTGTGAATAATTGAGATGAATTAATGCGGTCATCGAGCCAGCTTTCCGTAAAAACTATGACATCGTAGTCAGAGTCAACGGCAGTCAGGAAAAAATCATCAATTTTTGTTCGCAGGCCAAGAACGTTCTGGTAATACACCAACAGGCGGTCGAACGAAGTCGGTTGGAGGTCTGCAGAATGATCGATCAGCCGAAACGAGCATGGTGGTACTCTGGAACACAGAGACGGATCAGGAGAAGAACTTTTTTCAGCAAACGCATACTTGCCTGATGTAGAAGGTTGGAAGACCCCTTCACCATTCTCAACCACAGGGCCAGAACGACTACGATGACAGGAATCAGCAAGCGCGACTGGGTTGAGTGGCTCAGGGGCTTCTTTGAGGCAGCAGGCAGCGCGTTCTGGTCTGGGATGTTCTAAAACGTGGCGAGCAAGATCCGGTGCAGTGCTGTATGTCCCATCGGTGATGTGGGATTTGAAGCCATCGGAGTATGACGTTTCAGTTGAACCAGCCGGTTGTTGCTCTTGAGGCGGTGAGGCGCTGGAAGCAACGGACGAATCAGGAGCGGAACTTGTAATGACACGAAAACAAATGCCTTGAGTTGCGGGTTGGAAGACCCCTTCTCCAAGCCCACACACAGGTCCAGGACGACTGCAGGACGATGACTGGATTAACTCGACTGTGGCGGGAGAAGAAGGGGCTTCCGTAGTGCAAACTTCAATGCGTCCCAGAGTTCTTAGGCGACCGGTAGGTGATGGATGATTGATGACTGATAATGCGCTGGAACCAATGAACGAATCAGTAGTGGCAGTGATAGAGAAATAGATGATACTTGCCTGACGTAACAGACTGGAAGACCACCTTTTTAACTCACACACAGGGCCGGGACGACTGTAGAACGCTGGCACGAATGGCTCGACTGTGGTGAGAGAATTGGTGGCTTCCATGGTTGTAAAGTTATTAGTTGAGAGTTTTCTAAGCCAATCAATGCATAAATTTGCTCATTGTGTGGCAAGCTCAATTATTCTCTATGCCGAGGGAAGTCGAGCAAATTACCAAACCGAAAAATTTTCTCTACCATACCGGGAATCGTTCCCGACGCCTCTGGCTTG